>NC_134552.1:41907688-42240047 GCF_025594145.1 Primulina tabacum | reverse complement strand
CTTTGGCACTGGCTATTCTTTCACTGTCTCGACCTTACTTGGCTCGACCTCGACTCCATCTCTAGAAATAAGGTGGCCTAAGAACGCCACTCTCTCGAGCCAATACTCGCACTTGCTGAACTTAGCGAATAACTTTCGATCTTTCAATATTTGTAGTGTCGTTCTCAAGTGCTGACTATGCTCTTCTCTGATCCTCGAGTAAATCAGAATATCATCTATGACAACTATGATAAATTGATCTAGATATGTCTGAAATACGTGATTTATGAGATCCATAAAGATCGTTGGCGTGTTGTTCAACCCGAATGGCATCAACGTAAACTCATAGTGCTCAAATGAGTCCTAAAAGCCGTCTTATGAACATCGGAATCCTTCACCTTCAGCTGATGATATCCCGAACGAAGATCTATCTTCGAGAAAATCGATGCTCCTTGCAATTGATCAAATAAATCCTCGATTTTAGGCAGGGGATACTTGTTCTTGATGGTGACTATGTTCATCTCTCTATAGTCAATAAAAAGTCGCTTACTGTCATCCTTCTTCTTCACAAATAGTATCGGTGCGCCCAACAGAGAACAACTCGGGCGAATAAAACCCTTGTCCAGCAACTCTTGAATTTGGTCTTTTAGCTCTTTCATCTCGTCAGGCCCTAGATGATAGGGTGCCTTAGAAATTAGTAGAGTGCCCGACATTAACTCAATAGAAAATTCCACCTCTCGGCCAGTGAAATGCTAGAAAAGTCCTCAGGAAAGACGTTGGGAAAATATCTGGCAACCTCAACATCCTCTAGCTTCCGACTGACAGGAACAGGTGTTGAAGAAACACATGGTAGAAAATCTTGCAGCCTCGTCTCATAAGCTTCCTCGGAGAGATGGAGGAGATGATCCGCGGCATTTGCTCGTTCCTTGCTGTCTCAAAGACAAAATATTTCCCGCTAGGATGTCGAATAGAAAATGACCTCTGCCGAAAATCTATCGAAGCCCCATTCGGAGATAGCCAATCCATGCCAAGAATGATGTCAAATTCAGGCATCGGGAGTACAATAACATATGCTCGAACCTCATAGTAACCATTTGATCGCTAGAAGGAATAAAAACTATAAAGCCCAATTCCAAATCCTCGAGTATAATCTTTAATCGCTTGAGGAACGTCTCGGATATAAATGGGTGTGTAGCTCCTGAATCCAGCAATGCATATATAGCTACACCTAAAATAAATATCTATTATGCGACAAATATACCATGAAATCCGATCATGTTGAAACTTAAAAAATTTCTATTATTAATTACCCAAAACTATCGAAAATTATCACATTTGGCCCTAGTATTTCTCGAAAAATTCACAATTTAACCCATATAACTTTCGAAAATAGCATTTCAACCCTTAAAGTTTCGAATTTTCTTCATTTGGTCCTAAATTTTTCGAAAATTGCGCCTTTGCCAAATAAATTCCAAATTCCATCCATTATGCCCTAGACTCTCGAAAATCATTGTTTTGATTCCTACAATTCAAGAAATTGTGTAAACAACCCATGGTTTTCTAGAATTTGCAAACCAACCACTAAACTTCCTAAAATTTTCAATTTAGTCCCTGAGTTTTCGAAAATTCCAGATTTCACCTTGGAACTTTCGGTTCTCTCAATTTCAGTCCTTGGACTACTTAGAAATTACGATTTAGCCCTTGAAATCTCGATCAAGTGCAATTAATCACTAAATCTCTCGATTTTTGCACTTTGGTCCTTAAAATTTTCTAAAAATACCATATATGCCCCAACAATTCTCGATATCTCCATTTTAAGTCCTGAAATTCTTATATTTGGTTAATTCATTCATTTTCATTAATAATGCTTATATTTTATGCTCAATTTCTATAATTCCCAATGTCAAGCCTTAAATCCAACTATAGTAGAGCATGCAACCTATTTCCTCTAAGTTCTTCATTATCACAATCAATTCTCATAATCAATTTAAAATTTTATTCAATAAAAGAAATATAAAAATGTTAAACAACTAGGTTATTAGTGATCAAAGTCGTGTCTGGATCTTCTTCAGCTTCCTCAGCATGCATAACATAAGATCTGCCAACTGTTCACTTTGTTTTGTTTGCGCAGTTCATGCCTTTATGTCCTTACTCCTTGCATAAAAAGCACTTGTATGTTCCCCACATCCACTTGTTAAGGTGTGGGCGATTGCATTCTTTTCACAGTGGTCTCTCTTCGAGTTTTGGTGCTCTGGACTGTGGTGGCTTCTGCTGCCCCGACTTCTTCAATTGTCCTTGGGGCTTTTGCTGACCTTGAGCTTTGGGAGGCCCCGCAAATTGCCTTTTGACTGGCTGAGAATTCTGTTGGTGCTACTGCCTTTTGCGCTACAACTCGAAGTCAATATCTTTCAGGGCTTGCTCAGCTTGGAAATCACAAGCAGTGGCAGCTGCTTAATCCGCTGGTCGCATCAACATCACATCACGACGTATAGTAGGTCGAATACCATCTAAGAAGTGCCTCATTTTCTCATCAGCATCCCTAGCAATAAGGGGCACAAAGTGACAACCCATATCAAACTTCCTAACGAACTCAGCCACATTCATATCTCCCTGAAGGAGAGTCATAAAGTCCATCTTCAATCGACCTCGGACGTCAGCAGTAAATACTTCTCATAGAAGACTTTTTTTAATTGCGCCCAAGTGAGGTTGGCTAGATTGATACCATGTTCCGCTCCTTCCCACCAAAGAGAAGCATAATCTCGAAGCATATAAGTAGCACACCTCACTCGATCAGCATCCCCCATTTTCAGATAAAAAAAATGCACCTCATGAGATCTAATCCAACCCTCAGCAGCAAATGGAACCGTGGTTCCTGAAAACTCCTTCGGAACTGATCATACATATCGTGTTGTGGCCTCAGAGCCTGCTTAGCCTGCTGCTCAAAGAAGCGTGACGTACCCTCTAGAACACGAGTAGCAGTATCCCTATTAGAAGTTGGGGGTGCATTCTCTCTACGATTCTCATGATTCTCAACTTGCTTATAAGTACTAGGTACAAGTCTAGGAGACATTATATCCGAACGTTTTCCAAATTCAAAAAGTAACCAACATGCATTTAAATCTAAGCATCTAATCATGCAACATATAAAAATCCTTTTTCGAAAAACTTTAAGCATAAATATCAATTAACTTTAAAATCTTTTAAACATGTTACTTAAACATATGAACCATGTAAACATGCAGGTACTATCATTAAAATCATTTAAAGCAATTAAACTTACAAACTTGAGGAACGACGATTGAGCTTTCCAGAACTTGCGGTAGGCCAAACTTTTTATAAGAACACATTGCTCTGATACCAACTGAAATGTCTACTACTCATTTTTCTTTAAAATACACTAGAAATTTTTTTTTAACTTGCTTTCGACCGAATATACACAACTACATAAATATATACCTTGCACCATTAAAATAAACCAAATGATAGAATCGGTTGAAGGTGGAAAAGTGTTTAGAAGGGGGGGTTGAATAAACATTCACAATTTTCACAACCTTTTCGAACATAGATGAGTCAGTTTAGTGATAAAATGATACTCGGAAATCTTGTAAGTCAATACAATCAGTTCACAAAGAATGAGCAGAAATAAGCTGACTAATAGATAGAATAAAAACTGAAATAAGAAGACACAAGATTTTATGGATGTTCGAAGATTTCAAACACTCCTACGTCAGCCTTTCTATTCGAAGGATAGGATATTCACTAAAAAACTTTGACCGATACAAACAGTTGTACAGACCCACTTCAGTTTTGGACTTAACAATGCCAAACTGAAACTCTTAGTTACAAACTTGTTTACAGTACTCACTAGAACTGAAATATTTTAGCACAACTGATTTCTTGCAAGATCAAGTATTACAGTATGTGCTTGAAAGCTCTAAGTATAGCGTGAAAGCTATGAATGTATGGAATAAGCGTGAGTTTTGATATTTTCAAGGATTTCAGCAGAGTAACAAAATTGTAAATCGATCAGTTGATTGTTTTATATTCCGAGCGAGTTGTTCAAAAGTTGTTTCTCTGTTGCTCTTCTTTGCTATTTATATGCTTCCCTCCAACGGTAATATTCAATACGATTTTAAACTTTCTATCCGTTTCTTGCCATGTCAACATTCATCTGAAAGTCGTACACTGCATTTTTTTGAAATACGGCGATACATTACTTGTTGCAGTCAGCTTTTGTCGGTTGAATGTCTTTTTCCTTAATTGATGATGTGTACAGCTGAGGGATCAGCTGATCGAATGTAGTTGATAAGCTCACAGCTGTTAGTAGTGACTGATCAATCAGTTGTCTGTGTAGTTCAGTTGGCTTCAAAAATCTGCGTGTTATTCTTCAGTTACTGTTAACCGATAGTTTGCATATTTTAAATTAGTTTTTATCAGTCTCCTTGATCAGTTGTTTTAATCTTTTAAACGCTCAGTTTGTCAAACATTTGAAATTTATTTTCCAACAATTTCCCCATTTTTGGTGTTTGACAAAACTTAGAAACGATGAACTGAAAATGATCAACTGAACTCTTTGTAGATAAAATAACTTTTTCAATGTACAGATTCGTACAAAGAATAAAAAAATAAAGAATCTTCTAACTGAATAAAATAATCTTCAAAAATCTGCCAAATAGTCTTCTATTTCTTCTTGATCAACTTTGAAGATTGCTCCAGCTGATCTTGTCCTTCCTCTTCCCCCTTTTTGTCAAACCCATCAAACTTTTTTGATAGCATACACACTTCTGAGGAGAGGTTTGAAACTACATTCAACAGGATTTCTTGCAACAAATCCATTCGTTTAGCTACAGTGTTTTCGAAAAAGTCAAGGCATCTTGTAACCAAGGCCTGAGTTTAGAAGTGAGCTTCAGCTGACGCTCTGTCTTTGTGAAGTTCTTCCACTTGGAAAAATAAAGAAGATAAGTCCTTTTGGGTTTGCTGAAGTCTTCCCATAGTATTATCCTTCATAGAGTCGAATTTTATCGTTTACAGATACTAGGTTTACATGATACCAGAAATGGAGTTCATGACACCAACAAGTTTGGTCTGAATAGCCTGAATTTCTTCAAACATTAATTTGGTTTCTATTTATATACCAGGAGACATGGCTTCAGAAGCTTCTGGTTCTGCTCCTGGTTTTCTTGATTGAAGATCACCAAAGCCCTGTCAGTTGGTTCATTTTCAAGATTGACCATTTCTGAAGCATCCTCTGGTATAGCTTCCTGTTGAAGCTGAGGAGAAGAAGAGAGAATCGGAACAACAATGGAGCTTGAAGGCTCTGTAGACGATTGATCAGTAGAAATAGTAACTGGTTCTTCAGTTGGTTGCTCAGCTGAATCAGAAATAAGTTCTTCATTTGCTTGAACAACTGAAACTGTAGTTGGCTCTTCAGCTAGCACCTCTTCAGTTTCTGTAATAACTGCCAGTTCAGTCGTGGCGGTCGACTGAACTGGCTCTTCAGTCGGTTGAAAAGTAGCATGTGAGGCTGGTTCTTCTGTTGTTGTTTGCTCTCCAACTGCTTCAGTTTTAGCCTGCTGAATATCAGAGGCGACTGATTTAATGACGTCGTCGATATTTGCCAATGACAATTCAGCATCAGTGTAAAGTTGAACTTCTGCAGTTGTGGATTGAGGAGAAGAAGGTGACAGTTGCTCTTCCTTTGAAGAAGGAGCAGTTGCTTGCTCAGAAAAATCAGAAACTGGTTCTTGGGATGTCTTTTGCGTTGAAATTGATTGTTCAGCTTCCTCTTCTGATGAGAGATTTTGGGAATCTACTGGAATTATCAGTTCTGGATCCAGTTCCCAATGTTAGATCTCCATCTGTAGTGAGATAAGATCCGAGTCCATCTGATCATGAACTGCTTTATCATTGAAGGAAGTTGGACTAGTAGGATCATAGTTTTGGCATAGCTGAACAACTATTTGTCTCGACTTCTTGGCTCGTACTTTATCAAAAAAGTACTTTCCTCTGTAACGCTTGAACCACTGAAGCTGCTTTCACCATTTTTAGGACTATGGTTTCCAGGGCAACAAACTTCTTCAGAACTGATTTCTTTTGTAGTTTCCTGGCAAACACTTGAGTCCTGAATCTCATCCATTCATCATAAGCTTTAATCTTAGTCTCAGAAAATTCATTGACCTCTTTCTAGATGAGATCAATATGGGTTTGGATGGTGTTTGTGGGTCGGGGATCTTCTATCATTTTCTCTTTGCCCTTGGAGTCAGTTAGGACATGAGAAATGTTCAGTCCTAATCTGGTTGCATCGATCACTTCTCTAATCACTACCCTTTTGGGTTTGGCAAAAAGCAACGAAGTTGGGCCAGAGATAGTGATTAATGGAGCCTTAACTCCAGCAGGCTTCTTTTTATCACCAGATTCGGTGATAGGCTTCTTGAGAGGAGCAGCAGGTTGAGGTCACTGCTCTTCAGTTAAAGATTTAGCTGATATTGCCCGCAAAGGAGTAGCCTTGATCGGCTACGTAGCTCCTGATAGAATCAGTTTCTCAGTTGGGATGGTTCCCACAACGACTGCTGTTTTGGTTTTCAGAGTTCTGGGCTTCTTGGCAATCTTGGGATAAGGAGTCCTTTCTGAATCAGTTTCATTGACAATCAGTTTGCGTTTGATTGTCTTTTTCTGATCAGTTTTCTTGGCTTTGTTTGCTGGTTTGGGAGCCTGGTGCGTCTAAATCTCCTTCTTTACCTTGAAAAATTGCTCAGGAGAGATGTCCAGCTTGAGCTTCGTGAAAGGGATCGAATTTTAGGCGTTCAAATGCGCAACGGAAGATAAAATTTCGAAAATCATACATTTTCAAGAGCATAAAAACGAACACCTCTACTAAGATGTGTAGCAAATACAAAACACAAGCATATGACATTCGTAGTGTGTTTAGAAATATTAACCGATAAATCTTAAAAGATTGATGATGGCCCCAACTAAGGTGTAAACACCTTAGCTCTTGAATGGCAAGACAATCTTCAAGCCTCCCTTTGAGCCCACCTTGCTCAAATATTAAGCCCACCACCAACTAGGAAGATCCACCTTACACTTGCAATAGAAAATGTAAGGCATTTTCTTTGAGAAGATTGCTATCAATTCTTCAAATGAATAAGCAAAAATTTTTAAGAAAAAGAAGGAAAAAATTCGGCCAAGGGAAAGAGAAGAGAGAGGGAGGAGAGTTTTCTTGGTGTGTGAAAAAGTAGTATCCAACTTTTGCATGCCATGCCTTGGTTAAACAAAAAATTGTCTCCCAACACTTCACCTTCCTTGAATGTCTTTTGACTTGGGCTTGTAACAATTACAAGGCCCATGGACTTTTATTTAAATGTCTCAAACATATTTGAGTCCATTTAAAGTTTACTTGATTTAGCTCAAGCCCACTAGTTTAATAATTATTTTACTATTGGGCACTACAAGACCCATATGATTTAATTAATTCAACACTTGAATTAATTTAATTATTTGAACTCTACTAGACCCACTAGTGTTTAATTAATTCCAACACTTGAATTAATTTAATTTAGTCCATAATAATGTTTATGAAAATCACAATTTTGAAATACATTATCTATTTGGCCAACTTTTAATTTAGGAACACTTCCTCAAATTAAAAGTTACATTATCCTTATAGAAGTCATACTTCTATTTTTCCTTACGCTTATAAACTTCTTTATAAGCCGTTCAACACATTGAACTATTTTACTTCTCAACGGGATCTAGATAGCTAGTACTTGTGTGACCCTCAATGGTTCATTGATACAACTAGCCGTGGGCTCACATCTCCATGTGATTCGGACTAAACATGTCCTTATACGAGCATACCCCAATTGCTCCATTCTTACTTATCAAATCCTTGATAATAAGAACGTCAGAACTCAAGTCTGATAGTACCCAACCAATCATGTTAAACCCCTAGCAGCATCGCTTACATGATTCCCTAGGTATCAAATGATAGTGCCTGCAAGAACCATTCAATTATGGTTAGCGTACAGTACGGTCCCTTCAACTCATATATCCCGACCGATTCGACAACCATTTGTTTATCGAGAGTTGTCAATGAATCGATACTATGTGTCATGTCGTAGTTGCATCGATGGTGTAATCTATGAAACCCCTTTCATAATTACCACCATACTCTGATCAGAGATTTCATACTACATACACATAGGATAACCATACCCGAAGGTAAGCGGTGAATCCCCGACTACAATGCATCGACTCCTATATGTTTCGATAGAACACCCAACCTTGCCACCTGATTACCCCTTGAGCGTCGATAAACAAGTCAAAGTGTAATTCTAGCACATAGAGTCTCAATGTTGTCCCGGGTCATAAGGACTAATGGTGTACAACCATAAACTAGGACGTTTTCACTCGATAAGTGAGAACCACTTGGAAAGTCCTTTATGGAGGGTTGTTCAGTGCACTCTACCAGGAGCACCTATCTGCATGCTCGGACATCACAATGTCCCCTACCAATGAAACATGATACTCAAATTGCAGATACTAGTCTCGAACTCGAGCGGCCTATATCCTTCTTAGCGGCGGCTGAATCGACTAGGAACTGTTTAGAATATACAATATTCCAAATATGAGTTTCATGATACTCATCATATGAGCATCTCATATTCTTTCTACTATGTGTATATTCAAGGGCTTTATCTATGCAACTAGCATGGGTATTCAGATAAAGATGTGCCAATAATAATTTCAAATATTATTAAAATAAAGATTGTTTATACATAGAGTTTCATTGTGAACACTTGGCCAACACTTGGCTCGACGGGCACCTACTCTAACAATATCCCACTTGCACTAGAGCCAACTACCCATATGCTTCAAACCCATCAATTCGCGATGCTACTCGAATAATGGTCAAGGTAAAGGCTTAGTTAGTGGATCAGCAACATTATCTGCGGAGCCGACTTTGTCTATCGAGACATCTCCTCTTTCCACAATCTCTTAGAGGATGTGGTACTTTCTCAATACATGTTTGGACTTCTGATGAGACCTTGGCTCCTTTGCTTGAGCTAAAGCTCCCATGTTGTAACACAACACCGGGACAGGAGCAACTCCATTTGGAATGACATCTAACTTTTGGACGAAATTCCTTATCCAAACAGCCTCCTTTGCTGCATCTGATGCAGCAATGTATTCGGCCTCAGTGGTGGAATCCGTAGTACTGTCTTGCATTGAACCCTTCCAAGAGGCAGCAGCACCATTGAGCATGAAGACAAAACCAGAGGTTGACTTCAAGTCATCGATATCGATTTGGAAGCTAGAGTCGGTATAGCCTTCCAATTTTAGTTCTCCACCCCCATAGACCAAGAACAACTTATTGGTCCTTCTCAAATACTTGAGGATGTCTTTCACAGCTTTCCAGTGTGGAAGACCAGGGTTCGATTGATATCTACTCACTACACTTAGTGCAAAAACCACGTCAAGACGTGTAGATATCATCCCATACATGATGCTACCAATCGCAGATGCATAAGGAATGCTTGTCATCGCCGCTATCTCTGCATCAATCTTGGGAGACATAGGCTTGGATAGGGACACGCCATGACACATTGGTAGATGTCCTCTCTTGGACTCATCCATCGAGAACCGCTTCACGATGGTATCAATGTATGTGGACTGGGTGAGACCAAGCAATCCTTTTGATCTATCTCAATAGATCTGTATTCCCAATACAAAAGATGCTTCACCCAAGTCCTGCATCGAGAACTTACTCGCTAACTATATCTTAGTTGATTGCAACATTCCTACATCATTCCCAATGAGTAGAATGTCATCAACATACAATACCAGGAATGTCACAACACTCCCACTGACCTTCTCATACACACAGGGTTCCTCAGGATTCTTAGTAAAACCAAACTCTTTGATTGTACTATCAAATCTAAGGTTCCAACTCCTAGATGCCTGCTGTAGACCATAAATAGCTCTCTGAAGTTTGCATACCATTTGCTCACTTCCGACAGATGTAAACCCTTCAGGTTGAGACATGTAAATCTCTTCCTTAATATCCCCATTAAGAAATGATGTCTTGACATCCATCTGCCATATCTCATAGTCATACCATGCAGCTATGGCTAGCAATATCCTAATGGACTTGAACATTACAACTGGAGAAAAGGTTTCCTCAAAATCAACTCCTTGTCTTTGAGTATATCCTTTTGCCACCAATCGCGCCTTGAAGGTCAATACCTTCCCATCCGCCCCAAGTTTCCTCTTGTAAATCCATTTACACCCTGTGGGAACAATTCCCTCAGGTGGATCCACGAGATTCCACACTTGGTTCGAATGCATGGAATTCATCTTAGATTCCATAGCTTCAAGCCATTTGGATGAATCGGCATCAGATAACGCTTCCTTGAAGGTCCTTGGATCACATCCATGGTTAGGCTCATCATGGCCCTCTTCAAGAAGCAGACCATACCTCATAGGTGGTCTCGAGACTCTCTCGGATCTTCTAGGAGCTTGTATCTCCTCTTTTGGCTCCTCGGGTGTGGGTTCTACAACTGTGGGTGTCTCTCGAACCTCTTCGAGTTCTATCATCTCACCTTTTCTATCTAATAGAAATTCCTTTTCCAAAAAGGTTGCATTCCTAGAAACAAACACATTTGTTTCTTGGGGATGATAGAAATGATATCCAACTGAATTCCTTGGATATCCCACAAAGTAACATAAAATGGATCGACATTCTAATTTATCTCCCACTGCCTGCTTCATATAAGCAGGGCACCCCCATATTCTAAGATAAGAATACTTGGGAGGCTTACTCATCCATATCTCATATGGTGTCTGCCTTTGAATGGACATTTAGTGGAATATCTTTCAATTTTAAGTTATAGAGATCGTTTTCAAGTTCACCAGTACCAATCAAACATTCATTCTTGTAAATATTGCAAACAACTTTGCTAAATAAACAAGAATATCCATTTTTATCAGCATAGAAATGGAAACAATGTTTTTCACAAAATTAGGTACAAACAAAACATCTCATAAAATTAACTTAAAACTATTGTTCAACAATAAGTAAACATCTTCAACAGCCTTGGCAGCAACTCTTGCTCCATTGCCCATCTTCAAGAAGGTCACACCTTCCATAAGCTTCCTACTTCTTCCCATCACCTATAACTCATTACAGAGATGTGAGCCACAACCGGTATCTAATACCCAAGAAGTAGAGTTAATTGAAATTTTTCTTTCAATTTAGAACATACCGTTTCCAGAACTTTTCTGAGCAAGATATTCTTTGCAATTACGCCTCCAATGTCCAGGCTTCTTGCAGTGATGACAAACATCACTAGTCTTGTCAGCCTTAACTGGTGTGGCTGCCACGACATGATTCGGAGATTGCTTCAACAAGGGCACGTTCTTCTTGGGACGTTGGAAAGAACGCTTCTTTCCCTTCCCATGTGGATCAATCTTCGTACCAGATGAAGAACCCACATAAAGAACCAACTTCTCTTTCTTGATGGTGGATTCAAACGTAACAAGCATGTCAATCAACTCCTCAAGGGTCGGCTCTAGCTTGTTCATGTTGAAATTCACCACAAAAGGATCAAATGAGCTAGGCAGTGACAAAAGCAACACGTCGGTGGTCAACTCCAAAGGCAAAATCAGATCCATGCCAACGAGCTTGTCCACGAGCCCAATCAACTTTAGGCCATGCTCATGGACCGAGGCCCCATCTCGCATGCTCAAAGTGATCAGCTCCTTGACGGTAGCATGCCTAAGAGGACATGTTTGCTCTCCAAAGAGCTCCTTGAGATGCAAATGAATATCAGCAGCACTCTTTGCATCCTCAAAATGCCTCTGCAGCTCATCATTCATAGAAGCCTGCATATAACACCTGGCTTTCAAGTCATGGTCACACCATTCCTTGTAAGTCTGCAATTCCTCAGGAGTGCAGTCAGTCGGAGCCTCAACAGGGGGCGACTCAGTCAGTGGATATGCTATCCTTTCCGAATTCAAGACAATTTTTAGGTTTCTTAGCCAATTGAGGTAGTTAGGTCCAGTTAATACGTGTTTGTCGAGTATTGCAGATAGCGGATTGCGAATCGAAGACATTGTCAAAAATTGCACTGAAAAGTATAACAGATAAATGTTAATGACTATTTTAAAATATTTAGTAAGATATAAAGTATGGACTTTTACTTTATAAATGTTTACTCCCACTGTTTTGGCATCTTTCACTACCCTCTAGTGAAAACGAGAAACTCCTTTCCTCAGTAGGTACGCAAGGTCCAATTAGCGAATTATGATCCCGAATAATATCAGCCAATCATAATCCCTAAAAGGTAGTTTCCAATTGAATCACAATGCAACCCTCTACAGTAAACTTTTGTCTCACGTTTGATTAGGACCCAATAATATGACGTCGTTCATCTTTACGTGTCAAGCCTTACCCATCGATGTTGAACCTTAATGGACGGTCGCCATGAGTTCCTTCAATAATATGAGCCGAAATCATGGGAGTTCCACGTAGTTCACATCACCATGTCAATGGTTGTCACAACTTTCTGGCACCCAGGGCCCCCCCAATAATATGAGCCGAGCCTCGAGCACGGGTAGCGTTCATCATGCACCCATTGTCGATGGAAGACATGAAAATTATAAACAAATTTATAATTCCCCTTTTCGGGCTTGATATTAATTTTGAATCTTATTCAAAATGACGGTTTTTAATTCTGAAAGGTCTCATCATTAATTTTATTTAAAAGCTCGCCATGTTTGATCGTATGTTTGTCGGATTCATGCAACTTTGTTATTATCATAATAATAACGCACATACTCATTATTTATAACATATCATGCATATATTATAAACAGTAAACAAAACAAGGATGATCAATCGCCCCAATACTAATGGCCCGTGTGAGCTAAACACGGGCCTAGGTCCAATCCTAGGGAAATGCATGGGATGCAAATGCAACTATTACATTAGCTTCCAATATTTACATGTCTTCGATCTTCATAATCATCATGGCCACCATCTTCCAATCTTGATCATCCACTATACTAATATTTACAAATAAATATCCATGGCAAATAGAGATACATCTCATGGGGGTGGGAACGGGCCATAAACCAAGCCCACTTTAAATTTGATAATTATTACAATCATTCAACACAAAATATCCTAGCATACTCCTAGAAAAATGGCCTTGGGCTTTTGATCATCCTTCATGCATAATATCACATATCATACACCATCAATTAATTATCACAATAATTAATTGATTCAATATTATATATCTTGAACCAATCACTAACCGCCACAATTATAAACTAAATTAACAAAGTATACAAACACATTTGTCTACTTTCCAATTAATTTATTTATAACCGAATTTCTTGTAAATCACAATTTACTATAAATAATTAAAGTCCAACTTCAATTATTTATTTTATGAGAAAATATTTGCAACTTTTGTAATTTTAAACTTAAGGGCCCAAAAAACTCATTTTTCACCAAAAACATTTTGGCCCATTTAAAATTCACAAATATGTTAGCCATCCAATGGCCCAACAACATCAAGGCCCATGACACTTTGATAATCCAAAACACTTTTGGAAACCCTATTCGTCATCGCCGTCGCCAGAGCTCCTGTCGCCGGATTCCAGCAAACCTACAAAAAAAATTTTTTTATTTAAAATTCATGGGGCTGTTCGGGCAGCCCAAGGGACAGACCTTGCTGCCCGTTTCGGGCAGCCCCTCGGGCATCTCAAGCTGCCCGAGAACTGCCCCAAATTGGCCTTGATTTTATTGCAACAAATCATCTCATGCGGTTAGAAATCGACCTCAATATAATATCATGTATAAGCTACACAAAATAGTATCCATAGCTCTTGATACCCCTTGAAAGGGATCGAGTTTTAGGTGTTCAAATGCGCAACGGAAGATAAAATTTCGAAAATCATACATTTTCAAGAGCATAAAACCGAACACCTCTACTAAGATGTGTAGCAAATACAAAACACAAGCATATGACATTCATAGTGTGTTTAGAAATCTTTACCTATCAATCTTAAAAGATTGATGATGGCTCCAACTAAGGTGTAAACACCTTAGCTATTGAATGGCGAGACAATCTCCAAGCCTCCCTTTGAGCCCACCTTGCTCAAATATTAAGCCCACCACCAACTAGGAAGATCCACCTTACACTTGCACATAGAAAATGTAAGGCATTTTCTTTGAGAAGATTGCTATCAATTATTCAAATGAATAAGCAAAAATTTTTAAGAAAAAGAAGGAGAAAATTCGGCCAAGGGAAGGAGAAGAGAGAGGGAGGAGAGTTTTCTTGGTGTGTGAAAAAGTAGTATCCAACTTTTGCATGACATGCCTTGGTTAAACAAAAAATTGTCTCCCAAGTCTTCACCTCCCTTGAATGTCTTTTGACTTGGGCTTCTAACAATTACAAGGCTCATTGACTTTTATTTAAATGTCTTTTGACTTGGGCTTGTAACAATTACAAGGCTCATTGACTTTTATTTAAAGTTTACTTGATTTTGCTCAAGTCCACTAGTTTAATAATTATTTTACTATTGGGCTCTACAAGACCCAATATGATTTAATTAATTCAACACTTGAATTAATTTAATTATTTGGACTCTACTAGGCCCACTAGTGTTTAATTAATCCAACACTTGAATTAATTTAATTTAGTTCATAATAATGTTTATGAAAATTACAATTTTCAAATACATTATCTATTTGGCCAACTTTTAATTTAGGAACACTTCCTCAAATTAAAAATTACATTCTCCTTATAGAAGTCATACTTCTATTTTTCCTTACGCTTATAAACTTCTTTATAAGCCGTTCAACACATTGAACTATTTTACTTCTCAACGGGATCTAGATAGCTAGTACTTGTGTGGCCCTCAATGGCTCATTGATACAACTAGCCGTGGGTTCACATCTCCATGTGATTCGGACTAAACATGTCCTTATACGAGCATACACTGATTGCTCTATTCTTACTTATCAACTCCTTGATAATAAGAACGTCAGAACTCAAGTCTGACAGTACCCAACCAATCATGTTAAACGCCTAGCAGCATCGCTTACATGATTCCCTAGGTATCAAATGATAGTGCCTGCAAGAACCATTCAATTATTGTTAGCGTACAGTACGGTCCCTTCAACTCATATATCCCGACCGATTCGACAACAATTGGTTTATCGAGAGTTGTCAATGAATCGATACTATGTGTCATGTCGTAGTTGCATCGATGGTGTAATCTACGAAACCCCTTTCATAATTACCATCATACTCTGATCAGATATTTCATACTACATACACATAGGATATCCATACCCGAAGGTAAGCGGTGAATCCCGGACTACAATGCATCGACTCCTATATGTTTCGACAGAACACCCAACCTTGCCACCTGATGACCCTTTGAGAGTCGGTAAACAAGTCAAAGTGTAATTCTTGCACATAGAGTCTCAATGTTGTCTCGGGTCATAAGGACTAATGGTGTACAACCATAAACTTGGACGTTTCGACTCGATAAGTGAGAACCACTTGGAAAGTCCTTTATGGAGGGTTGTTCAGTGCACTCTACCAGGAGCACCTATCTGCATGCTCGGACATCACAATGTCCCCTACCAATGAAACATGGTACTCACATCGCAGATACTAGTACTCGAACTCGAGCGGCCTATATCCTTCTTAGCGGCAGCTGAATCGACTAGGAACTGTTTAGAATATACAGTATTCCAAATATGAGTTTCATGATACTCATCATATGATTATCTCATATTCTTTCTACTATGTGTATATTCAAGGGCTTTATCTATGCAACTTAGCATGGGTATTCAGATAAAGATGTGCCAATAATAATTTCAAATATTATTAAAATAAAGATTGTTTATACATAGAGTTTCATTGTGAACACTCGGCCAACACTTGGCTCGACGGGCACCTACTCTAACACTTCGGTAGCCAAACACTCTTGGCATTGAATATTTTGAATTTGTATGACCTCTCAGAGGAGTCAATCACCAAGCCCTTGCTCTTTGGTAGAAAACTAAGCTGCACAGCAAATCTCTTCGACTGCTTCGAAGACTGAAACATGTTCTTCAAAAGGTTGAATATGATACCTTCTCAGTTCAATCCTTTCCCAGTCATGATAGCAGTCATGACTTTGAATTTCTCCAAAGTAAGTGCAGTAAACGATCCTTCTTTGGCTAGAAGCCCTTTAGCCACCTGGATTTCTGGATTGAGTTCCTTCTTGGGAACGGAAACCTTGATTTTCCGACCATCGGCAGATAGGAGAGTTTGCATCTACTCAACATCAGAAGTTTTTACCTCAGAAACATTGGCCAGACCATCAGTTGGTAGCTGAAAGAGGTTGCTGAAGGAGTCTTCGTCGATCATCAACAATTGATTATTGATGGTATTAGTGATGTTGCCATCAGCAGAGATAAAACCGTTGGTATAGAGATCCTGGATCTCTTTTGGATAGATTTCTTGGGGAGAAAGTCCCAGAAATGTCTTCAGTCCAGTAGCTTCTAATTTGAGAAACACATTTTTGATAGCCTCGTCCTGAACAGACAGGACTGAATCAAGTCAACAGCCATAGCGTTCAACATATATGCTGGAACTTGGTTTGCCATTTCTGAAGTATTGATTATCAGCGAGAAAGAAAGCTCTGTGTTTTGATTTGCTTTGTAAACTGAAATGCGAGTAAAGAAGAACTGAAATGAGGCAGGTTGATGTACTTATGTATGTGAATATTCAAATTTTTGGACACGTGTCAGTCCAGTAAAAGATTGAGTAAAAACGTGTGTTCGTGTGATGAAAGCGTGTGTAAGAGTTAAATGGACTACAAAGGACCACGTTTCAAATTACTATTCATTGAAAGACATCAATTCAATGCGTAATTATCCGTCACATCACTTAATTTGGAATATATATCGAATAATCAGTTAACTTATTGGATAAGATTAGTTTGATCAGTAGCTAAGTGATCAGTTGAAAACTGAGTCACTTCAGTCGAAGATCAACTGACTATTGTCTTTACAGTTAACCATTTAAATTCTTCATTACCCCTAAATAATTGCATATTTTAATCTGAAAAATAGAATGACGATTATAATAATGATGCGTAAACATAAAATAAATCTTATTCTTAGAAGTTGAATCGTCCGGAATAATGATTGCGTCTCTTTAGATGCCTCACATCTCAGCTATAAATAAGAGTCAAAGAGTTAGACATCAAGTATCAGCAGATAAAGCAAGAAAAGTGAATAGAAATGGACAAAGTAGGGAGTTCCACAGAGCCAGACCTCACGGATGTGTTCATGAAGTCTGTTGTTGGCTACTAGGAAGGCTGCGATGGAGGATAGTATCTTTCAAAAGATATTGAAGCTCTGGATTAAAATCCAGGAGCTCCAAACCTCCTTTGAGGAGGGAGAGGTTGCTACCCCTAAAATGGTGGCAACACTAAAGAAGTATTGACGAGGCCTTTGTGTCGTTGATAATGTGGACATCTTCATAGATGAAGGTGTCTACCTTCTACTCCTCCTCAAGGAGCGGAGGACTCTGAGGAAGATCGCTTCCTCAGAGGACTTTCTAAGGACCTCTACTGGAGGATTAACCATGTGGTTGACCTTTCGGAGGTCTGCAGTTAAAAAAAAAATCATCCATGTACTCTCCTCCTACAACAAATAAAATGATTATTATGTTTTAATGTTATCTTACTCTTACTGCCTTTTTATTTTCTGCATACTAATTGGTGAAAACTGAATAAACAACAAAATAATAACATAAAGCGAATTATATTAAGACAAGTCGATTAAACCAAGAATGTTGCGAAAGTGAGAAAACTTAGTCTCGGATAATGGCTTTGTGAAGATATCTGCTGCTTGTTGTTCAGTTGGTATGTATTCCAGTCTGATTTCTTTCTTCAGAGCATGATCTCTGATGAAGTGATGCCTGACATAGATATTCTTGGTCCTTGAGTGAAGAAATGGATTGTATGTTATTGCAATCGTGCTTGTATTATCACAAAAGATTGGTGATTCTTTTGCAATGACTCCATAATCTTTCAGTTGTTGCTGAATCCAGAGCAGTTGGGCACAGCAGCTTCCAGCAGTAAGATATTCTGCTTCAGTTGTGGAAGTTGCTATGGATGTTTGCTTCTTGCTGAACCATGAAATCAGTATGTCTCCAAGAAATTGACATGATCCATTGGTGCTTTTACGATCTAGCTTACATCCTGCATAATCTGCATTTGAATATCCAACTAAATTAAAAGAAAAGTCCTTAGCATACCATAAGCCCACATTTTGTGTGTCTTTGAGATATTCTAAAATGCGTTTGACAGCTGAAAAATGCAATTGCTTAGGATCTGCCTGAAATCTAGCACACATGCAAACCAAAAATACAATTAATCAGGCGACTAGCAGTTAAGTACAATAATGAATCTATTAAATCTCTGTAAAGTGTCGTCTTAACTGATATTCTCCCTTGATCATTGTCTAGTTTGATTGATGAACTCATGGGAGTATTTGCAGCTGAACATTGTCCATGCCAAATTTCTTAAGCAATTCCTTAGGATAATTGGTCTGACTGATAAAGGTACCAGCCTCCAGTTGCTTCACTTGCAGACCGAGGAAAAATGTCAGTTCACTCATCATACTCATCTCGAATTTTTCCTGCATTAACTTTGCAAATTTCTCACATAATTGGGGTTAGTTGACCTAAAAATAATATCTTCAACTTATAATTGCACAATTAAAATGTGATCATTCTTTGAAAATTTGAACAAATTTTTATCAACTGATCCAATAGTAAAATCATGATCAGTTGGAAATTTTGAAAGAGTTTCATACCAAGCTCTTGGAGCTTGTTTAAGACCATATAAGACTTTGTTCAAATGATAAACATGATCAGGAACAGAGTGGTTGATAAAACCTGGTGGTTGTTCAACATATACTTCTTCCTGCAACTGACCATTCAGAAACGCACTCTTCACGTCCATTTGGTAGACTTTAAAATTCTTTAATGAGGCATAAGCAATGAACATTATGATTGCTTCCAGTCTTTCAAATAGTGAATAAGTTTCATCGTAATATATTCCTTCTTCTTGCCTATATCCTTGTGCTACAAGTCTTGCTTTGTTGCGCAGAACTGAACCATCTTCGTTAATTTTGTTTCTCTATACCCACTTTGTACCTATAATGGTTTTAGAAACTGGTCTTGGGACTAAGTTCCAGACATTTTTATGGGTAAACTGATTTAGTTCTTCTTGCATGGCATTTATCTTGTTAGGATCGGCAAGAGCTTCATCTGTTTTCTTAGGTTCCAGTTGGGAAACAAAAGCAGAATGAACAAATAAGTTAAACATTTGATTCTGAGTTCTTACTGCATCAGATTGATTACCTATTACCAATTCTGGTGGATGTGATTTCTTCCATATGTATTCAGTATTTGTTGCATCCATCTCAACAAATACCTCGGTTGACAACTGGATATTCTCTTCAGTTTCAGTTGCTGCTGTATCAGTTGGTAACAAATTATTGTCATTTTGCTCCACCAACTGATTATCAGTAACAATTTCTTGTTCAACTGATTGATCCAGCACTTCTGGTTCTGGTGTTTGAAGGATATTTTTATTAATGTGATTCTCTTCTACATTATCATCATCCAAACTGATATCTGTAAAGCGATCAACTAGCTCAACTGAATCAGTTGGCTTATCAGTTAGCACAGATTCATCAAATACAACATGAATAGAGTCTTCTACATTTAAAGTGTATTTGTTAAAAACTCTGTAGGCCTTACTAACTGATGAATATCCAAGAAATATTCAGTCTGCAGATTTAGCATCAAACGCTTTTAAATTATTTTTGTCATTATCAAGAATAAAGCATCTGCAGCCGAATATTTTGAAATAAGATACCACACTTTGCGTCCATGCCAGGTCTCACACGGTGTTTTCAAATGATTCTTATTAATCATTGATCTATTCTGAGTGTTACATGCAGTGTTTACTGCTTTTGCCCAAAACCTTTGAGAAATACGAGAATCAGCAACTAGCAGCTTCTTTAAGGGTCCGATTTCTTCTCTCAGCTACAACATTTTGCTGAGGAGTTCTTGCTGCTGAGAGTTCGTGCTTGATCACAGTATTTTCTAAAAATTGTGAAAGATTTTGATTGATAAATTCAGTCCCTAGATCAGACCTTATTCAATCAATCCCAACTGATTTTTCATTCAAAAGTCTTTTGAAAAGCTTAATCAGTTGTGCAGCAGTTTGGTCTTTGGATTTAAAAAATATAAACCAAGAAAATCTTGAAAAATCATCCACGACTACTAAGGTGTATTTCATTTCCCATAAACTCATGACTGGTATGGGACCAAAAAGATCCATATGTAGCAGTTCTAAGCATCGGGAAGATGATTTACAACCCTTGTTTTTAAATAAAGATCTTTCTTGTTTACCAAACTGACATGCTGAACAAATTTTATCTTTTGAAAAATCTATTTTGGGCAAACCAATTACAAGATCATGGTTACTCAGATAGGCAATAGATTTAAAGTTTAGGTGGTTCAACCTCTTATGCCACAACCAGTTTTTAGAAGATTTGGAAGCTATAAAACAAACTGGTGCACGAGGTTGATCAGTCCAACTGACTTTATAGGTATTTTCACAACGATTCCCAGTTAGCATGACCTCATCAGTTGAGTCTCTAACTGAACAAGTGTGTCTGTCGATTTGAACTGAGAATTTATTGTCGCATAACTGACTGATGCTAATCAAGTTATACATCAAATTCTCAACTAGTAATACATCATTGATTGTAAAGTTACCATGGATAAGCTTACCATTACCCACAGTTTTACCATTGGAGTTGTCTCCAAAACTGATGTTTGGACCAGTGTATTTGATCATTTGGAATAGCAAACTTGCATCCCCTGTCATATTACGTGAGCATCCACTGTCCAGATACAAGGTTGATTCTTTGTTTGTACCTGTCACCTGCAATCACACACAATATATAATCTTGGTACCCACATCTATTTGGGTCCTAAACTGATTAGTCCTTTAGGAACCCAAACTTAGACCAGTCTAACTGACTTTCCAGTTGCTGTGTTCCTGGAAGTTTTACTCGGCTTTGTGTGCTTGATGTATAATGTGCAGATGAAGAAATATGAGTTTTAGCATTTTTCAACGGGTTGTTCAACCGATATCTTTTCTGAACTAGCTTATTGTTATAATAGTTGGAGTAGCCATAAGAATAATTCAGGTTTTTATATCCTGAACCTCTTTGGTGACTGACTTTGTGGGTCAGCTGAAATTTTTGGGCTATAACCAATACCATACCTTTATAGCCTTGTTCTTATTTTCAATAGGTTGTACAACTGGTTTACTTGGCTTTGGTTGTTCTTGTACCATGAATGATTTTACAAAGTGAATATATTTCCCTTTGTCTATATTCAATTTTGGCTGGGTATCGCTGGTGAAAGTTTCATCTTGGTTGCTGAACCCTAAACCAGGTTTATCAGTAACTGTTTTTTGTTTATCTTGTATTTCAGCTAGTGCAACAGATGATTTATTCCATGCATTAATAAGCTCAGTTTTCTTTGAATTCTCAAGCATTAATTGATAAATCATAGATTGATTCTTGCTTCTTTCAGGATTTAGCTCAGCAATCTCCCGTTTAAGACTCAACAGATCAACTGATTCATTAGTTTCAGTTTTATCGTCTTTGGGATCAGTTTGCTTTGCTCTGACCTTCTCAAAAGATAAGGCAAGCTTGTGATACTCATTAACCATGTCATGAAGTGTAGAAATAAGTTCATCTCGTGTGAATTCATTTGAACTAAAGTCGAATATCTTTTGACTTATTGACTTCAGTTCTGTGTCATCTGCCATCAGACACTTGACCTCTTCATCACCATCACTGGATCAGCTTAAGCTCTCAGATTCTGAATCATCACTGTTAGGTTCTGCCCATTTGGACTTGCTTTCCTCAGCTAGAAGCACCTCGTGCTTCTTTCTGTAAGATTTCTTGTCATCCTTAGATCTTCTCTTGTGCTCATAAGGTTTCTTTCTCTTTTCAGTTGAGCCTCAACTGTCCTTCTTTGGCTTAGGACAGTCAGCAATGAAATGACAAATTTTTCCACAGTTGTAGCAAGCATTAAGTTCCTCTTTGGAATGATTTTTCTGATATTGTCTTTGAAGGTTTCCTTGATTTCTTCTCATAAATCTTCCAAATTTTTTGACAAACAATGACATTGGATCATTGTTTAACTGATCAGAAGATTTGTCAACTGAACCAGTTGGTTCCAGTTTGACAGCTGTTAGGGTAGTTGTTGTAGCTTGTGTAGAAGGTTCCCCTTCTCTGGTTTGCAACTCAAACTCGTAGGCTTTTCGATTAGCAAATAAATCATGAATTTCAACCTTGTTCAGGTCCTTTGATTCTCTCATTGCCATCGTCTTAACATCCCACTCCTTGGGAAGACCTCTGACTACTTTCAGTGCTACCTCTTTATTTGAATACACATTTCCAAGTGCATTCAGTTCGTAGACTATGCTACTGATTCTTTCATCGTATTCGTCCATGGATTCTTCAATTTTTATCTTGATATTATCGAACTTTTGAACAGCAACAGATAGCCTATTCTCTTTTGTTTGCTCATTGACTTCGCAAAGCTGAATCAGTTTCTCCAAGATTTCCTTAGCAGTTCTACACATCTTTATCTTGCTGAAAGTGACTTTATCCACCATTTTGTACACAATGTCTTTAGCCATGTTGTCCAAGTTGGCTTTTCTCTTGTCTTCAGTTTTCCATTCATCTTGTGGTTTTTCAATGTTGTGTGGTGCCCCATCAGTTATGGCAACAGCAGTATTTGCCTTCAATATTTCCATGGGTCCGTCTGTAATAACGTACCACATGTGTCACGCCCCGTGTCCGAAGCGTCTGTGACATCCGGCATTGTTTAACAATTACTTGAAAACAATTAAGCCTCGTATCGAAATGCCGAAAACCAGTCTTTTTCATAAATAAAACATTGTCTTTACATTGACAATAGACTAAAATACATCATAGTTGCAAATAGCGGAAACGAAAGGAAACCAAAATCTTGATTTCTTGTATCTTTCTCATCGGCTACCATCCTCAGAAGGCTTCTTGTTCCTCCTCATTCAGTTGCTCTTCATTTTAATCTGAAATTTGTAAGGGGTGAGTGTTTTGGGAAACACTCAGCAAGTGGGGGTCGATCGATTTCCAATGATACATATAGAACTTAATCTTTAAAGCATTTCTTTAACAAACTTTCAAATGTTATTACTTTTAACTCATCATAACAGAAACGAAACAATTATGACACAGAGGTTATCAGACGATTCAGAGCAGTTCAGAAACAGATCAGAACAATTCAGAACAGAACAGATCGGAACGGACAGAAAACTGTTACTCATCTCATTTCCATGGTAAAATTGTGCCCCAATATGTTAGTCCTCTAAGGGGTGAGACCAGAAACACGGTTTTATACCCACCGATGGGGGCCAGACAGAACATGGTTTTATACCCAACAATGGGGGCCAGACAGAATCACAATTCTCGTCCCATTTCAAATTCGACTCCTAACAGCGCAACACAGATTCAGAGTTTACCTGACAGAACGTATCAGAGTTTTAAGATATAAGAGTTTCAGACGGATTCAGCAGAACCAAAGAATTTCGAATAACAGACTGAAATTTTGAACGAAGCTTTCTTCTGAAAATTCGACAGCACTTCGGCGCGACTTTAGCAATTGCAGTCTTCACTTAGATAGCACTCCGACGTAAGATTTCCGCAATCGACTATATGAAAATTCCTTCCTTCCTCCTTGCTAGCCTAGGCCGAAAACTTCGAGATTTTGGCGGAGGAGAGTGGCCGAAACTTTTAGAGTGAAGGGGAGAGGGAACCGAAATTTCTTGCTTGCTTTTGGATTGTCTTTCTTTCAACCTAGATGTGTTATTTATAGGCCAACTCAAGGCTCTTCACATAGCCCTTGGCCGAAATCTTGGCCTCCAAGAATGGCCATAATTGTAGTCCAAACTTCCAAGATTAGTCATGAATGTGGTTCAAAATCTCATGCACTCCTTAAATGTGACCTTGATTTTCTAAAGAGTCATTTCTTGCATCATCAATAAGTCCTAACCTCTTAGCTCCTCCATTAGCTCCTTCATTGGTTATCTCAATGGTCATTTCTTGCATACTAAGTATGTCCAAACCTTTAACTCCTCCTTTAGCTCTCTTTTTGGCCTTTTTAGGACAAGCATGGTTGAGCTTCTTTGAGCTAGAAGATCGAGCTCATGAGCTAGGGGTTTCTTCCCCAAGAATGAATGAACTTCCTTGAGCTGAGGGTTTTAGCTTCTAAGCTGAGAGTTTCCTCTTCCGAGCGACGTACCCTCAATTCTCAAGGTTTTGCATTGCCTCGGCTTCTTTTTGAGCTACTTTCTGAGTTTTTGAGGTTCTTTGCTTCTTAAAATCCGGGTTCTCACATCCCACCCTCCTTATTGGAAGTTTCGTCCTCGAAACTTTAGTTAGCTAGATCTTTAAAGAGGTGAGGGTACCGAGTGCACATACGTTCTTCAAATTCTCAAGTTGCTTCTCGTTCCATATGATTTGACCATTGTATCTTGGCATATGGAATTGTTCAGGCATCTCAGCACTTGGTATTTGGTGTCCATTACTCGAATAGGGACTTCTTCATATTTCTTTTCCTCGTCAAATTTCCTTTGATTAGTAGCGGTTCAACTTCAAGAATGCTACTTGGATATGAGACATACTTCCTTAGCTGTGCGACGTGGAAGACGTTGTCAATCCTTGACATGCCTGGTGGTAAAGCCCGCTGATAAGCTAGGTTCCCATTTTTCTCAGTATTTCGAAGGGTCCAACATATCTTGGAGTTATCTTTCTAGATTTGCTGAATCGAACCACTCCTTTCATAGGGAAAACTTTAACATAAGCTTTCACACTATTTTCAAACTCCAACGGTTTTCACTTTAAATCATCCCAGCTCTTTTGTCGATCATGAGCTGTCTTGCGTTTTTCCTTGATAATAGCTACTTTATCAACAATTCAAGTACCATGATAGCTTTCTCTCTGATTTCAATACTTCCATGATAATTATTGTTATCGGCAAATTCAATCAAGGGGGGTGTTTATTTAATTCCTCCGAGGTCTATGGCACACGCCCTAAAATTTCTTCAATAGTTCGATCTACCATCTTTGCCTCATGTTTAATTTCTTTTGTGTGAACAGTATTTGAGGCTTTGATGATCGATAAATTTCACACATTTGACACCAAAGAAATTGATTCTCTGGATCTTTGGCTCAAATATAATTGTGGCTAATTCACTATCATGTGTTGGATAATTTGCTCACATGATTTTAATTTCATCGTTGCATAAGCAATTACTTGCCCTCTTGAATGAGAACACATCACAATCCTCTTTTGATGCATCATTATAAATTATGAAATTCTTGCCTTCTTCGGGAAGTACTAATACTAGCGTAGAAACGAGTTTCTTTTTCAAGATCTAAAAACTCTTCTCACATTCTTCACTCTAATTGAATTTAGAGTTCTTCTGAGTGAGCTTGGTGAGCAGAAGAAAATCCTTCAACACATTTTCTTAATAGCCAACTAATCCAAAAAACTTCAAATTTCTATTCCAGTATTTGATCAAGGCCAGTCTATGATTGCCTCCACCTTATTGGTGATCCACTGATATGCCCATTTCAGATATTATATGACCGAAGAATGTGACATTTTTTTTTTAATCAAAATTCACATTTCTTAAATTTAGTATTTAGTTATTTTCCTCTGAGCATATGTAGAGCAAGACGAAGATCATCCTTGCGGTCTTACTCAATTGTTGAATATGCAAGAATGTCATCAATAAATGCTACCACAAACTTGTCGAGGAATTTTCTTGAACACTCTGCTCATGAGTTCTATGAATGTTGCTGGAGCATTGGTCAGGCCAAAAGGTATTATCGTGAACTCATAGTGTCCATATCCTTTTCTTTTTAAGGCTGTTTTAGGAATATTCTCTGCCTTGGCCTTCAATTGTGGTAGTCTGACCTTAGATAGAGCTTTGAAAAGATCTTAGCTCCTTTTAACTGATAGAAAAGGTCAACTATTCTTGAAAAATGACATTTTTTCTTGATCTTATTGAGTTCTTTGTAGATCGACACACTATCTTGTGCTTTAACCATTCTTTTGTGTCAATAAGACGGAAGCTCCCCAAGGAGAGGCACTTAGTCTGATTTGTTTTTGACTAACAAATCTTGGAATTGATCTTTTAGCTTCTTGAGTTCAACTGAAGCCATTCGCTAGGGTTCCTTAGATTTTAGTGTAGCACGAGCTATCAAGTTACTTTAGAATTCTACTTCACAATCTGATGATAATTCAAAGTAACCTTTCTAAAGCTCGCTACCACAGGAATATTTTATATCTTGAGCTTAATTCCTTCTTTTGCTTCTCTCATTATTGCTAGTTAGACTTCTTAGCTATACTTCATGGCTTTCTAGATTGAGAAGCAGAAAGGAAGGATTTATGTTCCTTATCCTTGCCATAAAATATGATTTATTCTTGGATTGGAGTTTGGCATTCTTACCCCGACCATCTAACATTGCATGATTCTTGTCCAACCAACCAATTTCTCAAAATGACGTTGAAATTTACCATAGTACACTAAATAAAATTGGCACTGAATATATGCTTATCCATACTTATTTTGTTCTATCTTAAAATTATCACGATTAATATCTCAAAACTTAAAACCAATATAGAATCTTAGAACATAACTCCTTATCAGCCTATTGACTTAAGTCCCAATAACCTAGTTAAAATTTCTTTCAACAATGTACGAAAAAACTAAATCCTCAAACAATTCTTCTTTTACTAAATCTGTCTTTAATCAAAACTACGATCCTAACATGCTTTAATACAAACAAGTTTTGTTAGATGTCTTTCTCCACAAATCTTTCCCCTGTTTTTCTTTTTACAATAAGAAGAGTCAGAACCTATTATGCATACTACATTTCCCTCGATGTCCACCAATATCTTATAACTCTCTTTATTTACTTGAGGTAATGACCTTAATTTCTTAACTTAAGTTATTGTTTCTTATACCTTTATTAAATACTCCAAAATCTTATATATTTAAATTTATCGCTTAATATCCCAAATGTAAATGTCCATACCATTAATTATTGACATAAAAATCAACTTTTATATCTGAATATCAAAACTTATATAATTCTTATCTCATATTTTCATAAATAATTTATTATCCCTGAATAAAACATTTCATCTTAAGTCGGAAGCTCATCTTCGATAAGTAAATTCCCAAATGTAAGTCAACTTATATCAGAGTATTTGTATTCCCAAAAATATAAGTCAAATTATCTCTAATAGGTATGTTCCCAAAAATATAATTCAACTTATCTCTGTACATTCTCAAAGAAATGTTACACTTCTTTCTTATCGTATCATATAACCATAATACCAGTCTAGCCTACCTTATCATCTCTTCATCATCACTGTTCTTTTTTTCCACTACTTCCATAGGTGCTTCTTCTTCTTCTTCTTCTTCCATGTTTTCCATGACAAGGTGCATATAGTTATGTTGTTCTTGCATTCTATCCATATCACCATGAAGCTTGGAGATGTAACGTTCTTGCTTGCTAGAAAGGTCTTCATGTTGATAAAGAGAGCGGTGAGCAAGATCTTTCTCAATTTCAATCTTTACTATCAACTTTCGATTAAGGGTCGTATCACGTGAGATGGGTTACATAGTGTTAGGGCGAGCTGGCTCTTTGATCTATCAAGGCGATAGGTGAGACGTTGTATATCATTTTGAAGTAGGTTCTTGATCTTTACGAGTTCTTGTTCTCTTGTTTTTCTATAGCGAGTTGATCCTTTAGGGTTGCAATCTCTCGTGTTTGGGTTTCAATGGTATGTTGACGCTTGCGAAGGACGGATTGAGCACGAGCACGAAGGCATCCGTTGAGGTAAAATTTCAGAATCGAATAAAGGATAGAAAGGCACAAGGTTGTCGTGGAAAATTTTCGATACTAAGAATTTGCAGAACGATTGAAGGAAATAGATTTCGAATTTCTCAAAGTATTTTGGAAAGAATGAGAGTTTGTTTCAGAATGTACTAGGTTTTTGCCAAAATTTGACTTCTTCAAATTTTGTCTGTCAAAATCCCAGCGGGATTATGAACCTAGCGGCTCTGATACCACTTAAATGTCACGCCCCGTGTCCGAAGCGTCTGTGACCTCCGGCATTGTTTAACAATTACTTGAAAACAATTAAGCCTCGTATCGAAATGCCGAAAACCAGTCTTTCTCATAAATAAAAAATTGTCTTTACATTGACAATAGACTAAAATACATTAGAGTTGCAAATAGCGGAAACGAAAGGAAACCAAAATCTTGATTTCTTGTATCTTTCTCATCAACTACCATCCTCAGAAGGCTTCTTGTTCCTCCTCATTCAGTTGCTCTTCATTTTAATCTGAAATTTGTAAGGGGTGAGTGTTTTGGGAACCACTCAGCAAGTGGGGGTCGATCGATTTCCAATGATACATATAGAACTTAATCTTTAAAACATTTCTTTAACAAACTTTCAAATCTTATTACTTTTAACTCATCATAACAGAAACGAAACAATTATAACACAGAGGTTATCAGACGATTCAGAGCAGTTCAGAAACAATCAGAACAATTCAGAACAGAACAGATCGGAACGGACAGAACACTGTCACTCATCTCATTTTCATGGTCAAATTGTCCCCAATATGTTAGTCCTCTAAGGAGTGAGGCCAGAACACGGTTTTATACCCACCGATGGGGCCAGACAGAACATGGTTTTATACCCACCAATGGGAGCCAGACAGAATCACAATTCTCGTCCCATTTCAAATTTGAATCGTAACAGTGCAACACAGATTCAGAGTTTACCAGACAGAACATATCAGAGTTTTCAGATATCAGAGGTTCAGACGGATTCAGCGGAACCAAAGAATTTCGAATAACAGACTGAGCATATAATCGATCGAAATTTTAAACGGACAGACTTCATATTTTCGAAAATGGAGACACACAATCATGCATGTCATAATATATATTCAAGTTTAAATATACAAACAAATATATAACAAAAGCCCACTTACACTTGTAGATTTTTGAACGAAGCTTTCTTCTGAAAATTCGACAGCACTTCGGCGCGACTTGAGCAATTGCAGTCTTCACTTAGACAGCACTTCGACGTAAGATTTCCGCAATCGACTATACGAAAATTCCTTCCTTCCTCCTTGCTAGCCTAGGCCGAAAACTTGGAGATTTTGGTGGAGGGGAGTGGCCGAAACTTTGAGAGTGAAGGGGAGAGGGAACCGAAATTTCTTGCTTGCTTATGGAGTGTTTTTCTTTCAACCTAGATGTGTTATTTATAGGCCAACTCAAGGCTCTTCACATAGCCCTTGGCCGAAATCTTGGCCTCCAAGAATGGTCATAATTGTAGTCCAAACTTCAAAGATTAGTCATGAATGTGGTTCAAAATCTCATGCACTCCTTAAATGTGACCTTGATTTTCTAAAGAGTCATTTCCTGCATCATCAATATGTCCTAACCTCTTAGCTCCTTCATTGGTTATCTTAATGGTCATTTCTTGTATACTAAGTTTGTCCAAACCTTTAACTCCTCCTTTAGCTCACTTTTTGACCTTTTTAGGACAAGCATGGTTGAGCTTCTTTGAGCTGGAAGATCGAGCTCATGAGCTAGGGGTTTTCTCCCCAAGAATGAATGAACTTCCTTGAGCTGAGGGTTTTAGCTTCTGAGCTAAGAGTTTCCTCTTCCGAGCGACGTACCCTCAATTCTCAAGGTTTTGCATTGCCTCGGCTTCTTTTTGAGCTACTTTCTGAGTTTTTGAGGTTCTTTGCTTCGAAAAATCCGGGTTCTCACAACATGTCATTGTCTTGTGCAGCTAGATGAGCCTGCATTCTGATTTTCCAATCATCAAAATCTTCTCTGAAGAACATTGAAATTTTGTTGAATGAAGACATGGTGATCAGTTTGTATATAAAAATATTGAGAAAACAAGATTCAACTAATTTGATACCACTTGATAGGAACGGTTAAAGGTGGAAGAGTATTTAGAAAGAGAGGTTGAATAAACACACACAAATTTTCACAACTTTTTTGAATATAGATGAGTCAATTTAGTGATAAACTGATATTTGGGAATCTTGTAAGTCAATATCAATAAGTTAACAAAGAATGTGCGGAAATAAACTGACTGATAGATAGATTAAAAACTGAAATAAGAAGACACAAGATTTTATGGATGTTCGGAGATTTCAAACACTCCTACGTCAGCCCTTCTATCACAAGGATAGGATATTCACTAAAAGCCTTTGATCGATACAAACAATTGTACAGACCAACTTCAGTTTTGGACTTAACGATGCCAAACTGAAACTCTTAGTTACAAACTTGTTTACAGTACTCACTAGAACTTAAATATTTTAGCACAACTGATCTCTTTCAAGATCAAGTATGAAACGTCTGCTTAGTCGTTTTCTTAAAACGTGCTAATTTTTTTTTCAGACCTCACATAGCATTCGGCCGAATCATAAAATATTTTGGAATCATTTTAAAAGTAAAACAACCAACTATTTTATAAACCCAAAAATATTATTTGAAAAGTATAGCCCATACTATAACCTCTCAAAAATCACTCATAAATAAATTGTCATAAAAATATCTTTAACATAACTTAAAATCATAAATCATAACTAGTGATGAAAACTAGCGTCGGTCCTCGGGTTATGTGCACCTTCAGTCCAGCAAAGTCAACCATCAAGACCTCCATAAACATTATTATCATAATCACTTGCATCAATAACACCTAGTGAGTCTAAAGACTCAACACGTCATATCATTGATAACAAATAATACGTATACATATCATATATATCAGTGAAAAATACTTGTACTTAAAATAACCATTTCATGAAGATGCATAAACTTAAAACATAACATTTTCGTAAACATTTTCATGATGCATTAAACTTTAAATAAAAACGTTTTCATAATGATGCATCAACTTTAAACATACACATATTCATATTCGTATCCATATTCATGTCAACATATTCATATTCATATTCATATTCATGTTCGTGTTTGTTGAATTCAGATCGTGATTGCGACTCGTATTCTTAAACATATTGGGCGATGGATCCATCTAGAGAAAACCACAGTACTGGGCGGCGGGGGACACCAGCGACACTCTCACCGGTCAACTGGGCCCTGGCCAACATATTAACATATTTGTATTCGTATCAACGAAAACACGATCGTCGGGCTCCCACTGGGACCGTAACCATCACGATATTTCCAACATGTAGTAGTTACAATCCTTCACATCCTTCAACATGTCTTATTTCCATCACTTAATAAAAATATGCATATAATATCATTTTATTTTGAAACTACGCATGCAATATATTTTTTAAATGTCCAATTTAAAAATTAATAATTTATGAACATTTAAAAATCATGATTTCAACATATAAAAATTCATAAACATGTGAAATAATCATATTAGCATATAAAACAGCAAATAGGGCACTGCCATGACGTTTACTAATTTTCCGGTGTAAAAAGACTATTTTACCCCTAGACGTGACATTTTACGTTTTTGACTCTTTCTTTATTTCTTTGACTCTAACATGTCCCACAGATTATTTAAGCTTACATGAATTTTCTCATATTTTTATTTGGCTTAAATCGAGAACTTTAAAATTAATCTTTATATAAGACATATTAACGCGTTTTAATCCCGAATTAAACTAAAACTTAATATAAAATTCCCAAATTAAAAACTTAGACTTTTATTTATTATTTAAGCTTAAATATAATTTTTCATAATTTTATAAAGCTTAAACTAGGCGTTTCAATTAACTTGTTAATTAGCGTTTCGTGCGGCGATTAAATCCTGAATAAATCCAAAACTCGTTATTTTGATTCAAAATTTTAAACATAGCATTTTTAAGATTTATTCTACCCTTCCAAGTCATAAGCCACACCCATGGACCCATGGATTCAATTTTTGTCTTATTATTTTCGTTTTTGACCCTTAACCGATCAACCCGAGCCATCCCCTATTTTAGTCGAGCCACCTCGAGCCAAACCCAAGCCAACCCATCTAGGAACCCTCTTGGACCATTAGAACCCATTGGACCTGACCCTAAGCTCCAAAACTGAAGCTAAACATAAGCTGCAGAAACGGCCAACAAACCCACCTAGACTACCCTTGAGCCAACTTGAATTTTCATCGAGCCATGCTCGAACCATCATGGTCCAACCTCGAACTAGACCCCATATGGACCCTACTGGACCATTATAACCAAGGACTCGACCCAAGCCCCAGAAAACGAAGCTCCAATTTCTGCTACATGCCACAGCCGAGAAACCCACCTTGACAAGGGCTCTTGTTTCTGTTGCTAGGACCTAGCCCACCGTCCCAGACCTTGAACCAGCCCCTTGTGCACCTTCTTAGGACCCTAAGGACCTAACCTATCCCCTGCCCAAGCCCTCTAGCTGAGCCTTTCCCCCCTGCATCAACTACTGAAACCTGCGCATCCTCCCTTGAACTTCTCTCGAGTAGGAGTTCTTGTTGGCAAGGACTCCTCCCAGCCCACTTAACTCGAGTCCTATTGTGGCTAGGACTCTTCCCCTGACTCACACATGACCCTAGCCCAGCCTGGTCCAGCCCTAGGCAAGCAAGGCCACAAACTCCCCATCAACCGAGCCCCTTGATTAACATGACAGAAAGTTTGTTCCATCTTGGTTCATGAACGTGTGCAGCATATCTCTAGTGTTCTAGGACTCCTTAACCTTGTGTAAAACCATCCTTTACCAATCCCTAATCATGGCAGCCCCTTAGGTAATGGTTTTTGGATGAAAATACATGTTTGAAAAATCATATAAGGTGCATATACGAAAATCTTCAAAGGTGCAACTTATTTTCATGCAATTTCAAAAAAAAATAAATAATATGGTGTGATGATGAGTAAAAAGAAAATATGGCGTGCCTTTGCGTATTTTACGCACGAAAAACCGTTGATGATTGAAGAACGACAACGAGGAGGGCCTTGGCTTGAAGAACTAGGAAGAACTTGATGCTTTTCCTTCAAATCTCTTTGTGTGTGTGCCGTGGATATTGAAAAGTGTTTTTGGGAGAAAAATTTTTGAAAGTGGCGTGAATATACAAGGGTTTGGGGTGGGGTTTACCATATTTTATAGTTAATTAATCCTTAATTAAGCATAGGCCCATTAAGCATACAAATTGGGCCCATTAGTCTTTATTAGGATTTAATTAAAATATTAAAAATATTTTTTGCTAAAATAAGTTTGTGAATTTATTAGCCGGGTTGCCAAGAAGTTCGTATTTTTGTTGAAAAACCAACACTGATAAAATTTACGTCCCGGCGTATAAAATCACCTGAAAACCCCATATTTTCAAAAATAATAAAAAGCATCACCCATATTTTAAATAATTAAAAACAATTAACCAATAAAAACATTTTCTATTTTTCAGCCCTCGGTCTCCGTTCCTCGATCACAACTCGAATAACCTTTAAAAATACCTTTTTATGCAACAATGTAGAAAAGTATATTTTAAACATGCAAACATGCGCAATGTGGGGCCCCGGGTCTGACATCTAATACTAATAATTAAAATTGTAACAGACCAAGTGATTGAGTAAAATACATAATTTGTGGTTCACAAATCCACATAAACATCGTCAAAATAATTTAAAGGTCATAAATGTTTGAAATATAAATTTTACATGCCAAAATAAAGTAGTGAACAAAAGTAATCCAAACATCATCAAATAGCTCCTAAGACCCGAGAATCCCACTCTAACTCGTATCTCCTCAACTGGAGCTGGACTCTGGCATCCCAAGCCTTGCCTCACTACCGTCAAGCACATGAAAACAAGAGGTAGCCGACGTGCCGGTGAGTATAAACCCAGTATGATACAATCAATAACATATGAAAATTTAATTTCACATAGTTCATATAAACTCATAAAGATGCAATATAATGCAATGTATGATCAGAAGCTGTGGGCTGTCAATAAATCTCAAGATCAAGTGAATCATCTGGTCATAGGATACCCAAGGAAAGAGAATCCCCAGGCAACATCCACCGACTCATCCGCTCGGGGTGGGTTACTGTGTTCTACAATCTCAGGACTATGGTGCGCCTATAGAGAGTGTTCAGGCTATAGCAGCGACCTCCGCATACACTATGCCAACTCAACTATAGCCCTAAACGTCCAACAAATCAATAAGTCAATGCGACCTCCGCCATATCAAATCTGAATCGAAAAGTGACTCAATATGCAATGCAATGATGCATTTCAATCTCATCAAGTCAATATCATAATAAGCTCATCTCAAAAGATCATTCATCAACAAATCACAAGTAATTCATCAAGCCATCAAATTTACCTCGTATGTTACCGACCGTAACATACCTTTCAAATATTACCAAAAAGAGATCGAAATGAATAGTTGAGAAGTCTTGAACCTCTGAATTCTACTATAACTCAAGAACTTTGATCATCTATCAAAACAGAGTAGTTTCTGTTCAAAATTCATAATTAATTCAATACTACTTCAAATCAAGATCTGCAAATTGGATATTCAAGAAAACTCAAATCCCAACAACTGTGTAAAGAAGTAATCCGTATCATTTCTTAAATGTAAAATGCCATAAAAACATTTATTGAATCATTTTGTCAAACACGTGGTGTGCGTGCTAAAGAGTTAGCTCCTTTACTTTGCCCTTGGCTTCAATTCCATTTTTTTCAAAATATCAATACATACAATATACATAATCAATGATTTAAAGGAGCTAAAATCAATTGAATCTTCATTTATCATATACATAGCTCATGAGATGCATTCAAAGGAAGAATCTACTTACAACCAAATAGAGATACACTAGTCTTGGCACTTGGTGATGATTCTACAAGATCAAACCATAATAGAATCCATTAATATCATTTTCTTAAGCTTTCAATCCCCCGTAAGTCGAAAACTTACCAATACAAACTTACAACTCAAGGAATCCAAGAACAAGACAAAGTAATAACTTACCTTGATCTCTCTATTAGCGTAGATGAAGATACCAATTTGGATTGAAGGAATAAATCAAAGATGATAGGAGGGAAAGAAGAAAAATGGAAGAACGCTAGCTTCTAACCGATGGAGAGGAATAAGAATGAGAAGAAAATGATACAAAACCATTCACCAATCTAATATATGAAATACAAACCTCAAAACACGCTTTTTAACATGTGCTGGGTGCGGTGGCGCAAGATCCGGCACACCCGCGCGCCCCATGCTGCTCAACACCAAAAAATTTCAGCAACCGACGCGCCATGGCGCCGGATCCTGCGCGATGGCGCGTTGAATTCTGACAAAAACACATTTTTAACTTCCGAATTTGCAAAAATGGTCAACATGAAAGTTGTAGCCCTATGTATTGGCTTGCATCTCCAATTGGCCTCATGTCATTTGGAGGTCCGAGTAAAGAGTTATGCTTAATCTCCCAACATGTGTCAGTTTAGGAACGACAATACACACGACACATTTCGGGCCACTTTTGTCTCGTCTTCCCTAATGATTTGACCAAAACTCAAAACATGAAAGTTATAGCCTTATGTCTTATCTTTCTAATGAAAGTAGCCTCACATCATTTGGATCAATATACAAAACATTATGCTAAAAACCACAACTACTGCCATATTTTTCATACCGTTTCTGCACTTCCATTACCGATGTAGCTCAAATTCAACCTTTGATTCTACCCATCCATTATCTATTCCATTCTATAACATTCATTACCATTCATACCATAACTGTTACGAATCTGACCAGGTGTTACATGCTAATGGTTGAAAAGATGTTTAAAGATGCACTTCAAGGACTCATGATGAGCTATCAAGGAAGTCCTACAAGTTGGATGTCTAAAGTAGAGGAGGTTGAGAATCATGGGAATAATATTGGAGGTTTTTGGAATGTTATTCAAGTGCAATTGCGAAGGTACAGCGCACCCGCGCCAGTTCAGGGACTGCACCCGCGGTCCATAATAATCAAATTTAAGAGAATATTGCCGAAGCTATACCTCACCCGCGGTCAGAAGGCGAGCGCACCCGCACTCCTAAAAGGACCGCACCAGCGGTCCTTTGCATCCAAACTTCGCCGAAGCGGCACCGCACCCGCGGTCCAGTCAGCAACGCACCCGCGGTCTTTTGTCAACTTCCGTGTCAAATTTGCTTGTTATCATAATTAAGCCTTTTTACACTACTTTTTCATACTTTATTGAATATATATTCAGTGTATCAGACCATGAACGAATAATGATGAATGATAGATAAAAGTTCTTGAGTTTTCTCTCAATTTGTAAAGCTTGTGCTTTGTGTTTATCAAAATCAAACTTATCAAAGATTGCATCTTTGTGGCGTTTGTCGATTGTTCTTCGCACGGATTGTCAAAACAAGTTCTTTGAAGGTTCGTTTGAAATTCAATTGTTTTATCGTTGATATTTTTTGCTAAGTTATAATCGCTTAGAGGTGAATATCACAAAATCGTTACTTGTTTCAAAAGATCGGGACAAAATAATCGTTCCTTGTTTGTTATTGAATTGAGGGTGCGATTTATATATTCGTGCTTGCCTTTCATTCGTACGAGGATTCGTATCATTTGGTATCAGAGCTTTGGCTCATTGAAATTCAAGTAAGTATCTTGTTCTTAATTTTCAGATCTGTCTAAAATTTTGTTCTGTTATCAGATCTGTGGTATCCTTTCGTTTCTATTGTCAAATCTTTCTATATAAAAAATATATATATAAGAAAAGAAAAACATAAATTTTGTTCTGTTATCAGATCTGTGTTATTCCTTCGTTTCTATTTTCAGATCTTTATAAAATTTCGTTGTGTTTTCATATTAGTGTTATCCTTTCGTTTCTGTTTTCAGATCCGTGTTATCCTTTGTTCTATTTTCAGATCTGTGTTATCCTTTCGTTTCTGTTTTCAGATCTGCGTTATCCTATCGTTCTTAGTTTTTGTGGATCTGTGAATTTTCGAAAATTCTGTGTTTGTTCCTTGGAATTTTCGAGTGCACCATATATTTTCGAGTACAATAAAAAGAAATATCAAATTTCTTGGCTTTGCACAGTCTAAGTGAGACAGTTGTGAGTGTCCACGAGTTGAGTCTGATTCGTTTGATATTCAAGTACAAAGCTTGAGCACATCTTAGAAAGAACTATCAAATTTGAGTGAAAACACTTGAGTGCGAGCGTTATTTCTTTAGAGTGACCGGTGAGTATTTTGTAGTGAGAAAAAAGAAAAAAAAAAGAGAGAGTTGAGTGAATTTTCATTGGAGTGACCAGTGAGGATTCGTGGTGAGAAAACTTATCTTTTATTGTTTTATACTAACCTTTTCTTGCAGGTATAATGATTGACGATCGTAAATTTCAATCAATGTTAGGAGGGTTGGATAAAATGTGGGAGAAGGAGTTTAAGCCTCGAAAAAAATATAGGAGGTGTGAAGAAGAGGAGATGTATGATAGGCATGTTGATGGGAATAGACGAGGTAGTAGATTTGGGGGGGGATAGAGCGTCGCATTTGGATAGGGATGACGATATGCGATGTGAGGAAGATAGATGATTTGGCATAAGAGGTGAACGTGGTTTGCATGGGGAGTCGTTGATATCCACGTGGAGGACAAGCTTGGAAGAGAAAATCATTGCTAGGCCAAAGAATGAGTCGAGAGTTTAAGCTAGCAAATATGAATATCAAGGTACAAGTAAAAACTCAAATTCTAGTACTTGTGATATTATATGTTGTTGGTGTTTAGAAATTGGTCATGATATCAATCAATGTCCACGTGATAAGGTGGCCATTGTAGAATCATCTGTTGAACCTGAATATGAAGTTGAGGTTGGGGAGATTGAGGATGATAATACTACGCTGGTTCTTGACACGAGTGTTGAGTAGTATGTGGTGGAAGGTGAATTGATAGATGATGGTACTTCACTGGTTGATGATACGAGTACTGTTAAACAAAACCTTGGGGGCAGTGAATCATTGAGTGGTGAAGAAGTTTCTATTTTGTCTACCATGGGAGAGGAGAGTAGGCAAGAAAAAAGTTATTATACATATATTCGTTGAGCAACGAAATACTTCATTTTTTCAATTAAATCCAATTGTTGTTCTTGAGAATCAATTGAAATTCCTTGAATTGTGCGAAAAAAAAATTAAAATGGCCGAAAAAAAGAGAGAACAAAAGAGTGAGATGGCCATAGAAAAGAAAGAAGAGAGAAAAGAACAAGAAAAAGAGGCCAAAGAAAATAAAAAGAAAAAGAACTTTATGGGTGATGATTGTGAAGATTACATGGATAGTATATTTAGGGTGTTCTATTTGCATGATTTATGCTTGTTTGATGATGGTTTTGAGGGGGGCAAGGATGAACATGATTGTTTCTTTGTTCATGATGAAAACATGTTTAACAAGAATAAATTTTTCATCCTACACTCATTGCATGATATGGAGGCACATGATATTTGTTTGAGTGGTAGCTATGAAGTAATTAGAGCCATAGATAGGATGCATGAATTTTTACTATGGTTTAATATGAAGAAGTATGTTAAGTGGTGTAGTCAAGGGTGCATTGGATATAGGGAAAGGGCATCTAAGCTAGATTCTTATATGTTGCATCAATTATATCTTATTCCTAGTGAGCTATGGTCGTACACGTGTATGGATTTCACTTGTGTGTTAACTAGGTCTAAGAAGGAGAGAAATCTGATCTTTGTGATAGTTAATGATATCTTATCATTTGGTGTCACTCGTCAATTGGTGTATGTTGAGGTTGTAATATTGACAGTGAAGGCAACCATGGAGTTAGGGCTCAAAGCATTGAAGGAGCACGTGGGCAATAGCACCTACAATCTTGAGCTTAATGCTAAGCATGTTGATAATATACTTCTTGTTATTACTAACTTGCTTCGTTTTTGTGTAGGTAGACAAGATTTGAGGACAAATCTTTTTGAAGAAGGGGAGTATGATACGAATCTGACCGGGTGTTACGTGCTAATGGTTGAAAAGAAGTTTAAAGATGCACTTCAAGGACTCATGATGAGCTATCAAGGAAGTCCTACAAGTTGGATGTCTAAAGTAGAGGAGATTGAGAATCATGAGAATAATATTGGAGGTTTTTGGAATGTTATTCAAGTGCAATTGCCGAAGGTACAGCGCACCCGCGCCAGTTCAGGGACTGCACCCGCGGTCCATAATAATCAAATTTAAGAGAATATTGCCGAAGCTATACCGCACCCGCGGTCAGAAGGCGAGCGCACCCGCGGAAGGCGAGCGCACCCGTGCTCCTAAAAGGACCGCACCCGCGGTCCTTTGCATCTGAACTTCGCCGAAGCGGCACCGCACCCGCGGTCCAGTCTGCAGCGCACCCGCGGGCTTTTGTCAACTTCCGTGTCAAATTTGCTTGTTATCATAATTAAGCCTTTTTACACTACTTTTTCATACTTTATTGAATATATATTCAGTGTATCAGACCATGAACGAATAATGATGAATGATAGATAAAAGTTCTTGAGTTTTCTCTCAATTTGCAAAGCTTGTGCTTTGTGTTTATCAAAATAAAACTTATCAAAGATTGCATCTTTGTGGCGTTTGTCGATTGTTCTTCGCACGGATTGTCAAAACAAGTTCTTTGAAGGTTCGTTTGAAATTCAATTGTTTTATCGTTGATATTTGTTGCTAAGTTATAATCTCTTAGAGGTGAATATCACAAAATCGTTACTTGTTTCAAAAGATCGGGACAAAATAATCGTTCCTTGTTTGTTATTGAATTGAGGGTGCGATTTATATATTTGTGCTTGCCTTTCATTCGTATGAGGATTCGAATCAATAACGTAAAGCCATAAACCACCTAACTACTTGCCACATTTTTTTAATTTATTTATTTTTTGAATTCGGGAATTACAATTCCTCCCCTCTAAAAATAGATTTCGTCCTCGAAATCAATCATCAATTTCAATTCTAACATGTAATGATCAATACTGAAAATAAAGCCGAGAATAGAAGCGTACTTCATTTGAATAACTCTGGATATTTATGTCTCATTTTATCTTCTAATTCCCAAGTTGCCTCCTCGACACCATGTCTGTTCCACTGTACTTTAATCAACGGTATCAATTTATTTATGAGTTGCTTATCTTTTCTGTCTAGAATTTGAATCGGTCTCTCAATGTAGCTCAAATTCTGATCTAACTCAACCTCATCGGGTGGAAGTACATGAGAAGGATCTGGATTATATTTCCTCAACATAGACACATGAAAAGCATTATGAACACCTGATAATGCAGGTGGAAGAGCTAATTTATAATCCAAATCACCAACACGTTCCAAAATCTCATACGGACCTATGAATCTCGGTGATAATTTACCCTTCTTTCCAGATCTAACTGTACCACTGGAAAGGAGATATTTTCAGGAAAACTCTATCACCTTTATCAAACATCAATGGTCGTCTCCTCATGTTCGCATACTTAGCCTGCCTATCCTGAGCAGCTCGCATACGACTCTGAATCAATTTCACCTTCTCTGTCATATCTCTTATAATATCAGGTCCTACATTTGGTGCCTCAGATAAATCGTCCCAATAAAGAGGATATCGACACTTCTTGCCATATAGTGCTTCAAATGGTGACATTCCAATACTCACTTGATAACTGTTGTTATAAGAAAACTCGACAAGTGGTAACGAATCCTGCCAACCAATTACCAAAATCCATCACTACATCTCTCAGCATATCCTATAATGTCTGAATAGTACGTTTTGACTGTCCGTCTGTCAGAGGATGATATGATGTACTCAAATGCAAACGAGTACCAAGAGCCTCTTGTAAACTCTGCCAAAAATTAGAAGAAAATCTGGGATCACGATCTGATACTAATGGACTTAGGCACACCATGCAATCTCAAAACTTCTCTGATGTACAATCTGGCCATCTGATCATTCCTATATGTCATCTGATAAGGAATGAAACATGAAGACTTTGTTAATCTATCAACGATAACCCAAATTGAATCGCAACCCCTCGACGACCTCGGCAATTTCGTGACAAAGTCCATGGTGATATGGTCCCACTTGAACCTTAAGGCTATGCAAAAGACCTCCTGGTCGCTTTCTTTCTACTTTCACTTGTTGACAATTCAAACAACGAGATACAAATTCTGCTATGTCAGATTTCAGTCTTTTCCACCGAAATTGTTTCTTCAAATCATTGTACATCTTTTTACTTCCAGGGTGTACACTGAACTTACTATAATGAGCATCGCGTAAAATCTGTATCCTCAATTCTGAAATATTAGGAACTACAATACGATCATTTACAAACAAAATACCCTCGTTATTGACCTGAAATTCTGATCGATGTCCTGATCTGACGAGTTCAACTGATTTTTGAATGCTTTGATCTAACCTTTGGGCCTCTCTAATTTTTACAAACAACTCTGGCTCTGCCTGAATCATAAATACTCTTACAGGTTGAATATCTACCACAAAATCCAAACCAGAAAGACAACATTCTTCTACTAGATCAGATACACTGCTAGTGATCAAGGACATATTGCATACTTTTCTGCTCAAAGCATCATCTGCTGCATTTGACTTGCCTGGATAATATTTTATTTCTCAATCATAGTCTTTCAACAAGTCTAACCAACGCCTCTGTCTCATGTTCAACTCCGCTTGTGAAAAGAGATATTTCAAACTCTTATGATCAGTGAATATCTCAAATTTCTCCCCATACAAGTAGTGACGCCAAATCTTTAAGGCAAAAACCACTGCTGCTAGTTCCAAGTCATGCACTGGATATCTAGACTCATGTGGCTTCAACTGTCGTGTAGCATAGGCAACAACACGGCCATGATGCATTAATACACAACCCAGTCCTTGATGTGAAGCATCAGTGTGCACTGTAAATCCTCCTACACCTGATGGAATAGTCAGAACTGGAGCACTAGTCAATCTCTGCTTAAGTTCAACAAAACTAGCCTCACATGCCTACGACCAAATAAATGGTGCATTCTTTAGTGTCAGTTGGGTAATTGGCCTCGCAATCTGTGAGAATACTTCAATAAATTTGCGATAATATTCTGTCAAACCCATAAAACTACGTACCTCAGGAACTGATGTCGGTCTAGACCAATTGATGACTAGCCTTAACTTTACTCGGATCAACTGATACACCAGCACTCGAAATCACATGTCCAAGGAAAACCACTCTATCCAGCCAAAATTCGCATTTGGATAATTTAGCATACAACTTTTCAGTTCTCAAAATTTGCAAAACAGCTCTCAAGTGCTCGGCATGCTCAATTTCAGATTTTGAATAAATAAGAATATCATCAATGAAGATCACAACAAATTGATCTATATACCTTTGAAACACACAGTTCATCAAATCCATAAATACCCCAGGTGCATTGGTCAACCCAAAAGGCATAACCAAAAATTCAAAATGTCCATACCTGGTACGAAAAGCAGTCTTAGGCACATCTGCCTCTCTAACTCTTAACTAATGATATCCAGATCTTAAATCAATCTTAGAATATACTGAAGAACCCTGCAATTGGTCAAAGAGATCATCAATCCTTGGCAAAGGATACTTATTCTTTACTGTGGCTTTATTCAACTATCTATAATCGACACAAAGCCTCATTGACCCATCTTTCTTCTTAACGAATAAAACCGGGGCACCCCAAGGTGAAACACTTGGTCTTATATACCCTTAGCCAATAGATCCTCAAGTTGTTCCTTTGGTTCCTTCAATTCGATTGGCGCCATCCTATAAGGAGCTCTAGAAATAGGCTGTGTACCTGGCATCAACTCAATGCTGAAATCAATCTCTCGGACTGGAGGAAATCCTGGAATTTCATCTAGAAATACATCTGAAAATTCACTAAAAATTGGAATATCTGCCAATTTAGGTATTGACCTTGAAATATCAATTGCATAAACCAAGAAACATTCTGCTCCTTTCTGCAACAAACGAGTCATGGACAAAACTGATATCAAAAGAATCTTTGCTCGAGAACCCTTACCATAGAACGTCCAGTGATCTATCATATCAGGCCTAAACCTAACAATCTTCTAAAAACAATCTACAGTAGCCCTGTATCTTATCAACATGTCAATGCCAACTATGTAGTCAAAATCAGACATCTCCAACACAATGCAATCAAGCTCAATGACATTATTCTCATAACGAAATTCACAACCACTTAACATTTTAGCTGACCTCATCACTTTGCCCAGTGGAGTAGAAATAGATAATGTAGATGATAATGGCATAGAATGCAACGAATGCAATGTGACAAAGTGCTCAGATATGAAAGTATGTGATGCACCAGTATCCATCAAAACATAAGCAGAATAACCAGACAGAAAACAATTACCTGCAATGACATTATCTAGAGCATTATGTGCCTCATCCTCAGTGAGTGCAAAACCTCGGGTTTGCTGTCTAGGTGGTTGTCATACCCTGTGGCTACCACTCTGTTTGTTCTGATCTGACTGATTTGACTGCTGATATGAATTAACTGCAGGGTTCTGAGATATATCACTGCCACGGTTAGGACACACTCGAGCATAGTGTCCCACTTGGTTACACAAGTGGCAAGCTCCCGAGACTCCTCTACACTGATCGGTATAATGTCTACCACCACATTGACCACAAGTCGGGCCTGAATAACCAGTGCTCTGAACTGAACCAGACTGTCTCGATCCACTAGAACTCGAAAAATTACTGCCATGCCTCTTAAATTGCTTGCCTCTAGCCCGAAACTGCTCTATTATGTTGCCACTGTTACTGCCACTATTACCCTGTCTGAATTGATGTCGATATTGTTGCTGTTGGGGTCGTTGCGAATACTGAGTACCTCTCTGTCTAATGATCCCGGTTTCAGCTCCCTTGGCTCGATCAAGAGCCTCAGCAAAAGTGTTAGGCCTTCCGGTATTAACCAAGGTAAAGATATCAGGGTTAAGACCATTTATGAAGTGATCGGCCTTAGCTTCTTCATCGGATGCTACATGAGGAGCAAATCTCAATAAATTCGAGAACTTAGCAACATAGTCCTCAATATTCAGATTTCCCTGTTTTAAATTTGCAAACTCGGCTCCCCTATCTTTCCTGTAAGAGGTAGGAAAGAAACGCTGATAAAATTCAGATTTAAAAATATCCCAGGTAACAATCGTACCTCGACCCTCTAAAGCTTTCTTTGTCATGATCCACCAACTCTTAGCAACATCTAATATCTGATGAACAACTAATTTGATTCTACGATCATCTGGATACTCAAGAGATTCAAATAATTGATCCATATTCTCCAACCAGTTCTCACACTCTAATGCATTCTCGTTACCCTTCAACATCGGTGGGTGCAAAGACTGAAATCTGGCTAACATTATCTCCATCGGAGTTATATCCATCTGAGTATGAGTAGCACTGCCTTGATCTTGTGCCACTGGTATGTTCTGTCTTGGTCTACCACGACCTCTACCTCGAGTAGCCATGTCTGATATACAATAGATCAACAAATATAAAATCACAATATCATAACCATCACAATCTTGTATCAATCATCTCTGGCTCTCGAATGTCAATAATCTCAAAAATCTCAAATAAAGCTCAACAATATAGTATCTCAATTAAGATCATGTATTTCACATTACGACATAGTGAAAATGCTAGAAAATATATCACATTATCAAGCAATTCGAACTGACTCGATCTACCTTGTTCCCAAATATGTTACGCTCTGATACCACATAATGTGAGGCCCCGGGTCTGATATCTAATACTAATAATTAAAATTGTAACAGACCAAATGATTGAGTAAAATACATAATTTGTGGTTCACAAATCCACATAAACATCGTCAAAATAATTTAAAGGTCATAAATGTTTGAAATATAAATTTTACATGCCAAAATAAAGTAGTGAACCAAAGTAATCCAAACATCATCAAATAGCTCCTAAGACCCGAGAATCTCACTCTAACTCGTATCTCCTCGACTGAAGCTGGACTCTGGCATCCCAAGCCTTGCCTCACCTACCGTCAAGCACATGAAAACAAGAGGTAGCCGACGTGCCGGTGAGTATAAACCTTGTATGATACAATCAATAACATATGAAATTTTAATTTCACATAGTTCATATAAACTCATAAAGATGCAATATAATGCAATGTATGATCAGAAGCTGTGGGCTGTCAATAAATCTGAAAATCAAGTGAATCATCTGGTCATAGGGTACCCAAGGAAAGAGAATCCCCAGGCAACATCCACCGACTCATCCGCTCGGGGTGGGTTGCTGTGTTCTACAATCCCAGGACTATGATGCGCCTATAAAGAGTGTTCAGGCTATAGCAGCGACCTCTGCATGTACTATGCCAACTCAACTATAGCTCCATACGTCCAACAAATCAATTATTCAAGGCGACCTCCGCCATATCAAATCTGAATCAAAAAGTGGCTCAATATGCAATGCAATGATGCATTTCAATCTCATCAAGTCAATATCATAATAAGCTCATCTCAAAAGATCATTCATCAACAAATCACAAGTAATTCATCAAGCCATCGAATTTTCAATTTAAAAATAAAAATGATACTTTTACCTCGTATGTTATCGACCGTAACATACCTTTCAAATATTACCAAAAAGATATCGAAATGTGTAGTTGAGAAGTCTTGAACCTCTGAATTCTACTATAACTGAAGAACTTTGATCATTTATCAAAACATAGTAGTTTCTGTTCAAAATTCATAATTAATTCAATACTATTTCAAATCAAGATCCGCAAATTGGATATTCAAGAAAACTCAAATCCCAACAATTGTGTAAAGAAGTAATTCGTATCATTTTTTAACTGTAATATGCCATAAAAACATTCATTGAATCATTTTGTCAAACACATGACTTGCGTGCTAAAGAGTTAGCTCCTTTACTTAGCCCTTGGCTTCAATTTCATTTCTTTTCAAAATATCAATACATACAATATACATAATCAATGATTTAAAGGAGCTAAAATCAATTAAATCTTCATTTATAATATACATAGCTCATGAGATGCATTCAAAGAAAGAATCTACATACAACCAAATAGAGATACACTAGTCTTGGAACTTGGTGATGATTCTACAAGATCAAACCATAATAGAATCCATTAATATCATTTTCTTAAGCTTTCAATCCCCCGTAAGTCGAAAACTTACCAATACAAACTTACAAATCAAGGAATCCAAGAACAAGACAAAGTAATAACTTACCTTGATCTTTCTATTAGCGTAGATGAAGATACAAATTTGGATTAAAGAAATAAATCAAGAGATGATATGAGGGAAAGAAGAAAAATGGAAGAACCCTAGCTTCTAATCGATGGAGAGGAATAAGAATGAGAAGACAATGATACAAAACCATTCCCCAATCTAATATATGTTATCCAAACCTCAAAACACGCTTTTTAACATGTGCTGGGCATGGTGGCGTGAGATCCCGCGTGCCATATGCTGCTCAACACCAAAAAATTTCAGCAACCGGCGCGCCATGGCGCCAGATCCTGCGCGATGGCGCGTTGAATTCTTACAAAAACGCATTTTTAACTTCCGAATTTGCAAAAGTGGTCAACATGAAATTGTAACCCTATGTCTTGGCATGCATCTCCAATTGGCCTCATGTCATTTGGAGGTCTGAGTAAAGAGTTATGCTCAATATCCCAACATGTGTCAGTGCAGGAACGACGATACACACGACACACTTCGGGCCACTTTTGTCTCGTCTTCCCTAATGATTTGACCAAAACTCAAAACATGAATGTTATAACCTTATGTCTTATATTTCTAATGAAATTAGCCTCACATCATTTGGATCAATATACAAAACATTATGCTAAAAACCACAACTATTGCCATATTTTTCATACCGTTTCTGCACTTCCATTACCTATTGCTCAAATTCAACCTTTGACTCTACCCATCCATTATCTATTCCATTCTATAATATTCATTACCATTCATTCCATAACGTAAAGCCATAAACCACCACAACTACTGCCACATTTTTTTTACTTATTTTTTTTAAATTCGGGCATTACACGCAACATAATTAATTAATACAACTAAAACATTTAATCACTCGTATGCATGTGGTTCGCGTGGACTCTAGAATTTTCGGGGCGTTACAATCTTCCCCACTTAAATTTAATTACGTCCTCGAAATTCGCTTATCCTTAATAACCCAAAGTTTAGTCTTAGTTCTAGTATCCCAAAAATACAAGCATTCCGCTGCGCTACTCTGATAAAAATTAAATTCTAGAATGTCCTTACGTCTCCTCGATCCCAATTAAATTTTCCTTCTAAATCCTTATTTGCAACTCGCAACTTAAAAAGACCCATAATGACTTAGTGATGTTACTAATATAACCTCAAATCACAACTTTTTTAACAATTTCCAATATTAAAAGATGGATAACCAACCTTATCGTATATTACTTTCCTTAATTTATACCCAAAATGTTCGTCAACTTATCATATTTCAATCTTAAAATCTCAAACGCATCCGCTAACGCTTAGATTTTCAAGCCTAATATCGATTCATCCTTAAAAACTCTTGATTAACATTCCTTATAACATTATAACCCAAGATATCCCTAGGTTCCAAATATTCTTAAAAGTCTAAATCCTCAAAATTCTTATCATTTAAACCATTTAATTATCGTTTATTGCTAAACTAGTCCTCAAATTCCTTAATAATTGCAAAATAAATTCTTAATTTCCTCAAAATTTATCCTAATTGGTCCTTAATTTCCAAATTCCTACAGTTAACCCCTAAGTTTTTTTGGCATTCTTAATTCTCTTCTACGGGTTTCCCATAACATAAATTTCGATAATTTAAACTTATTTACCCAAAATCTATTGCTATAACAAATTTTATTTTTCATCAAAACTTAAAATCCCGATTTGTACATTTTCTTACTCCCGAGTCATTGCAAATCCTCGAATCATTATTTCTTATGAGTAGTTCCCAAAAATTAATTCAACTAGTAACCACGAATCAAAAACAATTTCTTAGAAAATCTACTTGTCCCAAAGCATTCATAATAATCACGATTAACTTATGGCCCAAAAAGTAGAATGTTAATACTAAAACCCAAAAATCAGCATAATCCAATTCCACCACAAAACCAACATACAATGAAATCAAATAATTTCTTATTTCATATCATATCACGTATAAAAATTACAAAACTTATAAAACATATATTATCATGAAGTTATTAAACATGTGACGTAAACATATAATGCATGTACTTATGCAACTAACATCATAAAATCACATAAAGCATAAAAACTTACAAATTGAGGCTTGACGACTGAGCTTTCCGGCGCTGATGGTGGCACAACCCTTTACAGAACATTGCTCTGATACCAACTGAAACGTCTGCTTAATCATTTTCTTAAAACATGCTAAATTTTTTTTTTCCAAACCTCACATAGCATTCGGCAGAATCATAAAATATTTTGGAACCATTTTAAAAATAAAACAACCAACTATTTTATCAACCCAAAAATATTGTTTGAAAAATATATCCCATACTATAACCTCTCAAAAACCACTCATAAATAAATTGTCGTAAAAATATCTTTAACATAACTTAAAATCATAAATCATAACTAGTGCGGAAAACTAGCGTCGGTACTCGGGTTATGTGCACCTTCAGTCCAACAAAGTCAACCATCAAGACCTCCATAAACATTATTATCATAATCACCTGCATCAATCACACCTAGTGAGTCTAAAGACTCAACACGTCATATCATTGATAACAAATAATACGTATACAGATCACATATATCAGTGAAAAATACTTGTACTTAAAATAATCTTTTCATGAAGATGCATAAACTTAAAACATAACATTTTCGTAAACATTTTCATGATGCATAAAACTTTAAATAAAAACGTTTTCATAATGATGCACCAACTTTAAACATAAACATATTCATATTTGTATCCATATTCATGTCAACATATACATATCATCATATTCATATTCATATTCATGTTCGTGTTTGTTGAATTCAGATCGTGATTGTGACTAGTATTCTTAAATGTATTGGGCCATGAATCCATCTAGAGAAAAACACAGTACTGGGCGGCGGGGGACACCAGCGACACTCTCACCGGTCAACTGGGCACTGGCCAACGTATTAACATATTCGTATTCGTATTCGTATCAACGGAAACAAGATCGTCGGACTCCGACTGGGACTGTAACCCTCACGATATTTCAAACATGTAGTAGTCACAATACTTCACATCCTTCAACATGTCGTATTTTCATCACTTAATAAAAACATGCATATAATAACATTTTATTTTGAAACCAAGCATGCAACATATCATTTAAATGTCCAATTTAAAACTTAATAATTTATGAACATTTAAAAATCATGATTTCAAAATATAAAAATTCATAAACATGTGAAATAATCATATTAGCATATAAAACAGCAAATAGGGCACTGCCATGACGTTTACTAATTTTCCGGTGTAAAAAGACTATTTTACCCCTAGACGTGACATTTTACGTTTTTGACTCTTTCTTTATTTCTTTGACTCTAACATGTCCCACAGATTATTTAAGCTTACATGAATTTTCTCATATTTTTATTTGGCTTAAATCGAGAACTTTAAAATTAATCTTTATATAAGACATATTAACGCGTTTTAATCCCGAATTAAACTAAAATATAATATAAAATTCCCAAATTAAAAACTTAGACTTTTATTTATTATTTAAGCTTAAATATAATTTTTCATAATTTTATAAAGCTTAAAACTAGGCGTTTCAATTAACTTGTTAATTAGCGTTTCGTGCGGCGATTAAATCCTGAATAAATCCAAAACTCGTTATTTTGATCCCAAATTTTAAACATAGCATTTTTAAGATTTATTCTACCCTTCCAAGTCATGAGCCACACCCATGGACACATGGATTCAATCTTTGTCTTATTATTTTTGTTTTTGACCCTTAACCGATCAACCCGAGCCATCCCCTATTTTAGTCGAGCCACGCCCAAGCCACCTCGAGCCAAACCCGAGCCAACCCATCTAGGAACCCTCTTGAACCATTAGAACCCATTTGACCTGACCCTAAACTCCAAAACCGAAGCTAAACATAAGCTGCAGGAACTGCCAACAAACCCACCTAGACTACCCTTGAGCCAACTTGAATTTTCATCGAGCCATGCTCAAACCATCATGATCCAACCTCAACCCAGACCCCATATGGACCCAACTGGACCCTTAGAACCTAAGGACTCGACCCCAGCCCCTGAAAACGAAGCTCCAACTTCTGCTGCATGCCACAGCCGAGAAACCCACCTTGACAAGGACTCTTGTTTCTGTTGCTAGGACCTAGCCCACCGTCCCAGACCTTGAACCAGCCCCTTGTGCACCTTCTTAGGACCCTAAGGACCTAACCTAGCCCCTGCCCAAGCCCTCTGGCCGAGCCTTTCCCCCCTGCATCAACTACTGAAACCTGCGCATCCTACCTTGAACTTCTCTCGGGTAGGAATCCTTGTTGGCAAGGAATCCTCCCAGCCCACTTAAATCAAGTCCTAGCGTGGCTAGGACTCTTCCCCTGACTTACACATGACCCTAGCCCAGCCTGGTCCAGCCCCAGCGAAGCCAAGCCGCAAACTCCCCATCAACCGAGCCCCTTGATTAACATGACAGAAAGTTTGTTCCATCTTGGTTCATGAACGTGTGCAGCATATCTCTAGTGTTCTAGGACTCCTTAAACTTGTGTAAAACCATCCTTTACCAATCCCTAATCATGGCAGCCCCTTAGGTACATGTAATTCATGGTTTTTGGATCAAATACATGTTTTAAAAATCATATGAGGTACATATACGAAAATCATCAAAGGTGCAACTTATTTTCATGCAATTTCAAAAAAAATAAATAATATGGTGTGATTATGAGTAAAAGGAGAATATGGCGTGCCTTTGCGTATTTTACGCATGAAAAACCGTTGACGATTGAAGAACGACGAGGAGGGCCTTGGCTTGAAGAACTTGATGCTTTTCCTTCAAATCTCTTTGTGTGTGTCGTGGATATTGAAAGTGTTTTTGGGAGAACAATTTCTGAAAGTGGCGTGAATATACAAGAGTTTGGGGTGGGATTATCATATTTTATAGTTAAATAATATTTAATTAAGCTTAGGCCCATTAAGCATACAAATTGGGCCCATTAGACTTAATTAGGATTTAATTAAAATATTTAAAATATTTTTTGCTAAAATAAGTTTGTGAATTTATTAGCCGGGTTACAAAGAAGTTCGTATTTTTGTTGAAAACCAACACCGATAAAATTTACGTCCCGGCGTATAAAATCACCTGAAAACCCCATATTTTCAAAAATAATAAAAAGCATCACCCATATTTTAAATAATTAAAAACAATTAACCAATAAAAACATTTTCTATTTTTCAGCCCTCGGTCTCCGTTCCTCGATCACAACTCGAATAACCTTTAAAAATACCTTTTTATGCAACAATGTAGAAAAGTATATTTTAAACATGCAAACATGCGCAACATAATTAATTAATGCAACTAAAACATTTAATAAAAATACACAAAGAATTTAATCACTCGTATGCATGTGGTTCGCGTGGACTCTAGAATTTTCGGGGTGTTACAAAGTATTACAGTATGTGCTTGAAAGCTCGAAGTATAGCCTGAAAGCCATGATGTATTCAATAAGCGTGAGCTTTGATATTTGCAAGGATTTCAGCATAGTAACAGAATAGAAAATAGATCAGTTGATTGTTTTATATTCCGACAGAGTTGTTCAAAAGTTGTTTCTCGGTTGCTCTTTTCCACTATTTAGAGGTTTCCCTCCAACGATAATATAAAATACGATTTGAAACTTTCTATCCGTTGCTTGCTACGTCAAAATTCTTCTCACAGTCGTACACTGCAGCTTTTCTAAAATGCGGCCATACCACTACTTGTTGCAGTCAGCTTTTGTCGGTTGAATGTCTTTTTCCTTAACTGATGACGTGTACAGCTGAGAGATCAGCAGATCGAATATAGTTGATAATCTCACAACTGTTTGTAGTAACTGATCAGTTTTCAACTGATTAGTCAGTTGTCTGCGTAGTTCAGTTGCTAGTTCAGTTGCCTTCGAAAATCTGCGTATTATTCTTCAGTTACTGGCAACTGATAGTTTGCATATTTTAGATTAGTTTCTATCAGTCTTCTTGATCAATTGGTTTAAACTTTTAAACACTCAGTTTGTCAAACATCCGAAATTTAGTTTCCAACACCAACCAACCTTTTATTTAAAATTCCAAAAGATCGAGTGCAAAACCTAAAATCGTAAACCATTAAACCAAACCTAAAACTAGCATTTTCAAAATAACAAAAACTCTTAAATCATCTCAAAACCTTTCGAACACATAAAAGTCGTAGATCTTTAAAATAATACTAATGTGGAAAATTAGCAAAGGTTCTCGAGTTATGTGCATCGCCAGCCCAGCTAGTTCAACTATCAAGTCCTCCAATATCAACAAAATCATGCTCACCTACATCGATCACACCTAATGAGTCTAATGATTCAGTCAAATTGTGACTTTCGTTTCAGCTTTTGGTCGATCAATCCATTTACGTATAACCATGGTACCAGGCGACGGAAACATCTGCGACACTCTCTGAAACGTCCTGCCTTTTTTATTGCTTTAAAAGTACTAGAAATTTTTTTTTTTTTATCCTCACTTAGCATCGGTCGAACCATAAAATATTTTGACATCATTTTAAAAATAATCATCCAACTGCTATTTAAAAATCCAAAGGAAAATATTTTAAAGCATAAAATCGTCAAACATTTTACTAAACCTAAAAAAACAATAATTTGAAAAGTAAAGCCCATACTAAACCTCTCAAAAATCTCTCAAAAGCATAAATAAATAATCTTAAAAATCTTTAATCATAAAGCATGAGTCAAAAGTCATAATGCGGAAAAAGTAGAAGCGCTGGTCCTCGGGTTGTGTGCGCCTTCAGTCCAGTCAAATCAACCATCAAGACCTCCATTAACATATTATCATAATCACCTGCATCATACACACCTAGTGAGTCTAAAGACTCAACACGTCATATTCTTGATAACGAGTAATACGTAATACAGTCAACATATAACGGTGAAAAATATTTGTACTTAAAATATCGTTTTCATGAAGATGCATAAACATAAACATTTTCATAAATATTTTCATGATGCATAAAACTTTAAACATAAACATTTTCATAAAATACTTTTTCATGACATGCAATCATAAACCTTAACCTTTTCCCTTTTTCCTCAACATGACATGACATAAAACATTTTTCATGATCATAAACATTTTTCCTTTTCCTTTTCCTTTTCTTTTTTTCCTTTTGTTGAATTCAGATCGTTAATTGTGACTTTCCTGATCATGCTCATGAGGGTCGATGGATCCATCTACATAAAACCACAGTACTGGGCGGCGAGGGACACCAGCAACACTCTCACCGGTCAACTGGGCCCTGGCCTATCATGATTCGAATAGAAATACGATCGTCGGGGCTCCCTCTGGGGCCTTTTCCCATAAATGGGCTCCCTCTGGGGCCTCTTCCCCTCACGATATTCCCATTCTTCCGTTACCACAAAACCGTTACCACATATCCGTTACCACATATCCGTTACCACATATTCGCAATGATGGAAACACGATCGTCGGGCTCCCACTGGGACCATAACCCTCACGACGTCGCCAACATTAACGAGTTAGTCACAATTATTTCACATCCTTCAACATTTTTCATTCACATCACTTTAGAAAAATCATGAATATCATTACGTTTTTCATTTTTGAAACCAAGCATGCAACATGTATTTTAAATGTCTTCTTAAGTCATAAAAATCCCTTAGACATTTAAAAATCATAATTTAATCATGAACTTTTCATAAACATTTAAAATGACATATTAACCTCAAAACATTTACAATAACATTTTGATATATTAAGTCATAAACATATAAAGTTCCCTAAATATTTAAAAGATCATTTTAATATATAAAATTCCATAAACATTTAAAATATCATTTTAACATAAAACAATTTCCATAAACATCCATAACTATAGAAATTAATCATATTAGCACATAAAACAGCAAATAGGGCACTGCCATGACGTTTACTAATTTCTAGGTGTATAATGACCGTTTTACCCCTAGACGTAAAATTCCTCGGTTTTGACATTTTCTTAATTCCATTGGTTCTAACATGTCCCAAATAATTATTTAAGCCTACATGAATTTTCTCATATTTTTATTTAGCTTAAAACGAGGACTTTTAAATAAATCTTTAAATGTGACGTATTAATGCATTTTAATCTCGAATTAAACCAAACCTTAATATAAAATTCCCAAATTAAAACTTAGGCTTCTAATAATTATTTAAGCTTAAACCCTAATTTTTCATAATTTTATTAAGCTTAAAACTAGGCGTTTCAATTAACCCGTTAATTAGCGTTTCGTGCGGCGATTAAATTCCGAATAAATCCAAAACTCAATATTTTGATCTTAAATTTTAAACATAACCTTTTTATGATTTATTCTACCCTTCCAAGTCATGAGCCACCCCCGTGGACCCATGGAATCAATTTTGGCTTAATTAGTCTCGTTTTTGACCCTTCGACGAACACACCGAGCCATCTCCTAATTTACTCGAGCCACGCCCGAGCCGCCTTGAGCCAAAACCTAGCCAACCCACCTAGGGACCCTACTGTGTAAGCCCAGCCCGAAAAACCAGCCTTGGCCCACCCAAAACCCTTCTGAAACTCGCCCCATATTTCTGCACGATTTGTGTGTGAGACTCCCATGACCCATATGACTCCTAACTAGCCTAGGACTTCTCCCAGCCCTCAACCACTTGCCCCCTCACGACCCTAACCTTCCCTGGACCACGCCCAGACCAAGCCCAGACCAACCTAGCCCCTGGACCCTGCACACGAAATTTCTAAATCAAGGACAGCAACCTGCGCGCACACAAGCTGCCCTCAAGGTGCATGCCTCTCTCACGTTTTCTGATGCTATGCCTCTAACCCTCGAGCCAACCCCTGAACCATCCCCTCAAGCACCCTCCTAGGACCCTAAGGACCTAACCTAGCCTAGCCCAGACCCTCTGGCCGAGCCCCCCTCTTCCCTGCACCAGCAGCAAAACCTGCGCTGCTTCCCTTGCCACTTACGGGTTGGAGTCCTAGCTTGCTAGGACTCCTTCCCAGCCTCTTGTCTCGAGTCCTAGCATGGCTAGGACTCTTCCCTTGACCCATAACAGACCCTAGCCTAGCCCTGGTCCCAACCAAAGCCAAGCCAAGCATCCAAGTCCATAACCCTCAAACCCCATGCTACCCGATGGCATCCAGCTTGTCCTTATTCACGTTTGCAGCCTATTGGGGTAAATTGGGACTCTCTAAAACATGTAAAATCAACCCTCAACCCTATCCTAATCATGGCAGCCCCTTTATATCATATTAAACATGATTTTGGATGAAAATACAAGCTTTAAAATTGACATATGCCACAAAAACGAAAATTGTTTCATGATGCACTTGTTTTTCATGAAAATTCAATTAAATAAAATACTATGGTGTGAATGATGAGTAAAAGGAGAATATGGCGTGCCTTTGCGTTTTTAACGCACGAATATCCGTTGACGAAGCGAAGAACGGCGACGAGAAACCTTGGGTGAATTTTCCTTCAATTTCAAAACTTCCCTTTTGCTTGTTTTGGTGTGTGCCGTGAGATAGGTGGAGTTGGGAGAGAATATTTTTCAGAAAATAAAAGTGGCCGATTGTTTTGTGTGCAAGGTTTAGGGTTTTAGGTGTTTTAATCTCAAATAAACTCTAATTAAGTTACTAACTAGGCTTTAGGCCTATCAAGCCACAATTAAGCCCATTAGTCTTTTAATTAGAATTAAATAAAATATATTAGTAAAGTTTTGGTAAAAAGTTTATGAATTAAATAGCCGGGTTGCCAAAAAGTTCGCATTTTAGTTGAAAAGCCAACACCGATAAAATTTACGTCCCGGCGTATAAAATCACCTCTAAACCCCCTATTTTCAAAAATATGAAAAACCATCAACTTTATTTTAAATAATTAAAAATAATTATTTAACAAAAACATTTTACATTTACAGCCCTCGGTCCCCATTCCTCGATCGTCACTTGAACATTCCTTAAAAATACCATTTTAATGCAACCATGTAGAAAAATATATTTTAAACATGTAAAAATGCACCACATAATTAATTAATGCAATTAAATTATTTAATTAAAATACAAGAGAATTTAATAATCGCATGCACATGGTTTGCGTGGACCTTAAAATTTTCGGGGCGTTACACTCTCACACGTTAACTGAGCCTTAATTGTAGTGCCCAACACTAGTACATGCAATCCCATGTATGATTGAATTAATTAATTTATTTATTTAATAATCTAAGTAATGCATGCTAATTGTCAAATTATTTTTAATGCATACATATTTTACTTTATTCTGAAAACTTAAAATGTTCTTGCGAGTTTTAGCTTTTCATACGAATATTCGATGTCGAATCAAGAAAAGAAGACCGGAGATTATTAAGGTGTAAATTGAAGGTTATATTTTATTATAGGCCATGAAAATTAATTATTTTAAATTATTTACGAATTTCAGTACTTTAAAGTCTAATTTAAATTATTAGGCGACTTTTAAGATTTTAAGCGTTTAAAATGTCAATTTTAGGTTTTTAATCCCTAAATGCGATGTGAAATATTTTTATAAGGATGCCATGATTATTTTATTTAGTCTGTATTTAATCTATTAAACAAAATTTATGATTTTAAGTATTTATTTAACTATTTTAGAAAATAGGTATAGTAATTTTTAAATGGAGATTTTTCTTGGATATGATATTTAAATTTTTAAATAAGAATTTTGGGTCCATTAAATTACTTAAACTAGTGTTACAATATTCAGTAGAGTTTTATTTTACCAAAAAATCACAATAACCGTGGAACACAGAGCACACACACTAAAACATCTTAGAACACACACTTCATCCGAGATACTTTCTAGCCACGGGAATTCGATTTTTGTCTTCGTTCGTAATGATTATCGATGGTTCGAATGTTTAAAAACGCAAAGGCATGTCTAAACCCTTCTTCGACATATCAATCTTGTTATATTATGTATTTTGAAGTAAATTATGCATGAGAAATCGTTTGGTAGGTGCTAAGATTGAAATCAAAACAATTGGATCAATATTTTAAACTTTATGAATGAGTTGGCTCGATTTCTTGGTTTTCTTGATCAATCGTTCGGTTGGATCCCCCTGGACGTGTCTCTGGCTGTATGGATAGGATTTGGGGTGTGTTTTGGGTCATGGTTGATGGCTGATAAGGGCTAGACAAGGTCTGGTATGGCATGGGTTAAGAAGAGGCGCAGGCTGTCATGCAATCGGGTAGGACTTTTCTTGTTTTTTGTCTCACGGTTCCATGCAGGGCCTCGGTTGGGGCTCGTACCTATGGTTAGGGACGTGAGTTATGGTCCTAAGAGGAGTTTAGATGGGGTGGTTCATGGGCTTGATGGCTGGGTATATGGCTAGAACCAGAAAAACGTCGCTGCACAAAAGTGGGTCTCGTGGTAGGGCTGTAGGTGTTCGGCCATATGGATTCAGTCAGGGCTGGGTTGGGGCTCTTGGATATGGTTTAGGCAATCTATAAGGGTCCTAGGATGAGCCTAGTTAAGGTAGTTCAAGGCTTAGTTGGCTTGAGGAATTACTAGAACCAGAAAACTAGAGCTGCACAAGAATGGGTCTCACGTGAAGGCTGGTGTGCGGATTCTGGTGTTTTAAGGGCTTGGGGCAGTGGTTATGGTCGTGTCTTAGGGACCTAGGAGTGGTCTTGGTGTGTTGGTTCATGGGCTTGTTGGCTGGGTATAAGGCTGGAACCAAAAACATGGGAGTTGCGCCGAAAGGGAGTCACGCATATGGAGGCTCACGGCTTTGACTTATTTAGTGGCTGGGCTGTGGGTCTGAGTTAAAAAGGGCTTAACCATGGTCTTATGTTATGTCTAAGGGTCGAGTCTAGGGCCTGGTTTGGGATCGGTTCGAGTCGGTTTAAGCATGAAGTCGTTAGAAGCACATATGTGTCGTAGCACGTTTCCTTGGGACAACTTTGTTTTCTATGGATCGTAGGTTGTTTTAAGTTGGTCCGATTATGGTTTGGGGCTGGTTAGGGTCTTGGATAGTAGTTCGGATTTCATCTAGGCATGGTTCGAGCCCCGAGTCGTTCGGTAAGTCGTAGGCTATTTTAATTAATTCGGGAGTCGCATGTGTACGTTTGGGCTTTTGTGTAAGCTTATTTAGGTAACTTTTAAGGTTATGGCAGCAAGTTCAGGGTGTTCCAACGAAGTCCACCATGTTCGAAAATATGTATCACGTGCAAAATAATTATTTTTGAGCTATGTGATTTGTCTTGTGGCCAAATTATGTTACGGGTTTGGAAGCCAATGAACGTGTCTGGGGACCTCTCCGACCTTTTCGAAGAATTATGATCTGTTAGAGAGCGGACATCCAGTCCAAGGGCTACGGTGATCCCTGCCGGCCAAGTATTGTGGTTTAGTTTAATCAAATGATTTATGTGTCTGCGCCATTTGCATTGAAGAAAACTCTACGCAAAATTATTTATGTTTATTATTATGCATAAAAAGTATGAAAAAAATATGATTTTATGGTTTTTATGAAATTGTTTATGTAGGAAAGTCACATTTTACATATGTAATGCCCGAGATTTTAGTTGATACTTTTGAGATTATTATGTGTTATGAAAAAGGGAATGAAAGAACAGACATGGAGAAGCGACGTTGCAATTTGAGTTTAGTGACAACAAGACACCGCACCCGCGCAAGGAACCTTACCGCACCCGCGGTTGTCATTCTGAAATTTTGGTGTTGGTACAGTAGAGGCAGCGCACCCGCGGTAAGAACAGGACCGCACCTGCGGTGGATGTACCGAGACAGGACCGCAGCGGTCCAATGTATAGCGCACCCGCGGCGAGACATGTGTTGTGAAGAGATGCGCCACTTGTCCCTCACCATGCAACGTGTATATATATATATATATATACAATCGATTCATTCTTCACAATTCAGAGAGGAATCGAGAAAAGGCTCCGAGGAAGGATTTTAGTTTGTGATTGAAGATTTTGGAGATCCGTCCATCCGATTTTGAATCCGACTTCAATACTGAGTTCCTATCGACGCAGGCTATAACTGGACGTAAGTTTTGTTACGTTTAGATATGATTTGAAAGTATGATATTGTCAGAATTGAATAGGAGTCATATATGGGGTTTCTGATACAATGGACATCGTATATTTGAAGTCAGATTGAAGAACATACTGTTTATGTAATTGTTATGATTTTCAGAGTTGATTTGATTAAGATTCAATATCAGAGTTGTATTGTTATTGATTATAAGTGGTACTGATATTGATTATGAATTCTGGTATTATATCTGTGATGTTGAGATGGACGGGGTTATCGAGACTGTATTGTTATGCCGTCGAAACATCAGTAGATGGATATTGATCAGATTTACGATTGATGGAGATTGTATTGTTGTACTGTATGTCGATTAACATTGATTAGATTGTATTTTGATTTGAGTATTGATCAGAACAGGTTTTGAATTGAGTTATATATTGATATTGTGCCTGTTCGATATTGTCATTGTCAGATTTAGTATGGACAGATTTGACTTCGAGACTTCGTCTTCGTCAGACCGAGAAGAAAAAGGTATAAATTAATGTTGAGTTGGGACTGCACAACTCGAGTGAGGTTTGACTCGAGTTTCCCTAAATCACATATTTTATTTTATTGCATTGATATTTGCAATGAATGAATTGATATGCTTGTGCTATTGATTATAGACAGCAGGTATTAGTCGAGTGATCTTGTGACAGAAGTACCTGATAGTGGCGGGATCGCCACGGGCACATTGCACGATGTCACAAGATAGTAAATTGGCGAAAGTGCCAATGTCTATCACGTATAGGTCACCGGACGATTGGCAATCGATGTGGATAGAATTGGAGTTTCTTCTATTACTGGTGATCGATACCATATCGATGTGGATAGAATTGAAGTTTCTTCTATTACTGGTGATCAATATGGAATGCCAACGTCTGGAAACCGGGATCCCTAGACTAGGATTGAGTCTAGTTTGAGTTTAAGAGTTACGGATATTGATTCATTGATTGATGTTGATTTATGTTCCTGATTATGGTACATGTTTAGAGTAAGGGTTATTGTTGATATTAATTCATGTTTCAGATTATGATACATGCTACGAATATTTGATTCATGTTCTGATTTTGATACATGTTATGAATATCTGTTATATGCTTTTATGCTGTTTATATGATTGCATGTATACATGATTTATACTGAGAATGTAATTCTTACCGGAGTTATCCGGCTGTTGTCTTGTTTGTATGTGTGCATGACAACAGGTGGGACAGGATCAGGGTCAAGAAGAGAACGAGGCTGGACTAGATAGCGTGGAGATCCGGGCTCAGAAGTAAATTAGGAGTCAGCACTGATATGTAGTTGAACCTAGTTGAATTATTGTAGACAATACAAGACTTGTATGTTTATATTTAATATGTAATTCAGATTGATTTACATAATGTTTCCGCTTTGTAGTTTAAAAAAAAAAATTTAGACCCTGTTTTTTATAATTGATTGATTAATTCTAAGAACGATTAAAAACTTTAATTAGCGTCCGCGTCCCCACAACATATTTATATTTGTAATATTTTATGTACAAGCTAAGTTTAAATTGCATGGATTTTTATCACGTTTTACTCGTTATTCACGATTTATGCATCCTTAGTTATTAGACTCACTAGACTTGATAAATGCAGATGATGTAGTTGAGGAGACAAGAGGTGGTGACCAATGAGCAGGCTCGGGCCAATGGCAGTGCAAACCCGAGGACCTTGTAGTTTAAGTTATATTATTACACACGTTTTTAAACTATTTACTGTAACGTTTGATTTATTAGGATTGGTGATAAGAAAATTAAATTTATAATTTTGTTAGACTATTTTTAAATTAACTTGGTATATTTTTGAATTTTAAGATTAATTGGATGTAGGTGATTTATTTTAAATGATGGAGTTTTAATATTAATTTTTTTTGTATGAGTTATGACCGTTAATTTATTTTAAGAACTATAATTTTAATAAATTATTTAATAAGAAAATTTTAATTTTTTCTGCAAATGTTAAAATATTAGTATTTTAAGATACGGTTCGTCGCATTAACCTTACATATTATCATATCCTTTCATATTAGTCACAATCAAGTCACTTCCTTCAACCTTTCATTATATTCATCACTTATAAAAATTCATGCATATATATAATTTTTTCTTTAAACCAATAATGCAATACGTCTTTTACCATTATCGTTTTTCATCATAAAATCACTAATATTTTTTTAAAATAAACATTTTATCATTCATTACAGCATTCAGGACACTGCCAAGACGTCTAACATTTTTCAGGTATAAAATGACTGTTTTGCCCCTGACTCTAACTTTCCAAAATTACCCTTGGAACTTAAAACGACGACTCAAATACATCCAAACTTAACATAACACCTTAGAATACAACCATAAGAATTTCTTAGACGTAAAATTAAACTCCTCGACCAATTTTCCAGTTCGTTTTAAAACTTGCACCTACGTCTCAGTTTTAGCCGAATCGACTCGAAACTTAACCAAAACTTATCAAACTTGAACTATAGATTATAAACACCTAACCATACCCTATACAACCCAAATAAAGCTAATTAAAACCCTTGTTCAGGCTTAGACACCAGTGGAAATTCCTGCAATAATTCGAAAACCCTAACTTGAAAAAATTCTAACTTGCTTCGACCCTATTCCTTTTCCGACCCAACCAGGCCCTAGCTGACCCTACTGGGACACTAACCAAACCCCTTAGAGCCTACTGGACTAGACCTAGCAACCCAAGCATGCACATCCTTCAGCCAAGCCTACACGAACGTTTATTTATACCAAACGAGGAGCCCATTAGGAATATATATTTTCCCTTTTTAATGGTTGCTTCATAGCTAGTAAGCATGTTGACCAACTCTTCAAAGCTATTTTCCAACTTTTTATATTGAAGTTTACAAAAAAACCCATCAAATGAAGGCGAGAGTGATAGCAGTAGAATGTCCGTAGATAATTCATCTGGAATAGCAAGGTCTGGGACCACTAGCATCTCGATGAGCCCAATCATCCTCACACCTTGCTCATTGACCGATGCTTCTTCTCGCAGGCATGATGTCATGAGCTTCTTGATAGTAGCATGCCTCACTGGATGTCTTTGCTCACCATACAATTCTTGTAGATGACCGTAAATGTCAGCAGCAGTTATAGATTTCTCAAACCGCCTCTTAGCTTGCAGATCATGGTCCTACCATTTCTCAAGCCTAGCAAATTCCTTAGCAGGGTCATTGACGGCAACCCTTTTTGGAGGTGCTTTTGTGAGCACATATGCTAGTTTCTCAGAATTTAAAACAATTTAAATTCCTATGCCAGTCTAGGTAATTTTGTCTGGTTAGCATGTTTTAATCGAGTATAACAGATAGAGGATTCCCAACGACATTGTAGGTATACTAAAATGGAAACAAAATAAACGTAAAACTATTTTAAAAATATTTTGTAAGACAAAATATTAATTTATTTTTTATGAAATGTCCTCCAACTATTCTGATATTTTTACCGCCTTCTGACTAAAATGGGAAATCCAATTTCTTTAGTGAGTACGCAAGGTCCAATTGCTAACTTATGATCCTGAATAATATCACTCAATCATAATTTTGAAAAGGTAGAACCCAATTGCAGCCCATTGCAACCCTCACGTATTTTTGCCTTATATTTTAAGAGGGCCCATTAATATTGTAACATCTCAAATTCGACGACTGTCCTCACTGTACCAAGACGAGTCTTTCCAGCGTGCTTATATCCTCACTCACACGCAGCCTAGGAAACATTCCAGGAGGTCACTCATTTTAAAATTGCCCCAAGTCAAGCATCCTTAACTTTGGAGTTCTTATATGATGAGTTTCCGAAAAGAAGATGCACCTTCATGATATGAGTAGTACATATCAAATCTTTTAAACCCTCTTCAACTACAGAGTCCCATACCTGAACAGTTTCGGAATAGCTTCCGATGTAAGATCGGTTCATTCATGTTCCCTCCGCCTAGAAGCCTGTCAGGAGTCGCTCATTGTCCGTGCAACCTCATGGCATCAGCGATCATCCCCGCCCTCTTCGGCCCCGGTCCTCACATGCCCACCAACTTCCGCTTGGTTCGTCCCCGAACCACACCGTGCTAGGAGAGGTCGGCTCTGACACCAACTGTAACGTACCGTACTTTTAAACTACTTAAAATTTTGCGGAAAATAAGAATTTCCTTAAATAATTAACAACCTCACAAAATACAATTATAAATAAAATGCTTGATCAAATATTTGGAATGTAAACGAACTTGCAACATATACTTGTCTGAAACAACAAAAAGTAATTCGCTAAAATCAGAGTAAATGAGTTGAACATGCATAAAAATCCTTAAAAACTTAAACTGGTCCTCGGGTTAGTCCTCCGCCTAGTCCGAGTCATCTCACTGGTCTCCGCCTCTCGTCTCCTCAAACTCGTCCTCACCTGCATCGATCAATTCTAGCGAGTCTAACGACTCAACATGTATAAACTGAGAATAACAAGTAATACGTAATAAATCCACATGCATTTTAATGTAATCCATACATACTTACAACCTGAACATACTTACATAACCATAGCAGTGCCATCATTTCATAAACGTTCTTGCAACATACATACTTAAACATACATAATCATCATCATTTTGCGTAGAGATATGATTCAAAGCAAGTGACCCATAACATATTGCACCTGATCAGACTAAACCGCAGTACTGGGCTGGCAAGGATGTCCACTGCCACATACATAAGATCCCCGGTCATGCTTTACCGGGTGGATTGGTCCCTGGTCATGCTTTACCGCTTTCCAATCCTGATCATAACCCGGCCATGCTTTACCGGGGTGGAGAGGTCACCAGACAAGTTATCCGGCTTCCAAACCCGTTCATAATTTGTCACAAGACAATTCACATATCTCAAAAATAAAACATTTTCTCTTTTTGCACGTCGAACATACTTACATAACATTGATGGCTTCGTTGGATATCACTTGGGCTACTGCGGCACATACGTACTAACACATTCTACAAGCAATTTAAATTTCATAACTTAACCGTACCAATCAAACTCACCACCTAAGTAAATAAATAACTTAAGACTTTCTAGGCCACTTGGGACTTGACCATGTTTAATGCACATACTAAACCATGACATCGAACTCCAAAACAATCTTGATATGGTGTATGAACCTTTCCCAAGCAATGGAAACCCGAACCCCGTTTAAACTGTGACACAACGATTCCCATTCAAGACTTGTAACAACTAGTCTAGTCATCATCAAGCATGGACATAACGACATATTAAGACCAAAAATAAGCAATAGCTACTTAAACCTAAAGTCCCCAAAACTTCCGGACCAGCGCATACACGCCTGCACTGTAGCTCTGCAACGCTTGGTCTAGCGCCTAGGCGCTACCAGGAAGCTCCGCGACGCTAACATTGCAAAGGAAAGGCGCTGCGACGCTCCCACCAGGGGCTGCGGCGCACCCAACTCAGCGCTCTGGCGCTACGTGTGAGAGAAACAAACCTCAAGGTACTCATCTTCTACCCTATCCTCTTCCCTACGACTTCTATTGCAACAAAACCCTTAACGACCCGAAACGAATCACCAAAAAGCGTATGATCACAACACATGACATAATCTAATGCAGAAATGACCACTCGGTGATTCCCAACGAAGCCTGCAACCAAATAAAGCTCAGGAACCATGAAGAACATAATTTATATCATCACAGTTTGAGCAGTCACACAAAAAAAATCATAACTCACACGTTTCTTGTCCGAAAATTACGAATTTGTTGTCAAATCAAAGGTATCAAAAAGTACACTGTTTTATATGTCGAAAGTTTTTCAAGAAGACCAACCAAAAATTCACAGGGTTCGAAATGACAGGAGATTCGATTTTTGAGATCTAAAAACAGATTCAAAATAGTTTCAATCATTTTTCGCTCAAACATTGCATAACACGAAAAATTATTACGCATCATACGCATCAAAATACTTACTACGACAAGATCGATGCAAAAATAAAAGAATATAGATGCCTTTGCGTCTAAACGCTCGAAGATAACGAATACCGACACAGTAGATTACGGGAGATGATCGGGAAACGCTTACTACACGATTTCTAGCTAGAAAAAGGACGTAAATCTCCAGAAATTTGCAAGGGGAGAAGGGTTGAGATGGTGGCTGCTGAAAAAGCTCAAGAACCCTAGCTAATCTCCACCAAATAAACGTGTATGTGTGTGTGCCGAATTGTGTGTGGGTGTGGTGAGTTTTAAAGAGTTAATTAGGATTAAAAAAAATACTTAGTCAAATAGTAAGTGATAAAATAAAACTAATTTAATGATTTAACCTGATTCAAAGATTAAATAAAAATAATTAAGTACCAATTTTCAAAACTAAAAATCTCCAAATATTTAAATTAGTACTTGAAAAGCTTGAAATATTAAAAATAACATAATAAATTAAATAAGGCTTTAAAATGTTTAAAATTTAGTAAATCAATTAAAATACTAATTTTCTTGACTTGAAATAAAAAATCACATTTTCATAAATCACCTAAATCGTCATCGGTATCTTTTCCCGACCCCGTATCGAATATTCTCCTGAAACATAAAACTCAAAAAAAAATTTAAATTGCATCAAATAAACATGTAATAATTTAAAATAATGTAAATCATAAATCATGCATTGTAAAAAAAAATAATTTTACAAAATAAATAAGTAATTCAACAATTAAATAAATGCATGAGTTTACGTGTACTGTGGTACCAACACTTTAGGAATCTAGGTACTTAAGCCTGGAGGTTCTGAGTTCAAGTGTTGGGGAAGGCGAAAGAAGCCACTTCCCAGGGGTGAGATATTCTATGAGTGACGATGCATGGTCATGTGCATGGACCATCCTAACGACCCATGATCAGTAGTGGTACATGGGTATGGGCCTAGGCCAAATTTTGGTTCAGCATAATGGCCCATGATTGTTACAAAAAAAGCGCCTTTTTTGTGGCGATCATGGGCCATTAGGCTAAACCAACATGGGCCGAGGCCTTACCCAAGCACCACTACTGGTCATGGGTCGTTAGGATGGTCCAGCATGGGCACCGTCACTCATAGAATATCTCACCCTTGGAAAGTGGTTTCTTTTGCCTCTCCCAACACTTGAACCCAGGACCTCCAGGCTTAAGTACATAGATTCTTAAAGTTTTCTGGTACCAAAACTTTAAGATTCTAGGTACTTAAGCCTTGAGGTTCTGGGTTCAAGTGTTGGAGGAGGCGAAAGAAACCGCTTTCCAGGGATGGGATATTTCATGAGTGACGGTACATGGACATGAGCCGAGGCCCATGCTGGACCATCCTAACGACCCAAGACCAGTAGTGGTGCTTGGGTATGGAGGCCCATGTTGGCTCAGCCTAATGGCCCATGATCGTTATAAATATGGTCCCCTTTCTCTTCGCGTGTCGATCCCGACATATCAATGTTGATGAAACGACCTCGATTTTTTTCTCTAATCATAAATCTTAAATTCTAAACTAAATAAAATAACTTTCCATTTTTAACAATCATAATAATTTAACAATTTAAATATCAAGTGCATAAAATAATATCCAAAATCATTACCTAACCAAAACTTCCTAAATTGACGTTTAAAAATATCAATTAACAATAAATAAAGCATAATAAATATCTCTAATAAAATCATTAAAATAGTCTTAGATCATTTATCTAACAAGCTACTGCGGAAACATAAAGACCCTCGGGGGTGTACTGCTGCACTCGATCCACTTAATCGTCAAGCATTTCCCATAAATCATCAAATCATGCATCACACAAACCTTGTGAGTCTAAAGACTCAGCACGTTCTAAACATGGATATCAAATAATACATATACAATCACATGCATTTAAAAATCATATTTTTATTTAAAATATATTTTGAACATAAATAAATCATTTAAAAATTATTTTAGAATAATTAAATCATAAATATAAAAATAATTTTAAAATAACTTTAAGCATAAATAAATCATTTAAAATAATAGCTTTATTTATCATCATAAATCATATATCAATAAATCATTAAAATCATAAAGATTTCCATCATATATCATTTTTGGTGAAGTTTGATCCTTGAAAGTGACTAACTTTTATCCTTCGGTCGACTGATCAGTCTTCAACTCTACATGACCCACGAGGACGGGCACTAGGCACCGCCATTGAAATACGATCGTCGGGGCTCCCTCGGGGGCTTTCTCCTATAGACGGGATACCTCTACGGTCTTTTCTCATAAATGGGCTCCCTCTGGGGCATTCTCCCGTAAATGGGCTCCTTCTAAGCCTTTTTCCCTCACGACGTCCCCATAAAATTGTAAGTTCACCGTTCCTTCATAAAACGGATCCTCCACAAATCATATATCATATGTCACAGTCAATTTACATCCCTCAAAATTATTTTTCTTTTCTTTTAAAACATAAAATAGCATAAGTTTTCAAAAATAATATTTTAGACAGTAAAAATTGCACATCTTATTCATAAATCATAAAATAACATATTAACATCAAAATCATCATTTGAAATAATAAAATATCATATAACATGCGTTATGATCCTTTGGGACGCTGCCAAGCATTTTCTTTATTTTCCTAAATGTAAAATTATCAATTTGTCCCTGGACTTAAAAATTCTCGAATGTATCTTTTTCTCACATTTAATGACATGGGCTTACCTTAACTAATTATTTAAGCTTAAATATAATTTTTCATAGTTTTATGAAGCTTAAAACTTAGCGTTTCAATTAATTCTTTAATTAACGTTTCGTGCGGCGATTAAATCCCGGATAATTCTAAAATCATTATTTTGATCCCAAATTTTAAATATATCGTTTTTATTATTTATTCTACCCTTCCAAATCATGAGCCACCCCCGTGGACCCATGGTTCCAATTTTAGTTTAATTAATCTCGTTTTTTGACCCTTCGAGGAACACTCCGAGCCATCTCCTAAAATACTCGAGCCATGGTCAAGACACCTCGAGCCAAACCCGGGCCAACCCACCTAGGTACCGTTCTGTCCAAGCCCAGCCCAAAGAACCAGCCCCTAGCTAGCTCAAACCATGCTGGAACCGAACCCAAAATCTGTATGTGTTATGCGTGAGTTTCCTTGGTGCAATAGGACTCCTATCTAGTCTAGGACCCTTCCAGCTGAGCCACCACCGAGCCCACACGACCCTAACCATCCCTAAAGCATGTCCAGACCCAGACCAAGCCCAGACCAGCCCTCACCCTGGAATCCAAGCACGAAGCACCTGTACTCGGAAGACACAAGCTGCGCGACTTGGAGTACTACCCCACGCTCCTCACCTTTTGCTCGAGCCAGCGGTGACCCAAGCCACTCCAGCCCCTGGCCCGACCCCTGCCCATCACCCTAGGACCCTAATGGACCACCTAGACCAGCGCCAAACCGAGCCATCCCCTTCAACTCACGGCCACACCAGAATTTACTTTCGAGAAGAGCCCCAACCAGCGTGGACTCCTCCCCTGTCTTGCTGCGCAAGTCCTATCCCCCTAGGACTCTACCAGGCCCTCACACCTGACCCTACTCGAGCCCCAGCCAGCCCTGGCCAAGCCCCCAAGCCCCATGCAAAGCCACCGAGTTCCATGAATTTTGTACAAACAAACGTGACCCACGGATCCTTCTTTCTTTTGTCCCACAGTTCCAACATGTTCTCTTGATTATTTTATCATATTTTGTCCCTCATATATTCATATTTTTATCATGTATTGGCAACTTAATCCTTTGATTCATAACGTTTTTTGAATAAACGTAAAATCTTCGCGTTTTTTAAAATATACGATCTGCCGTAAAAATATTCCAACAATCATGTTTTTCTTGCATAAAAAATTAAACACACATATTATGATTTGTATGATGTTTTTAAAAAGTTTAGACAACATGCATTTGCGTTTCTAGATCCCGTTGAGAAGTAAAAATAGTTCAATGTGTTGAACGGCTTATAAAGGAGTTTATAAGCGTAAAGAAAAATAGAAGTATGACTTCTATGAGAGAAATGTAACTTTTAATTTACGGAAGTGTTTCTAAATTAAAAGTTGGCCAAGTAAATAATGTATTTGAAAATTGTGATTTTCATAAACATTATTATGGACTAAATTAAATTAATTCAAATGTTGAATTAATTAAACACTAGTGGGCCTAGTAGAGTCCAAATAATTAAATTAATTCAAGTGTTGAATTAATTAAATAACATTGGGCCTTGTAGAGCCCAATTGAAAATAATTATTTAACTAGTGGACTTGAGTAAAATCAAGTAAAGTCTTATTGGGCTCAAATATGTTTGAGACAATTTAAATAGTCCATGGGCCTTGTAATAGTTACAAGCCCACTAGGTTTTGCATGCTTGGGAGATGAAGGGGTGTGAATACTTTTGATTAAAATATTGCATAGGCATGCAACTTTTTGGATCAACATTTCCCACACCCAAGACAAGTCTTCCCCCTCTCATTTTTTCATGTGATGGCCGATACTTCACCTTGTGCTCTCCTCAATTTTTCTCTCATTTTTCTTCTTCAAGTGTTGAGGAAGAAATATACTTCTCTTTGAAAAATCCTCTTAATTTTCTAGTGCAAATTAAGAGGGGATCTACCTAGTTGGTGGTGGACTTAATAGTTGAGCAAGGAGTGCTCAAAGGAAGCTTGAAGATAGTTTCTACCATTGAAGAGCTAAAGTGTTTACACCTTAGTTGGAGCCATACATAAATCCTTGTGATTGATAGGTACATTTCTTAACACACTATGAATGTCATTTTGTGTTTATTGTATTTGCTACACATTAAATCAAGGTGGCCGAAATTTCTTATAAAAATTCGATTTTTAAACTTCCGTTGCGCTTCCGGTCACCGTAACCGATCTCGTTTCAAGTGGTATCCGAGCTATGGTTACGATTTTGTGTAGCATTTACAAGATATTATGTTGAGATCGATTTCTAACCGCATGAGAACAAAATTTTGCATCGAATCAAGGCCGGTTTCGGGGGAATTTCGGGCAGCAAGTTGCTGCCCATTTCGGGCAGCTTGGGCTGCCCGAGGGGCTGCCCGAAACGGGCAGCTAGGGCAGCCCCTTGGGCTACCCGAACAGCCCCTACATTTTATAAAAAAAAAAAATTTTTTTGCATGGTTTTCCGGAATCCGGCGACGGCGATGACGACTAGGGTTTCCAAAGTGTTTTGGATTATCAAAGTGTCATGGGCCTTGAGTTGTTGGGCCATTGGATGGCTAACATATTTGCAAATTTTAAATGGCCCAAAATGTTTTTGGTGAAAAATAAGTTTTTGGGCCCTTAAGTTTAAAATTACAAAAGTTGCAAATTTTTCTCATAAAATAAATAATTGAAGTTGGACTTTAATTATTTACAGTAAATTATGATTTATAAGAAATTCGGTTATAAATAAATTAATTGGAAAGTAGACAAAGGTGTTTGTATACTTTGTTAATTTAGTTTATAATCGTGGCGGTTAGTGATTGGATCAAGATATATAATATTGGATCAATTAATTATTGTGATAATTAATTGATGGTGTATGATATGTGATATTGTGCATGAAAGATGATCAAAAGCCCAAGCCCAATTTGCTAGGTGTATACTAGGATATTTTGTGTTGCATGATTGTAATAATTATCAAATTTAAAGTGGGCTTGGTTTATGGCCCGTTCCCATCCCATGAGATGTATCCCTATTTGCCATGGATATTTATTGGTAAATATTAGTATAGTGGATGATCAAGATTGGAAGATGGTGGCCATGATGATTATGAAGATCGAAGACATGTAAATATTGGAAGCTTATGTAATAGTTGCATTTGCATCCCGTGCATTTCCCTAGGATTGGACCTAGGCCCGTGTTTAGCTCACACGGTCCGTTAGTATTGGGGCGATTGATCATCCTTGTTTTGTTTACTGTTTATAATATATGCATGATATGTTATAAATAATGAGTATGTGCGTTATTATTATGATAATAACAAAGTTGCATGAATCCGGCAAACATATGATCAAACATGGCGAGCTTTTAAATAAAATTAATGATGAGACCTTTCAAAATTAAAAACCCTCATTTTGAATAAGATTCAAAATTAATATCAAGCCCGAAAAGGAGAATTAAAAATTTGTTTATAATTTCCTTGTCTTCCATCGACAATGGGTGCATGATGAACGCTACCCGTACTCGGGGCTCGGCTCATATTATTGGGGGAGCTTTGGGTGCCGGAAAGCTGTGACATCCATTGACATGGTGATGTGAACTACGTGGAACTCCCATGATTTCGGCTCATATTATTGGGGGAACTCATGGCGACCGTCCATTAAGGTTCAACATCGATGGGTAAGGCTTGACACGTGAAGATGAACGACGACATATTATTGGGTTCTAATAAAACGTGAGACAAAAGTTTACGTAGAGGGTTGCATTGTGATGCAATTGGAAACTACCTTTTAGGAATTTTGATTGGCTGATATTATTCGGGATCATAATTCGCTAATTGGACCTTACGTACCTACTGAGGAAAGGAGTTTCCCGTTTTCACTAGAGGGTAGTGAAAATGTCAAAACAGTGGGAGCAAATATTTATGAAGTAAAAGTCCAAACTTCATATCTTACTAAATATTTTAAAATAGTCATCAACATTTATCTGTTTTTACTTTTCAGTACAAATTGACAATGTCTTCGATTCGCAATCCGATATCCGTAATACTCGACAAACACATATTAACTGGACCTAATTACCTCACTTGGCTAAGAAACCTAAAAATCGTCTTGAATTCGGAAAGGGTAGCATATACACTGACTGAGTCGCCCCCTGTTGAGGCTTCGACTGACTGCACTCCTGAGGAATTGCAGGCTTACAAGGAATGGTGTGACCATGACTTGATAGCCAAGGTGTTATATGCTGACTTCTATGAATGATGAGCTGCAGAGGCGTTTTGAGGATGCAAAGAGTGCTGCTGACATTCATTTGCATCTCAAGGAGCTCTTTGGTGAGCAAACACGGCCTCTTAGGCATGCTACCGTCAAGGAGCTGATCACTTTGCGCATGCGAGATGGGGGCTCGGTCCATGAGCATGGCTTGAAGTTGATTGGGCTAGTGAACAAGCTCGTTGGCATGGATCTGATCTTGCCTTCGGAGTTGACCAACGACGTGTTGCTGTTATCGCTGCCTAGCTCATTTGCTCCTTTTGTGGTGAACTTCAACATGAAAAAGATGGAGCCGACCCTTGGGGAGTTGGTGAATATGCTTGTTACGTTTGAATCAACCATCAAGAAAGAGAAGTTGGTTCTTTATGTGGGTTCTTCATCTGGTACGAAGATTGATCCACATGGGAAGGAAAAGAAGCGTTCTTTCCAACGTCCCAAGAAGAACGTGCCGTTGATGAGGCAATCTCCGAATCCCGTTGAGGCAGCCACACCAGTTAAGGCTGACAAGATTGCTGATGTATGTCATCACTGCAAGAAGCCTGGACATTGGAGGCGTAACTGCAAGGAATATCTTGCCCAGAAGAGTTCTGGAAACAGTATGTTCTAAATTGAAGTAAACATTTCAATTAACTCTACTTCTTGGATATTAGATACCGGTTATGGTTCACATCTCTGTAATGATTTACAGGTGATGGGAATAAGTAGGAAGCTTAAGTAAGGTGTGACCTTCTTGAGGATGGGCAATGGAGCAAGAGTTGCTGCCAAGGCTATTGAAGATGTTTACTTATTGTTGAACAATAGTTTTAAGTTAATTTTATGAGATGTTTTGTTTGTACCCAATTTTGTGAAAAACATTGTTTCCATTTCTATGCTGATAAAAATGGATATTCTTGTTTATTTTGCAAAGGTGTCTGCAACATTTACATGAATGAATGTTTGATTGGTACTGGTGAACTTGAAAACGATCTCTATAACTTAAAATTCAAAGATATTCCATTAAATATCCATTCAAAGGCAAACACCATATGAGATATGGATGGGTAAGCCTCCCAAATATTCTTATCTTAGAATATGGGAAGCCCTGCTTATGTGAAGCAGGTAGTGGGAGATAAATTGGATAGTCGATCCATTTTATGTTACTTTGTGGGATATCCAAGGAATTCTGTTGGATTTTATTTCTATCATCCCCAAGAAACAAAGGTGTTTGTTTCTACGAATGCAACCTTTTTGGAAAGGGAATTTCTATTAGATAGAAAAGGCGAGATGATAGAACTCGAAGAGATTCGAGAGACACCCACAGTTGTAGAACCCACACCCGAGGAGCCAAGAGAGGAGATACAAGCTCCTAGAAGATCCGAGAGAGTCTCGAGACCACCTATGAGGTATGGTCTTCTTCTTGAAGAGGGCCATGATGAGCCTATCCATGGATGTGATCCAAGGACCTTCAAGGAAGCGTTATATGATGCCGATTCATCCAAATGGCTTGAAGCGATGGAATCTGAGATGAATTCCATGCATTCGAACCAAGTGTGGAATCTCGTGGATTCACCTGAGGGAATTGTTCCCATAGGGTGTAAATGGATTTACAAGAGGAGACTTCGGGCGGATGGGAAGGTATTAACCTTCAAGGCGCGATTGGTGGCAAAAGGATATACTCAAAGACAAGGAGTTGACTTTGAGGAAACCTTTTCTCCAGTTGCAATGTTCAAGTCCATAAGGATTTTGCTAGCCATAGACTGCATGGTATGACTATGAGATATGGCAGATGGATGTTAAGACATCCTTTCTTAATGGGGATATTAAGGAAGAGATTTACATGTCTCAACCCGAAGGGTTTACATCTATCGGAAGTGAGCATATGGTATGCAAACTTCAAAGATCTATTTATGGTCTAAAGCAGGCATCTAGGAGTTGGAACCTCATATTCGATAGTACAATCAAAGAGTTTGGTTTTGCTAAGAATCCTGAGGAACCCTGTGTATATAAGAAGGTCAGTGGGAGTGCTGTGACATTCCTGGTGTTGTATGTTGATGACATTCTACTCATTTGGAATGATGTAGGAATGTTGCAATCAACGAAGATATGGTTAGCGAGTAAGTTCTCGATGAAGGACTTGGGTGAAGCATCTTTTGTATTGGGAATACAGATCTATAGAGATAGATCAAAAAGATTGCTTGGTCTCACCCTGTCCACATACATTGATACCATCGTGAAGCGGTTCTCGATGGATGAGTCCAAGAGAGGACATCTACCAATGTGTCATGGCGTGTCCCTATCCAAGTCTGTCTCCCAAGACTAATGCAGAGATAGCGGCGATGACAAGCATTCCTTATGCATCTACGATTGGTAGCATCATGTATGGGATGATATCTACACGTCCTGACGTGGCTTTCGCACTAAGTGTAGTGAGTAGATATCAATCGAACCCTGGTCTTCCACACTGGAAAGCTGTGAAAGACATCCTCAAGTAGTTGAGAAGGACCAATAAATTGTTCTTAGTCTATGGGGTGGAGAACTGAAATTGGAAGGCTTTACCGACTCTAGCTTCAAAGCGATATCGATGACTCGAGGTCAACCTCTGGGTTTGTATTCATGCTCAATGGTGCTGCTGTCTCTTGGAAGAGTTCCAAGCAAGACAATACTGCGGATTCCAGCACAGAGGCCGAATACATTGTTGCATCAGATGCAGCAAGGGATGCTGTTTGGATAAGGAATTTCGTCTAAGAGTTGGACGTCATTCCTAATGGAGTTGCTCCTCACCCAGTGTTGTGTGACAACACGGAAGCTTTAGCTCAAGCAAAGGAGCCAAGGTCTCATCAGAAGTCCAAACATGTATTGAGAAAGTACCACATCCTCGGAGAGATTGTGGAAAGAGGAAGAAGTGTCTTTTGACATAGTCGGCTCCACAGATAATGTTGCTGATCCACTAGCTAAGCCTTTACCTTGACCATTATTCGAGATGCATCGCGAATCAATGGGTTTGAAGCATATGGGTAGTTGGCTCTAGTGCAAGTGGGAGATTGGTAGAGTAGGTGCCCGTCGAGCCAAGTGTTGGCCGAGTGTTCACAATGAAACTCTATGTATAAGAAATCTTTATTTTAATAATATTTGAAATTATTGTTTTGGCAAATCTTTATCTGTATACACATGTTAGTTGCATAGATAAAGCCCTTGAATATACAAATAGTAGAAAGAATATGAGATGCTCATATGATGAGTATCATGAAACTCATATTTGGAATACTGTATATTCTAAACAGTTCCTAGTCGATTCAGCCGCCGCTAAGAAGGATATAGGCCGCTCGAGTTCGAGACTAGTATCTGCGATGTTAGTACCATGTTTCATTGGTAGGGGACATTGTGATGTCCGAGCATGCAGATAGGTGCTCCTGGTAGAGTGCACTGAACAACCCTCCTTAAAGGACTTTCCAAGTGGTTCTCACTTATCGAGTGGAAAAGTCCTGGTTTATGGTTGTACACCATTAGTCCTTATGACCCGGGACAACATTGAGACTCTATGTACTAGAATTACACTTTGACTTGTTTACCGACTCTCATGGGGTCATCTGGTGGCAAGGTTGGGTGTTCTAGTCGAAACATATAGGAGTCGATGCATTGTAGTCGGGGATTCGCCGCTTACCTTCGGGTATGGATATCCTATGTGTTATCATGTGTATGTAGGTTGAAATCTCTGATCAGAGTATGGTGGTAATTATGAAAGGGGTTTCATATATTACACCATCGATGCAACTACGACATGACACATAGTATCGATTCATTGACAACTCTCGATAAACCAATGGGTGTTGAATCGGTCGGGATATATGAGTTGAAGGGACCGTACTGTACGCTAACCATAATTGAATGGTTCTTGCAGGCACTATCATTTGATACCTAGGGAATCAAGTAAGCGATGCTGCTAGGCGTTTAACATGATTGGTTGGGTACTATCAGACTTGAGTTCTGACGTTTTTGTTATCAAGGAGTTGATAAGTAAGTATTGAGCAATTAGGGTATGCTCATATAAGGACATGTTTAGTCTGAATAACATGGAGATGTGAACCCACGGCTAGTTGTATCAATGAACCATTGAGGGCCACACAAGTACTAGCTTTCTAGATCCCGTTGAGAAGTAAAAATAGTTCAATGTGTTGAACGGCTTATAAAGGAGTTTATAAGCGTAAGGAAAATTAGAAGTATGACTTCTATAAAGGAGAAATTAGTTCAATGTGTTGAACGGCTTATAAATGAGTTTTTAAGCGTAAAGAAAAATAGAAGTATGACTTCTATAAAGGAGAAATTAGTTCAATGTGTTGAATTAATTAAACACTAGTGGGCCTAGTAGAGTCCAAATAATTAAATTAATTCAAGTGTTGAATTCATTAAATAACATTGGGCCTTGTAGAGCCCAATTGAAAATAATTATTTAACTAGTGGACTTGAGTAAAATCAAGTAAAGTCTAACTGGGCTCAAATATATTTGAGACAATTTAAATAGTCCATGAGCCTTGCAATAGTTACAAGCCCACTAGGTTTTGCATGCTTGGGAGGTGAAGGGGTGTGAATAGTTTTGATTAAAATATTGCATGTCATGCAACTTTTTGGATCAACTTTTCCCACACCCAAGACAAGTCTTCCCCCTCTCATTTTTTCATGTGATGGCCGAAACTTCACCTTGTGCTCTCCTCAATTTTTCTCTCATTTTTCTTCTTCAAGTGTTGAGGACGAAATATACTTCTCTTTGAAAAATCCTCTTAATTTTCTAGTGCAAATTAAGAGGGGATCTACCTAGTTGGTGGTAGGCTTAATAGTTGACCAAGGAGTGCTCAAAAGAAGCTTGAAGATAGTTTCTACCATTGAAGAGCTAAAGTGTTTACACCTTAGTTGGAGCCATACATAAATCCTTGTGATTGATAGGTACATTTCTTAACACACTATGAATGTCATTTTGTGTTTATTGTATTTGCTACACATTAAATCAAGGTGGCCGAAATTTCTTATAAAAATTCGATTTTTAAACTTCCGTTGCGCTTCCGGTCACCGTAACCGATCCCCTTTCAGAGGGTTCCACATAATTTATATCTATTATGTCAATGGAAGTTAGAGCTTTCCGATATCCAGACATTCCCAATAATTTAACTCAGATACTGAGCTTGGGTAGTGTTCATCATGCAACCACCATTTATTTAAGGCAAGGAAATATTAAAATTTCTTTTAATTTTTCTTTTAATGTGCTTGATTTAAATTTTGGATCTTATCCAAAATGAGGAATTTTAATTTTAAAATTTGTCTCATCATTGGTTTTACAATCTCGTCCCATGTTTGTTTGTATGCTCGCCGAATTCACGCAACTAATGTTATTATATCAATAATAACGCACATACTGATTATTTATATTATATCAGATGCATCGTAAATAATAAAGAATGATCGAAAGCCAAGAGCTTATTGATCCAAGTGAGCCATATATGATGCATGTCCAAAACCTAGGTAAATGCAGGGATGCAAATGCAATATGACATGAGCTTCCAATAATTTATATGTGTTCCATCTTCAAAACTCTTGAGGATCTGGGCCCACCATCTTCAAGTCTTAATCTCCCACTGAATCTAAAATTTACATTAAATTTCCATGTAACATTGAGATACAAATTTAGGAGTGTGAACGTGCTATTAACTAGGCCCCCTTCTAAATAACTATCGAATAATTAAAAACATATCATGTTAAATATCCTAATATACATCTAGCAAAATTGGTCATGGCTCTAGATCATCTTTTGACCATATAATATCAAATATTATATTAATCCATAATATAATATATTATCAATAAATCGTTTATCTTGTAAATTATTACTGACCGTCATAATTTGAAATAAATTAATAAGTTAAATAAATATATTTATGCTACTCCAATTAATTCATTAATAATTCTAATTATTTATTTTATGAGAAAATTTCCACAACTATCAAAATTTAGTTTCAGGAGTTAATTTGATAAAATTTTCATAACATATTAATTTCACCCAAAAAATTTGAAATTTTTTAACATTGCACCTGGACCAATACCGAATCGATATTGTGGTAGGGGCATTTCTCGAGATCATCTCAGGCAGCCCTTAGCCCTTGCCCCTTGCTACTCGATACTTTGGCCTGTAGCATAGGCAGGGGCATTCGAACAACCCTGGCCGTGAAAGTTTTTATGTTTTTTTTTTAAATTGTTTCGGGCAGACGCCACTGCCCAGATTTGTAGGAGCCCGTGAGCAGCCATTGTGAACACATGCTGCTTGGAACAAATCCAGGCTGCCGCAAAAATTAACTAATTTTTTTTGTGTTCTGAAAATGTTCTACATGGCACTGCAATTTATGGAAAATTCTTAAGAAGCTATGAATAATTAACTCAACACGATTTAAAAAAAATCATACAATAGATAAAAAACTGGCTCTGATACTATTTATTGGATATCTTCACCCGTTGGCGAGCGGTGAATCCCGGACAACAACGCATTTGCCCTTACGTATTTCCAAACTACACCCAACATCACCACCTGGTGATCCTTAATGGAGTTAGTAGACAGATCAAAGTTCATGCTAGTACGTTGAGCCTCTATGTTCTCTCCGGGTCAAAGGACTAATGATGTATAACTATAAATGCTGACTTTTCCACTCGATAAGTGACAAGTACTTAGACAGTCCGATGGAGGATTGTTCAGTGCATCATCAAATGATCACCTATATATATGAATGGACATCTCCATACCCTTACCATTGAAACATAATGTTTAGATCACATATGTTAGTCTCAATCACAAGCGATCTTTATCCTTATTTTAGACGACTGATTTGACTAAGAACCTGTTTAGAATATACGATATACATCCTAATGAGTTTCATAATCTTAAATTTAGAGGCATATCTATGAGTACCTATAATATATTAAAGGACTCTATCTATGTAGCTTTTATGATTATACAGATAAAAAAATGCCATAAATTGATGAAAATATAAAATATTATTAAAATAAAGAATTTTTTTACATTAGAGTCAATAAAGCTTAACCCACAAGTTGGATCGCTGGTCACTTATTCTAACATTATTGTGATTCCCTATGACACTTTTAGTTTAATGAAAATTCGAAGTGGTGGTTAAATTTCTTTTGTGTTCTGAAAATGTTTTACATGGCACTGCAATTTATGGAAAATTCTTAAGCGGTTAGAAATAATTATCTCAACACGATTTAAAAAAAATACGATAGATAAAAAACTGGCTCTGATACCATTCATTGGATATCTTCACCCGTAGGCAAGCGATGAATCCCGGACTACAACGCATTTGCTCTTACGTATTTCCAAACTGCACCCAACCTCGCCACCTGATGATCCTTAATGGAGTTGGTAGACAGAACAAACTTTATGCTAGTACGCAAAGACTCTACGTTCTCCTGGGTCAAAGGACTAATGGTGTATAACTATAAATGCCGACTTTTCACTTGATAAGTGATAACTACTTGGACTGTCCGATGGAGAGTTGTTCAGTGCATCATCAATTGATCACCTATATGTATGAATGGACATCTCCATACCCTTACCATTGAAACATGATGTTTATATCACATATGTTAGTCTCAATCACAAACGGCCTTTATCCGTATTTTAGACGGCTGATTCGACTAAAAACTGTTTAGAATATACGATACTTCCTAATGAGTTTCATGATCTTAAATCGAGAGGCATATCTCATGGTACCTATAATATATTCAAGAACTTTATCTATGTAGTTGCATGAGTATACAGATAAAAAAATACCATAAATTGATGAAAATATAAATATTAGTAAAAAAAAGATTATTTTTACATTAAAGTCAATAAAACCTAACTCGCAAGTTGGATCGCTTGGCAATTACTCTAACATTATTGTTATTCCCTATTACACTTTTAGTTTCATCTTGTGAAAATTCGAAGTGGTGGTTAAATGAATATTACTCTCACAACCATTTGATACGGAGGATAAGAGATTAAACAATTACAAATGATTTTTTCATCAAATATTTGGATAAAATTATACAAATGATTAGCGGGGGCGAAAAAAGCCCGAAGACTAGGGTGGGCTCCAACCCAAGCTTAATTTTTAATATATATATGTAATTGTTTACGACCAATAATAATCTTAGCGTATGCTAATTTTTTTTTTTTAGCCCAAAACATGATCAAACTTACTTTATGAAATATATTAGTTGAGATTGTGTTATTTTTATAAAATTATTTTTCAAAGAAAGAGAAAGTAGAGGAAGCATATTTCTTCTTCACGTCAATTTCACATTCAGGTTTCTTCTCACTCACTCCAAAAGTTCGATTTTTATCGGCAATTTTTGTCTTTTTAAGTTAGACTTTGTTGTTCTTTAACTGATTGATTTCATTGATGTGTACATGTAACGTCCGAAAAACCAACATACGTAAACCACATGCATGTAAAATTATTTTATTTGCTTAATTGTTTTTTAAATTGTTTTTAAATGCTTGCATGATATTTATTATATGATTAAATGTATGATTGCATGATTAAATGATTAGGTGATAAGTTATCATGAAATTAAAAATTTTATCCGAATATTCTATAATAGGCAGGGAAAGGAGACCGGGGACGACAAATACAAGAATATGTATTTTTATTTATATAATGGAAGGCTTCCTAATATGATTAAAAATGATTTAAATTTTCTAAAAATGTTGGAGTTCGAATTATTGTACGAGTCGAGTTCGATTTTTCTCGGGAAGCCGATTTTGGAAAAATAAGAAGTTTTAAAAGATCAAAAATATTATTTTATGAAACTTTTTTATAAACTTTTATTATTTAATTAAATAAGTGTTATTGAGCCCAAAATTATTAAAAATTATTAATTAAAAATATTATTTAAAAATGATTCTTTTGATATAAGATTTATGATGAGAATTAAACCTATTTTTAAAATGAACTATTTATGCTCAAAGCTTAGTTTAAATGATTTTTAAAGGATTTATTTATACCGTAAAGTTATTTTAAAACGATTTTACGATTTATGATTTAATTATGCGTAAATGATTTTAAATGATTTAATTATGTTCAAAATATATTTTAAATAAAAATATGACTTTAATGCATGTGAATGTACATGTATTATTTTCTACCAATGTTTAGAACTTGTTGAGTCTTTAGACTCACTAGGTTTGTATGATGCACGATGATTTATGGGAGGTGCTGACGCTTGAGTGGATCGAGTGCAGCAATACACACCTGAGGGCCTTTATGTTTCCGCACTAGCTAGATAGATAAATGATTTAAAGATTATGTTAATGATTTTTATTAGAGATATTTTTATGCTTAATTTTATTGTTAGCCGATTTTTAAAGGTCGATTTAGGAATTTTTGTTAGTCGATGATTTAGGATTTTATTTTATGCACTTGAGCTTTCATATGTCAAATTATTATGATTGTTGATTATGTTAAGGTATTTTATTTAGTTTAGTATTTTAGAATTTATGGTTGGTAAAAAAAAATGAGGTCGTTTGAGTTGGTATCATAGCCAGGTTTTCCCCAAAGGGTAGTGTACTGTCACATCGAGAAGCTCAAGTAGTTACGCCGCAAATATGTGATTTTTTACTGCTTTATATTTTATATGCTTAAATTTATTTAAATTCTTACACGATACATGATATACATGTTATTTGCATGCTGCATGAAAAATTTTAAATGCATGTCATTTACGTGGTCTGGACGACGTATACAGAGATGCCTCCTATAAGGATTTTGCATAGGAATGATTATGATAGACATGAGGAGGAGATTCCACAGCCTTCACCTGTTCAGGATGCTAGTGCCCTTGTATTAGGCGGTATGGCCCGTTTTTTTGAGCAGCATGTAGGGGATGGAGCGAAGGTTATACCAGAGAAAGCTTATGAGCGTTTTAGGAGGATGCACCCCGATGAGTTTCATGGCACTACAGATCCATTCGTTTCTAAAGGATGTATTCGATCTTTAGAGGTGATTTTTCGCCACATGGACATGGCGGACGCTGACCGAGTTCGCTGTACCATTTATCTGTTGAAGGGCAACGCTTCCTTATGGTGGGAGAGAGCGGAGCGAGGAGTGAATATGGACGACGTTGACTTGGGAGGAGTTCAAGAGGGTATTCTATGACAAGTACTTCACATCTGATGTTCGTTCTAAGCTTAAGATGGTGTTTATGAGTCTTCGTCAGAGAGATTAGTCTATTGTTGAATTTGTACAGAAGTTTGATAGGGGCTGTCACTTTGTGCCCTTGATTGCCAACGATGCTGCTGAAAAATTACGACACTTCCTAGATAGTTTGAAGCCGACTATCTTTCGTGATATGATGCTCAGCGATCCTACTGACTACACTACTGCCGTTGCCAAAGCTTTAAGAGCCGAGCAGTCACACAAGGACATTGATTCGGAGTTGCGGCAAAAGAGGAATCGTGCTCAGCAAGCTAGTAAGAGTAACAAGAAGTCTTATGCGGGACCACAAAACAACCAGAACCACCAAAACCACAAGGGCAACCACCTAGAGGGAACATTCCGAAGGCTGATGAGAAACTACTGTGCAAGGAGTGCAATCGTCCACACTCCACACTATGGCAAGTGCAAGTGGGGCACTTACAAGTGCTTCAAATGCGGAGATTTGGGACACAAGGCTAAGGATTACCCAACGTTCAAGCAACCCACTACTGGAAGGGTCTATGTGATGCAAGCTGCGGAAGATGAGACAGAGCCGGCACTACACTGATTTCGAGGTAACCTAGCTGTTTAACATTTTTTCGATGCTTTTCTTGCATGAAATTTTAAATTGGGTTATGGGAATTGTTTGGGATATTGAAGAACTAAGATGAATAGGGTGCATGCACTACTTGAGCCGGATTTAGGAGTCAACTTTGGGAAATTTTTGGGCTAGAATTGCAATTTTCAAGATTTTGAGGACCGAATCGAAGAATAATATTTAAGTTAGAGATTAAGTTTGAGGTGGATAAGAGAACCTAAGCTTTGCAATCATCAAGTCAAGAAAAATTTCGAGGACGAAATTCTATTTGAGGGAGGAGAGAATTGTAACGTCCGAAAAACCAACCTACGTAAACCATATTCATGCAAAATTATTTTAATTGCTTAATTTTTTTATTTAATTATTTTTAAATAGTTGCATGATATTTATTATATGATTAAATGTATGATTGCATGATTATGTGATATGTTTTCATGAAATTAAAGATTTTACCCGAATATTCGATAATAGGTAGGGGAAAGGAGACCGGGGACGACCAAAACAAGAATATGTATTTTTATTTATATAATGGCAAGGCTTCCTAATATGATTAAAATGATTTAATTTTTCTAAAAATGTTGGATTTCAAATTATTTTGCGAGTCGATCTCGATTTTTCCCGGGAAGCCGGTTTTGGGCAAACAATGAGTTTTAAAAACTCAAAAATATTATTTTATGGAAACTTATTTTATAAACTTTTATTATTTAATTAAATAAGTGTTATTAGACGAAATTTAATTAATTTTAGTAGGTCCAATTACCTTTAAGCTTGCAAGCCCAAAACCAAAGCCCATTAATATGTTAATTTAATTATAAATAACTAAACCTAGGTCATTTAACACAACAATTCAACACCATATCAGCGGTAACACACCACCCACACACACTTCAGAAATTTTGAAAAATAGGAGGAAGAAAAAAGCTTGTGTTCTTCGTCGTTTGGTCGTCCAACGTCGCACCCTCGCCAAAGATCGTATATTCGAGCGTTATAAACCCAAAGGAACGTTCTCCAAACTTTTTAAAACATCATACAAATTATAATATGTGTGTGTTTATTGATTATGCATGAAAAATATTTGTATTCGATTATTTTACAAGATGATATGTAATTTCAACGTTTTTACGATTTTACGCTTATTGATGAAACGTTATGATACCCAAGGGTTAAAGCTGCAAATCTTTGTTTAAACATGAAGGAATATGAGAATTTTTAAAAGAAAACAAGCTGGAACCAAAGGGGAAGAAATGCAAGAGAGGGCCGAGGGTTTTTTAGAACAAATTTCATGCATGTCTTGATGTAGGAGTCGGCTAGGGTGCATGGTCACTTGGGGCTCGACCCCGGCTGGTTGGGGCTTAGTTAGGGTCATGTTTGAGGGCCTTGTAGAGTCCTAGCAAGGCTAGGACTCGTGGGTAGCAATTGGAGAAGAGTCCACAAGGGGTGGGTCTCTTCCCCAAGCACGCAGATGGAGGTAAGGGGCTAGGGCGGCTTGCAGCTAAGTTGGGGCTGGCCAAGTTGGTCCAGTAGAGTCCTAGGTGAGTCCTAGGAAGGCTAGGGGCAGGCTGGCTCGAAGTAAGAGGGGACTGCAAACTCCACAGCTGTTGGAAACTAAATTCCGGCGTTTGACAAAATATGAATCAATTGAAAATACGAACCAACTGATCGAGTAAACTGAACTCAGCAACTGGACTTAATAACTGAAATCAACTGACTGATCAGTTGGAAACTGATCAACTGACTGATCAGTTGATACATTCAGCCGTATGCTAAGCACCCTTCAACTGAACATATCTCGAGATAGAACAATCAACCGTCAAGAGACATAGAAGATTGCAACGCCGCACTTCAATCAATACAGCTTAGGAAAACGCATTTCGGCGAAAGAAATTAAGACGCCGCATCACAATAAATGAAGCAAACAATGTCCAAGGTATAATCAACGGATACAAAGATTCAAATTCATCTCAAGTTACCGTTGGAGAAAAGAAGCTTATAAATATGACAGAAGAACAGCTGAAGAAAAAAGAGAATCAACACTATTCAAAAAGCTTGCTGTCACTCTGTCAAAATCTCAGCTCAATCTTACTTGATATATTCATAGTAGTTAAGGCTACAATTTGAGCTCATTAGCAAGTTGTAATAATCGTTGAAATTCGAAAGTGCTAAGATCAGTTACGCACTGAGAACATTCTGTAATACTAAGAGTTTTAGTTTTTGGCAGTGTTAAGTCCAAACTGAAGTGGGTCAGTACAATTCTTGTATTTGATTAAAGTCTTTTAGTGGATATCCTATCCTTGAGATAGAAGGGGTGACGTAGGAGTAATTAAATTCTCCGAACATCCAGAAACAACCCTTGCCTATTTTATTTCAGTTTCGTATTCTATCTTTCAGTCAGTTATTTTCCGCAACTACTTTAGTTTAACTGATTTTCATTGACTAACAAGATTCCGAGAATCAGTTTGTCACCAAACTGAACTCAAAATTCGAAAAGATCAATTTTAATTGTGAGTGTTTATTCAACCCCCCCTTCTAAACACTCTTTATACGTTAATCGATCCTATCAAGTGGTATCAGAGCGGTTGAATCTTGTTCTTGAATACTTTTGATCTAAAAACGTGCCAGCATGACTTCATTCAACAAAATTCCCATGTTCTCCAGAGAAGAATTTGATGATTGGAAAATCAGAATGCAAGCTCATTTGGCTGCACAAGATGATGACATGTGGTATGTCATAACTGATGGACCCATGAGAATTCTAAAAGCAAATACAGCAGTTGCCATAACAGAAGGGGCACCACAAAGAATAGAAAAGCCCAGGGATGAATGGACAACTGAAGACAAAAGAAAAGCAAATCTTGATAATGTGGCAAAAGAAATTTTGTACAAAATGCTGGACAAAGTAACCTTCAGCAAAATAAAGATGTGTAAAACAGCCAAAGAAATTTGGGAGAAGCTGATCCAGCTGTATGAAGGAAATGATAAAACCAAGGAAAATCAACTTTCTGTTGCTATGCAAAAGTTTGATAACATCAAAATGAAAGCAGGAGAATCAATGCACGAGTATGATAAAAGAGTGAGCAGTATCATCAATGAGTTAAATGCACTTGGAAAAATGTATACCAATAAAAAAATTGCCCTAAAAGTAATGAGAGGTCTTCCCAAGGAATGGGATGTCAAGACCATGGCAATGAGGGAGTCCAAAGATCTGAATCAGATTGAACTTCATGATTTGTTTGCTGATTTAAAGGCTTATGAGTTTGAGCTGCAGACCAGAGAAGGAGAAACATCTACCTCTGCAGCCACAACTGCTCTAGCTGCTGTCAGAACTAAACAAATGAGTTCAGTCGAAAAATCTGCTGAACAGTTGAGTAATGATGCTATGTCATTATTCATCAAAAAATTCGGAAGGTTCATGAGAAAGAATAAGGGAACTTCCAGAAGCCATACCAAAGGAACAATTCCAAAGATGAACCAAATGTCTGCTATAACTGTGGCAAATCAGGTCACTTCATAGCTGATTGTCCTAAACCCAAGAAGGACAGTCAAGGCTCAACTGACAGAAGAAAGAAATCATATGAACGCAAAAGAAGACCCAAGGAAGATAAGAAGGTCTTCAGAAAGAAACATGAGGTACTCTTAGCTGAAGAAAACAAATCTAAATGGGCAGAAACTGACAGTGAAGAGTCGGAACCAGAAAGCTCATGCAGTTCAAGTGATGATGAGGAAGTAAAGTGCTTGATGGCTAATGATGCAGCAGAACAATCATCTAGCCAACATGTATTTGATTTCAGCTCAACTGATTTCACACAAGAAGAACTCATTCTAACACTACATGACATGGTAAATGAGTATCAAAAGCTTGCATCATCATTTGAAGAAATCAAAGCAAAGCAAACTGATCCTACAGACAATAAAACAAAAACTGATGAATCAGTCGATGGGTTGAGTCTAAAAAGGGAAATTGCTGAGTTAAAAGCAGAAAGAAACAAAAATCAGTCATTAATACAGAAGTTGATGCTTGAAAACTCAAAACAGACTGAGCTTATTCAGTCTTGGAACAAATCATCTACTACAATAATGAAATGCAGATTTCACAAAAATCAGTTTCTGATAAAACTGGTTTAGGGTTCAACACTCAAGTAGAAATATATCCAAATGATTCTCAATCAAAGCTAACAATAGACAAAGGGAAATACATTCACTTTGTCAAATCAGCAGTGGTACAAGAACAAATTGAGCCCAGTAAACTGATTGAGCAACCTACTGAGAATATGAACAAGGCTAGAAGATATGGGATTGGTTATAGTAAAAAATTCTCAACTGATTCACAAAGTCAGTCATCAAAGAGATTTTACAAAAACTATTCGAATGGCTATTCCAATTACTATAACTGCAAGCCAGTTCAGAAGAGATATAGACTGAACAATCAGTTGAATAAAGCTAAAACACATATTGTATCATTCATACACCACAAAAGCTCACAAAAGCCGAGAAAAACCATTTGGAATACAGCTACTGGAAAGCCTGTTAGACTAATCCAATTATGGGTTCCTAAAGGACTAATCAGTTCAGGACCCAAATAGATATGGGTACCAAATTATATTATGTGTGTGACTGCAGGTAACAGGTACAAACAAGAACTCAATATGGTATTTGGACAGTGGATGTTCGCGACATATGACAGGAGATGCAAGTGTGCTTTCTCAACTGATCAAATACAGTGGTCCAAATATCAGTTTTGGTGATAATTCCAAAGGTAGAACTGTGGGTAAGGGTAAGCTTATCCATGGTAACTTTACTTTTAAAGATGTTCTATTAGTAGAAAACCTGAAGTATAACTTGATCAGCATCAGTCAGTTATACGACAGTGGATTCTCAATACATTTTGACAAAAACTCATGTTCAGTCAAAAATTCTACTGATGAAATCATACTAACTGGCAAACGTTATGGAAACACATATAAAATCAGTTGGAATGATCAAACTTATGCACCAGTTTGTTTTATTGCTTCCAAATCATCTAAAAACTGGTTGTGGCACAAGAGACTAAGTCATCTAAACTTTAAATCCATTGCCTATCTGAGTAAACATGAACTTGTAACTGGTTTGCCCAAAATAGATTTTTCAAAAGAAAAACTTTGCTCAGCATGTCAGTATAGTAAACAAGTACGATCTTCTTTTAAAAACAAGGGTAGTAAATCTTCATCCCGATGCTTAGAACTATTGCACATGGATCTCTTTGGTCCTATACCAGTCATGAGCTTAGGGGGAATGAAATACACCTTGGTAGTCGTAGATGATTTTTCAAGATTTACTTGGGTTATATTTCTCAAATCTAAAGACCATACTGCTTCACAACTGATAAAGCTCTTCAAAAGACTTTTAAATGAAAAATCAGTTGGAATTGATCGAATCAGATCAGATCGAGGAACTGAATTCACCAATCAAACTCTTTCAAATTTTCTAGAGAATGCTGGAATTAAGCATGAGCTCTCAGCAGCCAGAACTCCTCAGCAAAATGGTGTAGCTGAGAGAAGAAATCGGACCCTTAAAGAAGCTGCTAGAACAATGCTTGCTGATTCTTGTATTTCTCAAAGGTTTTGGTCAGAGGCAGTAAACACTGCGTGTTATACTCAGAACAGATCAATGATTAATAAGAATAATATGAAAACACCATATGAGATCTGGCATGGAAGAAAAAGTATAATTACTTATTTCAAAATATTCGACTGCAGATGTTTTATCCTTGATAATGGTAAAAATTATTTAAAAGCGTTTGATGCTAAATATGCAGAGGGAATATTTCTTGGATACTCATCAGTTAGTATAGCTTATAGAGTCTTCAACAAGAAAACCCTAAATGTTGAAGAATCAGCTCATGTAGAATTCGATGAAACTGAACTAACTAATAAGCCAACTGATCAAGTTGAGCTATTTGATCGATTTACAGATATCAGTTTGGAGGATGATGGTGAAAAAGACAATCATATTAATCCAAACAATCTCCAAACACCCGAACCAGAAGTGTCAGATCAATCAGCTGAACCAGAAGCCATTCCTAATGATCAGTTGATAGAGCATAATGATAACATTCAAATACAAGTTGACGAAGCACCAACTGAGACTAAAAACTGTGTTCAGTTACCAACTGAAGAAATTGCTGATACAACAAATACTGAGTACAGTTGGAGAAAATCACATCCACCTGAGGTGGTAATAGGAAATCCATCTGATCCAGTAAGAACTCGCAATCAAATGATAAATTTATTTATCCATTCAGCTTTTGTATCACAACTAGAACCAAAGAAAACTGATGAGGCTCTTGCTGATCCTAACTGGGTAAATGCAATGCAAGAAGAGCTAAATCAGTTCACTCATAACAATGTCTGGAACATAGTTCCAAGACCAGTTTCAAAAACTGTTATAGGTACAAAATGGGTTTTCAGGAACAAACTGAACGAAGATGGTTCAGTTGGACGCAACGAAGCAAGATTAGTAGCACAAGGATACAGACAAGAAGAAGGAATTGACTATGATGAGACATATGCTCCAGTTGCAAGACTGGAAGCAATCAGAATGTTTCTTGCTTATGCATCATACAAGAACTTCAAAGTCTATCAAATGAATGTCAAAAGTGCATTCCTAAATGGCCAGCTACAAGAGGAAGTATATGTTGAACAACCCCCAGGTTTTGTAAATCACAACTTTCCTGATCATGTATATCATTTGAACAAAGCTTTATATGGTCTTAAACAAGCTCCTAGAGCTTGGTACGAAACTGTTTCAAAATTCCTAACTGATCATGATTTTTCTGTTGGATCAGTTGATAAGACCTTGTTCAAATTTACTAAGAATGATCACATTTTATTAGTTCAAATTTATGTTGATGATATCATATTCGGGTCAACTAACCCCAAATTATGCGAGAGATTTGCTAAGCTAATGCAGGATAAGTTTGAAATGAGCATGATGGGTGAACTGACATTCTTTCTTGGACTACAAGTGAAGCAACTAAAAACTGGTACATTCATCAGTCATACTAAATATACAAAGGAGCTGCTGAAGAAATTTAGCATGGAATCATGTTCAGCTGCGAATACTCCCATGAGCTCATCATTAAAATTGGACACTGATCAAGGGGGAATATCAGTTGAGGCGACATTATATCGAGGTTTAATAGTGTCATTGTTATACCTAACTGCCAGTCGCCCTGATATTGTATTTGCTGTGTGTATGTGTGCTAGATTTCAAGCAAATCCTAAGCAATCACATTTCTCAGCTGCTAAAAGAATTTTGAAATACCTTAAGGGTACACAAAATGTTGGGTTATGGTACTCTAAAGACTCTACTTTCAATTTAGTTGGATATTAAGATGCAGATTATGCAGGATATAACCTTGATCGTAAAAGTACAAGTGGATCTTGCCAGTTTCTAGGAGACAGGCTGATCTCTTGGTTCAGCAAGAAGCAGACATCTATAGCTACCTCAACAACTGAAGCAGAATATCTTGATGCTGGTAGTTGCTGTGCACAACTGATCTGGATCCAGCAAAAATTGAGAGATTATGGAGTAATTACAAATAATTCGCCCATATTTTTTGACAATACAAGTACAATTGCCATCACCTATAATCCAGTTCTTCACTCAAGGACAAAGCATATAGATGTCAGACACCACTTCATTAGAGATCATGCTTTGAAGAAGAACATCAGACTGGAGTATATATCAACTGAGCAACAAGCAGCTGACATCTTCACCAAACCTATTACCCGAGACTAAGTTTTCTTACTTTCGCAATATTCTTGGTTTAATTGATCTGTCTTAAAATTATTACTAATGTTGCTTTACTAATAGAATTATCTGCAGAAAATAAGAACACAACAAATTGAAAATAATACTTTATTAAGAATACCATCGATCCTAGTTTACAGAAGATATCATAGAACCAACTGAATCCTGCCATTCTCTAATCCAATCATTCAACTCACAAATTTGGATTATAGAAAATGACCTAGTTGTAGAAATCTTCTCAACCACATGCCATTCCTTCCATAACATTGCTTCTAACAGACATTTGTCATCAATCAAATATGATTTACATGCCTAACTTCAAAACGATCAATGTATTTTCTTGTTGTTGCTGCTTGAGCACGAGTAAGAACAACACCACTACTACTTACCCTCTGCAAATCATGAATCTTGAACCATGTTGACATAACTTTCATCAAGACATATTCTTCTATTGTCTTCTTCAATTCTTCTAAATAAGGACTTAATTGCTCATTAACTTGAATATGCGAACTATTGCATGCATCAGAGTTACTTGAATCCGACATATTGAACTGTTATTGTCTCACATTCTACCATCTTATTTATAGACATATGAAATTTAAATGTTGAAGAAACTGAAGAGACTCAAATCAACCGAAGCGTCTTTCTCATTTACCGAGGCTTCTTAACTATCAGTTGTTCATTATCAACTGATATCAGTTTGACATTTATTACTTAACGCTTAAACAATCATCAGTTCATCTGTTTATGATCGTAATTAGTTGGAAACTAAATTCCGGCATTTGACAAAATATGAATCAACTGAAAATACGAACCAACTGATCGAGTAAACTGACCTCAGCAACTGGACTTAATAACTGAAATCAACTAACTGATCAGTTGGAAACTGATCAACTGACTGATCAGTTGGAAACTGATCAGTTGATATATTCAGCCGTATGCTAAGCATCCTTCAACTGAACATATCTCGGGAAAGAACAATCAACCGTCAAGAGACATAGAAGATTGCAACGCCGCACTTCAATCAATACAGCTTAGGAAAATGCATTTCGGCGAAATCAATTAAGACGCCGCATCACAATAAATGAAGCAAACAATGTCCAAGGAATAATCAACGGATACAAAGATTCAAATTCATCTCAAGTTACCGTTGGAGAAAAGAAGCTTATAAATATGACAGAAAAATAGCTGAAGAAAAAGAGAGTCAACACTATTCAAAAGCTTGCTGTCACTCTGTCAAAATCTCAGCTCAATCTTACTTGATATATTCATAGCAGTTAAGGCTACAATTTGAGCTCATTAGCAAGTTGTAATAATCGTTGAAATTCGATAGTGCTAAGATCAGTTACGCACTGAGAACATTCTGTAATACTAAGAGTTTTAGTTTTTGGCAGTGTTAAGTCCAAACTGAAGTGGGTCAGTACAATTCTTGTATTTGATCAAAGTCTTTCAGTGGATATCCTATCCTTGAGATAGAAGGGGTGACGTAGGAGTAATTAAATTCTCCGAACATCCAGAAACAATCCTTGCCTATTTTATTTCAGTTTCGTATTCTATCTTTCAGTCAGTTATTTTCCGCAACTACTTTAGTTTAACTGATTGTCATTGACTAACAAGATTCCGAGAATCAGTTTGTCACCAAACTGAACTCAAAATTCGAAAAGATCAATTTTAATTGTGAGTGTTTATTCAACCCTCCCTTCTAAACACTCTTTATACGTTAATCGATCCTATTAAGTGGTATCAGAGCGGTTGAATCTTGTTCTTGAATACTTTTGATCTAAAAACGTGCCAGCATGACTTCATTCAACAAAATTCCCATGTTCTCCAGAGAAGAATTTGATGATTGGAAAATCAGAATGCAAGCTCATTTGGCTGCACAAGATGATGACATGTGGTATGTCATAACTGATGGACCCATGAGAATTCTAAAAGCAAATACAGCAGTTGCCATAACAGAAGGGGCACCACAAAGAATAGAAAAGCCCAGAGATTAATGGACAACTGAAGACAAAAGAAAAGCAAATCTTGATAATGTGGCAAAAGACATTTTGTACAAAATGCTGGACAAAGTAACCTTCAGCAAAATAAAGATGTGTAAAACAGCCAAAGAAATTTGGGAGAAGCTGATCCAGCTGTATGAAGGAAATGATAAAACCAAGGAAAATAAACTTTCTGTTGCTATGCAAAAGTTTGATAACATCAAAATGAAAGCAGGAGAATCGATGCACGAGTATGATGAAAGAGTAAGTAGTGTCATCAATGAGTTAAATGCACTTGGAAAAGTGTATACTAACAAAGAGATTGCACTAAAGATAATGAGAGGTCTTCCCAAGGAATGGGATGTCAAAACCATGGCAATGAGGGAGTCCAAAGATCTAAACCAGATAGAACTTCATGATTTATTTGCTGATTTAAAGGCTTATGAGTTCGAGCTGCAGACCAAAGAAGGAGAACCATCCACCCCTGCAGCCACAACTGCTCTAGCTGCTGTCACAACTGAACAAATCAGTTCAGTCGAAAAATCTGCTGATCAGTTGAGTAATGATGCTATGTCATTATTCATCAAAAAATTCTGAAGATTCATGAGAAAGAATCAAGGGAAGTTCCAGAAGCCATACCAAAGGAACAATTTCAAATATGAACCAAATGCCTGCTATAACTGTGGCAAATCAGGTCACTTCATTGCTGATTGTCCTAAACCCAAGAAGGACACTCAAGGCTCAACTGACAGAAGAAAGAAATCATATGAACGCAAAAGAAGATCCAAGGAAGATAAGAAGGTCTTCAGAAAGAAACATGAGGTACACTTAGCTGAAGAAAACAAATCTAAATGGGCAGAAACTGATAGTGAAGAGTCGGAACCAGAAAGCTCATGCAGTTCTAGTGATGATGAGGAAGTAAAGTGCTTGATGGCTAATGATGCAACAGAAGAATCATCTGGCCAACAGGTATTTGATTTCAGCTCAACTGATTTCACACGAGAAGAACTCATTCTAACACTACATGACATGGTAAATGAGTATCAAAAGCTTGCATCATCATTTGAAGAAATCAAAGCAAAGCAAACTGATCCCACAGACAATAAAACCAAAACTGATGAATCAGTTGATGGGTTGAGTCCAAAAAGGGAAATTGCTGAGCTATAAATCGAAAGAAACAAAAATCAGGAATTAATCCAGAAGTTAATTCTTTAAAATTCAAAACAAACTGAACTTATTCAGGCTTGGAACAAATCATCTGTTACATTGACTGATATACAGAACTCCCAAAAATCAGTAACTGATAAAACTGGTTTGGGGTTCTGTAACCAAGATGAAATGTCAACCAATGATACTCAACCAAAACTGAATATGGGCAAAGGGAAATACATTCACTTTGTCAAATCAGTTATGGTACAAGAACAATCAGAGCCAAGTAAACTGGTTGAAAAGCCAACTGAAAGTATGAACAAGGGCAAAAGATATGGTATTGGTTATAGTCAAAAATTCTCAACTGATTCACAAAGTCAGTCATCAAAGAGATATTACAAAAACTATTCGAATGGCTATTCCAATTACTATAACTGCAAGCCAGTTCAGAAGAGATATAGACTGAACAATCAGTTGAATAAAGCTAAAACACATATTGTATCATTCGTACACCACAAAAGCTCACAAAAGCCGAGAAAAACCATTTGGAATACAGCTACTGGAAAGCCTGTTAGACTAATCCAATTATGGGTTCCTAAAGGACTAATCAGTTCAGGACCCAAATAGATATGGGTACCAAATTATATTATGTGTGTGACTGCAGGTAACAGGTACAAACAAGAACTCAATATGGTATTTGGACAGTGGATGTTCGCGACATATGACAGGAGATGCAAGTGTGCTTTCTCAACTGATCAAATACAGTGGTCCAAATATCAGTTTTGGTGATAATTCCAAAGGTAGAACTGTGGGTAAGGGTAAGCTTATCCATGGTAACTTTACTTTTAAAGATGTTCTATTAGTAGAAAACATGAAGTATAACTTGATCAGCATCAGTCAGTTATACGACAGTGGATTCTCAATACATTTTGACAAAAACTCATGTTCAGTCAAAATTTCTACTGATGAAATCATACTAACTGGCAAACGTTATGGAAATACATATAAAATCAGTTAGAATGATCAAACTTATGCACCAGTTTGTTTTATTGCTTCCAAATCATCTAAAAATTGGTTGTGGCACAAGAGACTAAGTCATCTAAACTTTAAATCCATTGCCTATCTGAGTAAACATGAACTTGTAACTGGTTTGCCCAAAATAGATTTTTCAAAAGAAAAACTTTGCTCAGCATGTCAGTATGGTAAACAAGTACGATCTTCTTTTAAAAACAAGGGTAGTAAATCTTCATCCCGATGCTTAGAACTGTTGCACATGGATCTCTTTGGTCCTATACCAGTCATGAGCTTAGGGGGAATGAAATACACCTTGGTAGTCGTAGATGATTTTTCAAGATTTACTTGGGTTATATTTCTCAAATCTAAAGACCATACTGCTTCACAACTGATAAAGCTCTTCAAAAGACTTTTAAATGAAAAATCAGTTGGAATTGATCGAATCAGATCAGATCGAGGAACTGAATTCATCAATCAAACTCTTTCAAATTTTCTAGAGAATGCTGGAATTAAGCATGAGCTCTCAGCAGCCAGAACTCCTCAGCAAAATGGTGTAGCTGAGAGAAGAAATCGGACCCTTAAAGAAGCTGCTAGAACAATGCTTGTTGATTCTTGTATTTCTCAAAGGTTTTGGTCAGAGGCAGTAAACACTGCGTGTTATACTCAGAACAGATCAATGATTAATAAGAATAATATGAAAACACCATATGAGATCTGGCATGGAAGAAAAAGTATAATTACTTATTTCAAAATATTCGACTGCAGATGTTTTATCCTTGATAATGGTAAAAATTATTTAAAAGCGTTTGATGCTAAATATGCAGAGGGAATATTTCTTGGATACTCATCAGTTAGTATAGCTTATAGAGTCTTCAACAAGAAAACCCTAAATGTTGAAGAATCAGCTCATGTAGAATTCGATGAAACTGAACTAACTAATAAGCCAACTGATCAAGTTGAGCTATTTGATCGATTTACAGATATCAGTTTGGAGGATGATGGTGAAAAATACAATCATATTAATCCAAACAATCTCCAAACACCCGAACCAGAAGTGTCAGATCAATCAGCTGAACCAGAAGCCATTCCTAATGATCAGTTGATAGAGCATAATGATAACATTCAAATACTAGTTGACGAAGCACCAACTGAGACTGAAAACTGTGTTCAGTTACCAACTAAAGAAATTGCTGATACAACAAATACTGAGTACAGATGGAGAAAATCACATCCACCTGAGGTGGTAATAGGAAATCCATCTGATCCAGTAAGAACTCGCAATCAAATGCTAAATTTATTTATCCATTCAGCTTTTGTATCACAACTAGAACCAAAGAAAACTGATGAGGCTCTTGCTGATCCTAACTGGGTAAATGCAATGCAAGAAGAGCTAAATCAGTTCACTCATAACAATGTCTGGAACTTAGTCCCAAGACCAGTTTCAAAAACTGTTATAGGTACAAAATGGGTGTACAGGAATAAACTGAACGATGATGGTTCAGTTGTGCGCAATAAAGCGAGACTAGTAGCACAAGGATATAGGCAAGAGGAAGGAATTGACTATGATGAGACATATGCTCCAGTTGCAAGACTGGAAGCAATCAGAATGTTTGGGAGTGGTAGCCTCTCCAGAATTATACAGGAACGCAAGCTCCTGTAACTTTTCCCAGTAGGGAAGACTCTTGTAGAAGACTTCGTCTTCTATAACAGCTTTCCTAGCTTCCAAAGAAAATGGCGAAGCACTCGAGCTACTCGCATCTGCCATTCTTTCGTCTTGAATATTTTCACCAATATAACTGAAACTAACCGTGTTACTTCTATTTATAGCAGAATATCAAGGAAGCTGAATGGTCGTCAACGTTTCAGCAAACGATAATCTTTCTGACCTTTAAATTTATTCGCTTTAATTATTTAATGCACTAATTAAGGGAGAATAATGGTTTTAAAAGGTTAACTGAGAAGACAAATGTTAGTAAACTCTCAACTGAAAGGACACAGTCTTACAACTGATCGTTCAGTTGGGTATTTCACTAATCTTCTCATATAAGTTAACTAATTAAAATATATTATATTCCAAATCAAGTGACGTGACTGTCTATTATCTAATGATGAATCTCATTTTGAAAACGTGGAATCATTTCAACCGTTTAAATTGTACAAACACTTATAGCACACGAACACACGTTTTTATTCAAAATTTTGATGGACTGACACGTGTCCAGAATCTAAACAGTCACATACATATAAATAATTTCCCGCTTCAATTCAGCTTGCTTTCTTACGCGTACATCATCTCTCATAGCAAACTCATACATTCAGAGCTTGTATTTCGCAAAATTTCAGGTTTCCTTACTCTCAGCAATGGCGAATCAAATCCCAGCTCACATGTTGAACGCTATGGCCATTGATTTTGACTCAGTTCTATCAGTTCACGAAGCTGAAATTAAGAACGTCTTTCTGAAAATTGAATCTGCTGGTCTCAGAATGTTTTTGGGACAATACTCGCAGGAGATTTACCCAAAAGAACTCCAAGACCTCTACTCAAATGGATATATCAACTCTGATGGAAACATCATTGCCACTATTAACGATCAGTCGGTGACCATTTCTGAAGATTCTTTCAGAGAAATCTTTTCATTACCCTCTGATGAATTAGTACACCTTGCTGATGTTAAAGCATCAGATATTGAAGAAATGCAAACTGCACTCTCTGCAGATGGACGGAAAATCAAAGTTTCCGATCCTAAGAAAGAACTGAAGCATGAGGTTCAGTTGTTGGCTGATATCGTAGCCAAAGGGCTATTGGCCAAGGCAAGATCGTATGCTGCCCTGACTTTGTAAAAGTTTCAAGCTATTACGATCATTATGGCTGGAAGAAAATTCAACTGGAAGCAACTCATTTTTAGTATCTTGAAGAACATGTTTTCCTCCACCAAGCAATCCTAAAGGATTTGCAGTGTCCGCTAAACTATTTGATGAAAGTCAAAGGGTTGGTGGCTGATGATTCGGAGCGATTATCTAAATTCAAAATTTTCAATGAGAAGAATATTCTGCCACCCAAGACTAAACTAGACATTTCTCATGCTCAGTTTGTAAAGATAAAACAGGAGATTGGGACTCAACAGGCGGCTCCCAAATCAGTTAAACAGGAGAAGACATTGGCTCAACTGAAGACAGTTAAAAGAAAACTGATTATTAGTGAATCCGATTCTGAGAAGATGCCTTCTCCAAAAATTGCCAAGAAACAAAGAACACAAAGGACAAAATTACCAACCACAGTAGAATCAATTCCTACTGAAAGACTGATATCTTCAGATGCCCAACAGCCTATCAAAACAGTTCCTCTGAAGATTATTCCAACAGAAATCTCAGCTGGTGCAACAAAGGAAACAGTTAGAATCAAACTCCTCTAATCCACATCAATCGTCCTAACGTTCTAGCACCTCCCAGACCCAAAGGTATAAATATTATAGAACCGGTAGATAGTACTCGTACTGGATTGGAAATTTCACACATCCTCAGTACTGAAAAAGGCAAAGGCAAATTGATTGAAGAGCCCAGGCCATCCAATTCAATTCAAACTCATATTGACCTTGTTTGGGAACAGGTTAATAATTTTGCAGCATCAAAACTTAAAATCTATGATGACTGGACCGTCTACAGAACTCAAAATTTTGCTAAGCAGATGAAAAAGAAATCCCAGCTGAACAAATTTATCAAACTTGAAGCAATTGTCCTCAAAATGATCAAAGCTGCTACAATTGTTCAGGCTTTGGAGAGAAAAGCATATTTTTTTGATCAAATTCGAGCTAAGAAGCTATCTCAACTGCTTGAGAAATTAAAGGCAAACTACATTCCCACCAATCCAACTGCCTATAATGATCGAGCTGTGATCACTCAGCTAGATACAGATCTTACTAGCTTGCAAGCTCAGATAAAAATGTGGGAAATGGATCAGGAGTTAGTGCTTCCTGAGGAAGCCTCTGAAGAAGAAGAAGAAAGCTCCTCCTCCCAGCAGAAAGAGCCATCCTCAGAACAAACTATTGTTACAACTGAAGAACAAGTTCAGGATGTGCTACAATCATCTGCTGTGGAACATCAGCTGTACTCTGAAGCCGAGTTGAATTTTGCCAACATTGACGAAATAATTCAAGCAGTAGTGACAGAATCTATGAATAATGAAACCATTTCTGAAGAAGTTGATCACTCAACTGATCAAATCACTCAAGAGTTTTCTATCTCAACAGAAGCACCAGTTCAGCCTGCTGTTTCTGAACTAAAGGAGCAAACAGTGGTGCCTACTCAATCACCAAATCAACAGATTGCTGAAAATATGGAGGCAGTTCGTGACCCTTTCACTGAAAATCTTATTCAGCAGGAAAGCCCAATTGTTGATCAACATCAATCTTCATCTCCTCCAGTCCAAGTAGCAGTAACTGAAACAGATGTTCCAGCACAGACTGTCTCTGAAACGATATTATCTGATAGAACCATGGTGGTCTTTGATCAAGTCTCACATGAACCAAGAACATCTAATCAGTCACCTCCTCTTCAATCCACAGAAATGGATCTTGTTCTTGAAGAAATCCAGAATATGCAGCACAATATGCAGCAGATGATTACTGAAATCAAGAAAATTCAATCCACACAATTCTCTCATACTGTAAAATTGGATTCTTTAATTGAATATGACTCCGCAAAACTGAAAGCCATTCAAGCAAACATGGAGTCTCTTACCCGAACTGTACTTGAGATGAAAAATAACAGAGGTCTAGCTCAAAGTCTCTATACAACTCAGGATATAATCAGTCAACAAGTTGAGCGATTGGAAACTTATGTTTCTAATAAAATGAAATTGCTGCAGACTTGTTTACAAACTGCTGTCTCAAGTATCTCCGCAGATGTCAAAATTCTTTCTACTGACGTTCGAAAATTATCTGAGAAGATGGATTTATTTGATAAAAAGGGGAAGAAATCAAAGATCAAAGAGCATCTTGAAAAACAGCAGAAAACAGCAGAAGCAGTTAATCAGATTATTAGATTCAGCTGTTATTAAATCAAGATCTCTTTCAGTTCAAGAAATTAAATCTCTTATTTTATCTACAATGAGCTCAGATGTTCAGTTATTATTTACTTAGTTTTGTCAAACACCATAAAGGGGAAATTGTTGGAAACTAAATTCCGGCGTTTGACAAAATATGAATCAACTGAAAATACGAACCAACTGATCGAGTAAACTGAACTCAGCAACTGGACTTAATAACTGAAATCAACTAACTGATCAGTTGGAAACTGATCAGTTGATACTATTCAGCCGTATGCTAAGCATCCTTCAACTGAACATATATCAGGAAAGAACAATCAACCGTCAAGAGACATAGAAGATTGCAACGCCGCACTTCAATCAATACAGCTTAGGAAAACGCATTTCGGCGAAAGCAATTAAGACGCCGCATCACAATAAATGAAGCAAACAATGTCCAAGGAATAATCAACGGATACAAATATTCAAATTCATCTCAAGTTACCGTTGGAGAAAAGAAGCTTATAAATATGACAGAAGAACAGCTGAAGAAAAAGAGAGTCAACACTATTCAAAAGCTCGCTGTCACTCTGTCGAAATCTCAGCTCAATCTTACTTGATATATTCGTAGCAGTTAAGGCTACAATTTGAGCTCATTAGCAAGTTGTAATAATCGTTGAAATTCGATAGTGCTAAGATCAGTTACGCACTGAGAACATTCTGTAATACTAAGAGTTCAGTTTTTGGCAGTGTTAAGTCCAAACTGAAGTGGGTCAGTACAATTCTTGTATTTGATCAAAGTCTTTTAGTGGATATCCTATCCTTGAGATAGAAGGGGTGACGTAGGAGTAATTAAATTCTCCGAACATCCAGAAACAACCCTTGCCTATTTTATTTCAGTTTCGTATTCTATCTTTCAATCAGTTATTTTCCGCAACTACTTTAGTTTAACTGATTGTCATTGACCAACAAGATTCCGAGAATCAGTTTGTCACCAAACTGAACTCAAAATTCGAAAAGATCAATTTTAATTGTGAGTGTTTATTCAACCCCCCTTCTAAACACTCTTGATACGTTAATCGATCATATCATAATTCATATATAATAACTAATGAAACTTATTATTTGCAGGAAAAAGACAAAAACAAAGTTAAGCCAAAATAAATGTTTCATTCAACCATATATATTTGCTTGGATTACGTCTTATTTTTCTTTTACATCAATTATCCACATTTTCAACCAAACGGATAGAGGAGAGGAAGATGTCGTGAGAAAGCTGTGGGAAAAAGCTATGCGAGTAAGGATCTCCAGCTCCTTTCGAAGCATCAGCTGATAGATATGACCATCCGTAAAGATGTCCACCCACACAGCTATATTCAAGTGCTCCCGCACTTCTCTCAACTCTGCCATCAGTTCGGGAGTGGTAGCCTCTCCAGAATTATACATGAACGCAAGCTCCTGTAACTTTTCCCAGTAGGGAAGACTCTTGTAGAAGACTTCGTCTTCTATAACAGCCTTCCTATCTTCCAGAGAAAATGGCGAAGCACTCGAGCTACTCGCATCTGCCATTCTTTCGTCTTGAATATTTTCACCAATATAACTGAAACTAGCCGTGTTACTTCTATTTATAGCAGAATATCAAGGAAGCTGAATGGTCGTCAACGTTTCAGCAAACGATAATCTTTCTGACCTTTAAATTTATTCGCTTTAATTATTTAATGCACTAATTAAGGGAGAATAATGGTTTTAAAAGGTTAACTGAGAAGACAAATGTTAGTAAACTCTCAACTGAAAGGACACAGTCTTACAACTGATCGTTCAGTTGGGTATTTCACTAATCTTCTCATATAAGTTAACTAATTAAAACATATTATATTCCAAATCAAGTGACGTGACTGTCTATTATCTAATGATGAATCTCATTTTGAAAACGTGGAATCATTTCAACCGTTTAAATTGTACATACACTTATAGCACACGAACACACGTTTTTATTCAAAATTTTGATGGACTGACACGTGTCCAGAATCTAAACAGTCACATACATATAAATAATTTCCCGCTTCAATTCAGCTTTCTTTCTTACGCGTACATCATCTCTCAGAGAAAACTCATACACTCAGAGCTTGTATTTCGCAAAATTTCAGGTTTCCTTACTCTCAGCAATGGCAAATCAAATCCCAGCTCACATGTTGAACGCTATGGCCATTGATTTTGACTCAGTTCTATCAGTTCACGAAGCTGAAATTAAGAACGTCTTTCTAAAGATTGAATCTGCTGGTCTCAGAATGTTTTTGGGAGAATACTCGCAGGAGATTTACCCAAAAGAACTCCAAGACCTCTACTCAAATGGATATATCAACTCTGATGGAAACATCATTGCCACTATTAATGGTCAGTCGGTGACCATTTCTGAAGATTCTTTCAGAGAAATCTTTTCATTACCCTCTGATGGATTAGTACGTCTTGCTGATGTTAAAGCATCAGATATTGAAGAAATGCAAACTGCACTCTCTGCTGATGGACGAAAAATCAAAGTTTCCGATCCTAAGAAGAAACTGAAGCATGAGGTTCAGTTGCTAGCTGATATCGTAGCCAAATGGCTATTGGCCAAGGCAGGATCGTATGCTGCCCTGGCTTTGGAGAAGTTTCAAGCTATTACGATCATTATGGCTGGAAGAAAATTCAACTGGAAGCAACTTATTTTTAGTATCTTGAAGAACATGTTTTCCTCCCCCAAGCAATCCAAAGGATTTGCAGTGCCGCTAAGATATTTGATGAAAGTCAAAGGGTTGGTGGCTGATGATTCGGAGCGATTATCTAAATTCAAAATTTTCAATGGGAAGAATATTGTGCCACCCAAGACTAAACTAGATATCTCTCCTGATCAGTTCGTGAAGATCAAGAAGGAGATTGGGACATTACTGGCTGCTCCCAAATCAGTTAAACAGGAGAAGACATTGGCTCAACTGAAGACAGTTAAAAGAAAACTGATTATTAGTGAATCCGATTCTGAGAGGACGCCCTCTCCAAAAATTGCCAAGAAACCAAGAACACAAAGGACAAAATTACCAACCACAGTAGAATCAATTCCTACTGAAAGACTGATATCTTCAGATGCCCAACTGCCTATCAAAGCAGTTCTTCTGAAGATTATTCCACCAGAAATCTCAGCTGGTGCAACAAAGGAAACAGTTAGAATCAAAGCTCCTCTAATCCACATCAATCGTCCTACCGTTCTAGCACCTCCCAGACCCAAAAGTATAAAGATTATAGAACTGGTGGATACTACTCGTACTGGATTGGAAATTCCACACATCCTCAGTACTGAAAAAGGCAAAGGCAAATTTATTGAAGAGCCCAGGTCATCCAATTCAATTCAAACTCATATTGACCTTGTTCGGGAACAGGTTAATAATTTTGCAGCATCAAAACTTAAAATCTATGATGACTGGACCGTCTACAGAACTCAAAATTTTGCTAAGCAGATGAAAAAGAAATCCCAGCTGAACAAATTTATCAAACTTGAAGCAATTATCCTCAAAATGGTCAAAGCTGCTACAATTGTTCAGGCTTTGGAGAGAAAAGCATATTTTTTTGATCAAATTCGAGCTAAGAAGCTATCTCAACTGCTTGAGAAATTAAAGGCAAACTACATTCCCACCAATCCAACTGCCTATAATGATCGAGCTGTGATCACTCAGCTAGATACAGATCTTACTAGCTTGCAAGCTCAGATAAAAATGTGGGAAATGGATCAGGAGTTAGTGCTTCCTGAGGAAGCCTCTGAAGAAGAAGAAGAAAGCTCCTCCTCCCAGCAGAAAGAGCCATCCTCAGAACAAACTATTGTTACAACTGAAGAACAAGTTCAGGATGTGCCACAATCATCTGCTGTGGAACATCAGCTGTACTCTGAAGCCGAGTTGAATTTTGCCAACATTGACGAAATAATTCAAGCAGTAGTGACAGAATCTATGAATAATGAAACCATTTCTGAAGAAGTTGATCACTCAACTGATCAAATCACTCAAGAGTTTTCTATCTCAACAAAAGCACCAGTTCAGCCTGCTGTTTCTGAACTAAAGGAGCAAACAGTGGTGCCTACTCAATCACCAAATCAACAGATTGCTGAAAATATGGAGGCAGTTCGTGACCCTTTCACTGAAAATCTTATTCAGCAGGAAAGCCCAATTGTTGATCAACATCAATCTTCATCTCCTCCAGTCCAAGTAGCAGTAACTGAAACAGATGTTCCAGCACAGACTGTCTCTGAAACGATATTATCTGATAGAACCATGGTGGTCTTTGATCAAGTCTCACATGAACCAAGAACATCTAATCAGTCACCTCCTCTTCAATCCACAGAAATGGATCTTGATCTTGAAGAAATCCAGAATATGCAGCAGATGATTACTGAAATCAAGAAAATTCAATCCACAAAATTATCTCATACTGTCAAATTGGATTCTTTAATTGAATATGACTCCGAAAAACTGAAAGACATTCAAGCAAACATGGAGTCTCTTACCCGAACTGTACTTGAGATGAAAAATAACAGAGGTCTAGCTCAAAGTCTCTATACAACTCAGGATATAATCAGTCAACGAGTTGAGCGATTGGAAACTTCTGTTTCTAATAAAATGGAATTGCTGCAGACTTGTTTACAAACTGCTGTCTCAAGTATCTCCACAGATGTCAAAATCTTTCCACTCACGTTCGAAAATTATCTGAGAAGATGGATTTGTTTGACAAAATGGGGGAAGAAATCAAATATCAAAGAGCATCTTGAAAAACAGCAGAAGCAGTTAATCAGATTATTAGATTCAGCTGTTATTAAAACAAGATCTCTTTCAGTTCAAGAAATTCAATCTCTTACTTTATCTACAATGAACTCAGATGTTCAGTTATTATTTACTTAGTTTTGTCAAACACCATAAAGGGGGAAATTGTTGGAAACTAAATTCCGGCGTTTGACAAAATATGAATCAACTGAAAATACGAACCAACTGATCGAGTAAACTGAACTCAGCAACCGGACATAATAACTTAAATCAACTAACTGATCAGTTGGAAACTAATCAACTGACTGATCAGTTAGGAACTGATCAGTTGATACATTCAGCCGTATGCTAAGCACCCTTCAACTGAACATATCTCGGGAAAGAACAATCAACCGTCAAGAGACATAGAAGATTGCAACGCCGCACTTCAATCAATACATCTTAGAAAAACGCATTTCGACGAAATCAATTAAGACGCCGCATCACAATAAATGAAGCAAACAATGTCCAAGGAATAATCAACGGATACAAATATTCAAATTCATCTCAAGTTACCGTTGGAGAAAAGAAGCTTATAAATATGACAGAAGAACAGCTGAAGAAAAAAGAGAGTCAACACTATTCAAAAAGCTTGATGTCACTCTGTCAAAATCTCAGCTCAATCTTACTTGATATATTCGTAGCAGTTAAGGCTACAATTTGAGCTCATTAGCAAGTTGTAATAATCGTTGAAATTCGATAGTGCTAAGATCAGTTACGCACTGAGAACATTCTGTAATACTAAAAGTTTCAGTTTTTGGCAGTGTTAAGTCCAAACTGAAGTGGGTCAGTACAATTCTTGTATTTGATCAAAGTCTTTTAGTGGATATCCTATCCTTGAGATAGAAGAGTTGACGTAGGAGTAATTAAATTCTCCGAACATCCAGAAACAACCCTTGCCTATTTTATTTCAGTTTCGTATTCTATCTTTCAGTCAGTTATTTTCCGCAACTACTTTAGTTTAACTGATTGTCATTGACCAACAAGATTCCGAGAATCAGTTTGTCATCAAACTGAACTCAAAATTCGAAAAGATTAGTTTTAATTGTGAGTGTTTATTCAACCCCCCCTTCTAAACACTCTTGATACGTTAATCGATCCTATCAACAGCGCTGATGCGCATGCACAGGGTTGCAAGGGAAATTTGCGAGGCTTCAGAAGGGATTAATAGGGTTCTTGGCGAGGGTCAGGCTGGCCAGGTGGGTCCTATAGGGTCTAAGGATGATGGGCAAGGGCAGGGCCAGGGGGTGGAGTGGTTTGGCTGGCCGCTGGATCGAGAGAGCTCAAGGAAACGCAGCTTGTGTCTTCTGATCCAGGATGCTCGCGTGGGTTCCAAGGCTTGGGCTGGTTTAGGCTGGGTTTGGGCATGGTCTAGGGATGGTTAGGGTCAGGTGGGCTTTGTGGTGGCTCGGCTGGAGGTGTCCTAGTGTAACTAGGAGTCTATAGGCGTGAGTTCAAGATATAGGCAGGTTGGGTACGGTTCCAGAGAGTTTGAGCGAGCTAGGTCTAGGTTCTATGGGATGGGCTTGGTTAGGAGGGTGCCTAGATGGGTTGGCTTGGGTTTGGCTCGAGGTGGCTCGGGTGTGGCTCGAGTAAATTGGGAGATGGCTCAGTGTGTTCCCATAAGGGTCAATTTCGAATTTAATAAGACTGAAATTGAATCCATGGGTCCACGGGTGTGGCTCATGATTTGGAAAGGTAGAATAAATAAAAATAAATGTTATGTTTAAAATTTGGGATCAAAATAATGAGTTTTTGAATTATCCGGGATTTAATCGCCGCACGAAACGTTAATTAAATAGTTAATAGAAAACGCCTATTTTTAATCTTTATAAAATTATGAAAAAATTATATTTAAGCTTAAATAATCATTTAGAATAAGCCCATGCCATTAAAAGTTAGAAAAAGATAAATTCGAGAATTTTTACGTCCAGAAGAAAAACGGTAATTTACACTTAGGAAAATACGTAAACGTTTGGCAGCGTCCTGAAGGATCACAACACATCTTAAATGATATTATATGATTTAAAATGATGATTTTGATGATAATATGTATTTTTATGATTTATGATAAGGCTGTGCAATTTATACTGTTTAAAATTCTATTTTTGAAAAACTGTCATATTTTATGATTTGTAAAGAAAAAGAAAAATATTTTGAGAGATGTGAATTGACTATGACAAAAGATATGATATATGATATTTGATTTTGTGGGGATTACGTCAGGACCAAGGCCTAGATGGAGCCCATATACGGGCCAAGGGCCATGAGGGACCCCGTTTACGGGCCAAGGCCCAAGAGTAACCCCGTGTATGGGAAAAGGCCCCAGAGGACCCCGGAGATCGTATTCCCACGGTGGAGCCTAGTGCACACCCCCATGGACCATGTGGAGCTAAGACTGCAGTCGACCATAGGGTAAAAGCTAGTCACTTCAAAGATCAAACTTAACCCAAAATGATATATGATTGAAAGTTTAGGATAAAAATGATTCTTATGATATATGATTTGTGATGAAAATTAAAGATATTTTTAAAATGAATTATTTATGCTCAAAGCTTATTTTAAATGATTTTTAAAGGATTTATTTATGCTTAAAGTTATTTTAAAATGATTTTACGATTTATGATTTAATTATGCTTAAAGGATTTTAAATGATTTATTTATGTTCAAAAGATATTTTAAATAAAAATATGATTTTAATGCATGTGAATGTATATGTATTATTTGATATCCATGTTTAGAACATGTTGAGTCTTTAGACTCACTAGGTTTGGATAATTTATGGGAGGTGCTGACACTTGAGTGGATCGAGTGCAGCAGTAAACACCCAAGGGCTTTTATGTTTCCTCACTAGCTAGATAGATAAATGATTTAAAGATTATGTTAATGATTTTTATTAGAGATATTTTTATGATTAATTTTATTGTTAGCCAATTGGTCGATTTAGGAATTTTTGTCAGTCGATGATTTAGGATTTTATTTTATGCACTTGAGATTTCATATGTTATATTATTATGATTGTTGATTATGTTAAAGTATTTTATTTAGTTTAGTATTTTAGAATTTATGGTTAGTAAAAAAAAATGAGGTCGTTTCAGTTGGTATCAGAGCCAGAATTTCCCCAAAGGGTTGTGTACTGTCACTTCGAGAAGCTCAAGAAGTCACGCCTCAAATATCTGAGTTTTTACTGCTTTCTATTTTATATGCTTAAAATTCTTTAAATGCTTACTTGATACATGATATACATGTTAGTTGCATGCTGTATGAAAAATTTTAAATGCATGTTGGTTACGTGGTTTGGACGACGTATAGAAAGATGCCTCCTAGAAGGATTTTGCGTTGGAATGATGAGGATAGACATGAGGAGGAGATTCCACAGCCTCCACCAGTACAGGATGCTAGTGCCCGTGTACTAACCGGTATGGCCCGTTTCTTTGTGCAACATGTAGGGCATGGCGCGAGGGTTAGACCAGAGGCAGCTTATGAGCGTTTTAGGAGGATGCACCCCGATGAGTTTCATGACACTACTAATCCATTTGTTGCTGAGGGATGGATTCGATCTTTAGAGGTAATTTTTCGCTACATGGACATACCGGAGGCTGATCGAATTCGCTATACCATTTATCTGTTGAAGGTCGACGCTTCCTTATGGTGGGAGGGAGCGGAGGGAGGAGTGAATATAACGACGTTGACTTGGGAGGAGTTCAAGAGGGTATTCTATGACAAGTACTTCACATCTGATGTTCGTTCTAGGCGTAAGAGGGAGATTATGAGTCTCCGTCATGGGGATTGTTCTATTGCTGAATTTGTGCAGAAGTTTGATAGGGGCTGTCACTTTGTGCCCTTGATTGCCAACGATGCAGCTGAAAAATTACGACATTTCCTAGATGGTTTGAAGCCGCCTATCCTTCGTGATGTGATGCTCAGTGATCATACAGACGACACTATTGTCGTTGCCAAAGCTTTTAGAGCCGAGCAGTCACACAAGGACATTGATTGGGAGTTGCAGCGAAAGAGGAATCGTGCGCAGCAAGCTAGTCAGAGTAACAAGAAGCCTTATACGGGACCACAAAAACAACCAGAACCACCAAAACCACAAGGGCTACCACCTAGAGGGAACATTCCGAAAGCTGATGAGAAACTACTGTGCAAGGAGTGCAATCGTCCACACTCCACACTATGGCAAGTGCAAGTGGGGCACTTACAAGTGCTTCAAATGCGGAGATTTGGGACACAAGGCTAAGGATTACCCAACGTTCAAGCAACCCACTACTGGAAGGGTCTATGTGATGCAAGCTAGCGGAAGATGAGACAGAGCCGGCACTAAACTGATTTCGAGGTAACCTAGCTGTTTAACATTTTTTCGATGCTTTTCTTGCATGAAATTTTAAATTGGGTTATGGGAATTTTTTGGGATATTGAAGAACTTAGACGAATATGGTGCATGCACTACTTGAGCCGGATTTAGGAGTCATCTTTGGGAAATTTTTGGTTTAGAATTGCAATTTTCAAGATTTAGATGATCGAATCGAAGAATAAGATTTAAGTTAGAGGTTAAGTTTGAGATGGATAAGAAAACCTAAGTTTTGAAATCATCAAGTCAAGGAAAATTTGGAGGACAAAATTCTATTTAGGGGGGGGAGAATTGTAACGTTCGAAAAATCAACCTACGTAAACCACATTCATGCAAAATTATTTTAATTGCTTAATTTTTTTACTTAATTGTTTTTAAATGTTTGCATAATATTTATTATATGATTAAATGTATGATTGCATGATTAAATGATTATGTGACATGTTTTCATGAAATTAAAGATTTTACCCGATTATTCGATAATAGGTAGGGGAAAGGAAATCGGGGACGACCAAGACAAAAATATGTATTTTTATTTATATAATGGCAAGGCTTCCTAATATGATTAAAAATGATTTAATTTTTCTAAAAATGTTGGATTTCAAATTATTTTACGAGTCAATCTCGATTTTTCTCGGGAAGCCGGTTTTGGGCAAACAAGGAGTTTTAAAATATAAAAATATTATTTTATGGAGAATTATTTTATAAAAATTTATTATTTAATTAAATAAGTGTTATTGGGCCCAATTTAATTAATTTTAGTAGGTCCAATTATCCTTAAGCTTGCAAGCCCAAAACCAAAGCCCATTAATATGTTAATTAAATTATAAAATAACTAAACCTAGGTCATTTAACACCACAATTCCACACCATATCAGCCTTAACACACCACCCATAGACGCTTCAAAATTTTCGAAAAATAGGAGGAAGAAAAAGGCTTGTGTTCTTCGTCGTCCGGTCATCCAACGTCGCACCCTCGCCGAAGATCGTAAACGCAAATGCACGTTGTATAAACTTTTAAAAACTTCATACAAATAATAATATGTGTGTTTTTATTGATTATGCATGCAAAATAGTGGTATTCGATTATTTTACGGTATGATACGTAATTTCAACGTTTTTACGATTTTACACTTATTGATGAAACATTATGATACCCAAGGGTTAAAGCCGCCAATATTTGTTTAAACATGAAGGAACATGAGAATTTTTAAAAGAAAACAAGCTGGAACCGAAGGGGAAGAAATACAGGAGAGGGCTAAGGGTCTCTTAGAACAAATTTCATGCTTGTCTTCATGTAGGAGTCGGCTAGGGTGTATCACTTTGAGCTCGGCCATGGCTGGTTGGGGCTTGGTTAGGGTCATGTTTGAGGGCCTTGTAGAGTCCTAGCAAGGCTAGGACTCGTGGGTAGCAGTTGGAGAAGAGTCCACAAGGGGTGGGTCTCTTCCCCAAGCACACAAATGGAGGTCAGAGGCTAGGGCCGCTCTCAGCTAGGTTGGGGTTGGCCAAGTTGGTCCAGTAGAGCCCTAGGTGAGTCCTAGGAAGGTTTGGGGTATGCTGGCCTGAAGTAAGAGGGGCTGCGAACTCCACAGCGCTGATGCGCATGCACAGGGGTGCAGGGGCAGTTCGCGAGGCTTCAGCAGGGAGTAGTAGGGTTCTGGACGAGGGTTAGGCTGGCCAAGTGGATCCTATTGGGTCTAAGGATGATGGGCAAGGGCTGGTCTGGCCGCTGGCTCGAGAGAGCGTGAGGGAGCTCAAGGACGAGCAGCTTGTGTCTTCTGATCCAAGTGGCTCGCGCGTGGGTTCTAAGGCTTGGGTTGGTCAGGGCTGGGTCTGGGCGTGGTCCAGGGATGGTTAGGGTCAGGTGGGCTCAGTCTTGGCTTGGCTGGAGGTGTCCTAGTGTCACTAGGAGTCTATAGGTGTGAGTTCAAGACATGTGCAGGTTAGGTCCGGTTCCAGGCGAGTTTGAGCGAGCTAGGGCTAGGTTCTATGGGCTGGGCTTGGTCAGGAGGGTGCCTAGATGGGTTGGCTTGGGTTTGGCTTGAGGTGGCTTGGGTGTGGCTCGAGTAAATTGTGAGATGGCTCGGTGTGTTTCTATAAGGGTCAATTTAGAATTTAATAAGACTAAAATTGATTCCATGGGTCCACGGATGTGGCTCATGATTTGGAAGGGTAGAATAAATAATAAAAATGTTATGTTTAAAATTTGGGATTACATTAATGAGTTTTGGAATTAGCCGGGATTTAATCACGGCACGAAACGTTAATTAAAGAATTAATAAAAACGCCTAGTTTTAAGCTTTATAAAATTATGGAAAAAAAATATTTAAGCTCAAATAATTATGTAGAATAAACCCATGTCATTAAAAGTGAGAAAAAGATAAATTCGATAATTTTTACGTCTAGGGGCAAAAAAGTTATTTTACATTTAAGAAAATACGTAAACGCTTGGCAGTATCTCGAAGGATCATAACGCATGTTAAATGATATTATATGATTTAAAATGATGAGTTTGATGATAATATGTATTTTTATGATTTATGGTAAGGCTGTGCAATTTATACTGTTTAAAATGCTATTTTTGGAAAGCTGTCTTATTTTATGATTTTTAAAGAAAAGAAAAAATATTTTGAGGGATGTGAATTGACTGGAAAAAAGATATGATATATGATATATGATTTTGTGGGGATGAAGTGAGCGCCAGGCCCAGAGGGAGCCCATATACGGGCTAAGGCCCCTGAGGGACCCTGTTTACGGGCCAAGGCCCTAGAGCGACTCCGTGTATAAGAAAAGGCCCTAGAGAGACCCCGACGATCGTATTTCCACGGTGGAGCCTAGTGCACACCCCCATGGACCATGTGGAGCTAAGACTGCAGTCGACCAAAGATTAAAAGCTAGTCATTTCAAGGATCAAATTTCATCCAAAATAATATATGATTGAAAGTTTAGGATAAAAATGATTCTTATGATATATGATTTATGATGAGAATTAGAGCTATTTTTAAAATGAATTATTTATGCTCAAAGCTTATTTTAAAGGATTTATTTATGATTAAAATTATTTTAAAATGATTTTACGATTTATGATTTAATTATGCTTAAATGATTTTAAATAGTTTATTTATGTTCAAAAGATATTTTAAATAAAAATATGATTTTAATGCAAGTGAATGTGTATATATTATTTGCTATCCATGTTTAGAACGTGTTGAGTCTTTAGACTCACTAGGTTTGTATGATGCAAGTTTGGATAATATATGGGAGGTGCTGACGCTTGAGTGGATCGAGTGCAGCAGTACACACCCGATGGCCTTTATGTTTCCGCACTAGCTAGATAGATAAATGATTTAAAGATTATGTTAATGATTTTTATTATAATTATTTTTATGCTTAATTTTATTGTTAGACGATCTTTTTAAAGGTCGATTTAAGAATTTTGGTTAGTCGATGATTTAGAATTTTATTTTATGCACTTGAGATTTCAAATGTTAAATTATTATGATTGTTGATTATGTTAAAGGTATTTTATTTAGTTTAGTATTTTAGAATTTATGGTTAGTAAAAAAAATGATGTCGTTTCAGTACAATTGTGGGTTTCTTGTACGTAAATATGAAGTGAGCGGTTTTAAAGTTCCTTCCTTTCGGATAATGTTTTTGTAACGTCCCAAAAATTTGAAGGTCCACGTGAACCACATGCATGAAAGTTATCCAACTTCATGTATGTTTCATTAAATGGTTAGAATGCATTAAATTCATGTTTATTGCATGAATATGCATTTTAATTCAAGGTTTATTACAGTTTCATGCATTAGGGTTTTAAGTTGCATTTCAAGCTTAAACAAGGAACGGAGACCGATGAGTATCGGGAAAAATATTTTTATTGGATGATTAATTTTAATTAATCATTATGTAGTGTTTTTAAGGGTGATTTTTTAAAAATGGGCTTTGGTGCAGATTTTTACTCGTCGGGCCATATTTTTAATCGGTATGCAAATTTTAACGAATCGGAGAACATTTTTTAGGGTTCGAGAATTAATTTCAAAAACGTACCCAAACAAAGTATTTTTCGGTAGTGCTATTGGGCTTGTTGGATTTGTTTTAATGTTTATCTGGCTCAAAACCTTTTCATCCTTTTAAAATATTATTAAGGGCCCATTAGTAGGTTATTATATTAACTTAAACGTATATTATGTAACCCTAATCATCCCTTAACCCTCAGCAGTCGCCCAAACCATTTCCAGCAGCCTCCCCTCGCTCTTGAAAAGAAAAATCAGCAGCCATCGATTTCCTCCATTTTCTTTCAAGCAAGCTTCCTCCCCGTTCCCGGTGCTTCTTTGACTCGCGTATCTTCAAGTTTGTGAGCATATACACGATAAGACACACTATGTATCTCTTTTTTCATCATTTACACCATATATATGCTGATGTATATGTACTTGCATGTAAAAATCGTGAATTTATCATGTAGCTTCTTTTGTGCAAAGTTTTGGCACGAAATACGCATAGTTTCATTCATAACTCACATTTTTCTTGAATCGTTTTGTAAGGGGCTGTTGATCTATGCTGCTAGGGGACTGGACACGTCCATGATGGAGGGACCTAGGTGTTGGAGTCTAAGCTTGAGTGGTTTAGGTGAGGATGCATGAGGGCATATAGGTGTTAGAGTCGTTTGAGTTTGGTATGGCTAGATCGGGTAAGGGGTGAGGTGCAGTGGGGCATGGCTCGTTCCAGGGGCTGGTTAAGGACGTTATTGGTCCGTGAAGAGGCCTCTGGGTGGTCCATGGTTTGCTGGTAGCGTGACCACGCATGGATTAAAGCTAGCGGATGCATAAGCTACATTTGTGGCTAGGTTCGATTGTTTCTTGGTGAAACTAGGGACGTACGTGCATGGGGCTGAGGGTGGTATTTAGGTCGGTCCAGAAGGGTCCTAAGGTGGGCTAGGAGGGATGGTTCGTGGCTGGTCCCAGCTGGTTAGGTTAGGGTTGGTAGTTTAGTGCTAGGGTCGCGGCTAGTTATCGATTAGGTTGAGCAGAAATTTTCCATCATCTTTCAATTATTGTTTGGGGGACATAAGGGGTCTAGAATACTTGGTTTTGAGGTGGACAAGTAGATTTAATTGATGTTTTGAGTTGGGAAAAATTTGGTTAGGTTTCGGGGGTATTCGGGTTAAAACTAGGACCTCGGTCCAAGTTTTCAAACGAATCGTATAAGTTCTGAAATGGGCTCGAGTTTACGTCTAATAAAGGTTTATTTTTATGTTATGGGATGTTTAAGTAATTTGGTAATATTCGGGTCGAAATTTAGAGGTCCAGGGGTAAAATGGTCATTTTGGGTTTTCAGGGGCAAAATGATCATTTTGCACATGAGTCGAGATTTTTGTCCTGGAAGCGCCATGAGCACAATTTGACTTGCTTTATTTAAATGTTTTTGTATCACGAACGCAATTTTTATAAAATTATGAAAAATACGTTGCATGGTTGATTTTAAGGAAAAATTACATATATGCATGATTTTTATAAGTGATGAAAATGATGATGCTTTTGAAGGATGATAGTTGGTTGTGACTGACGATATATGTATACAATGATGATGAGGCCTAGTCACAGTGGATGGGTAATACTGTCGCTGATGTCTGACAGCCGCCGGATACCACGGTTATACGTAGATAGATCCATCAAATAAAGCTGATAAGATAGAGCTGATACGAAAGTCAGAACTAATGAATTGAATTCGATTAAAGAAAATGTTTATGTATATGATGATATGATGAGGCATGTTTTGACACGTTATGCTATTATATGACACGTTTATGTTTACGCTTTAAAGATCATGAAATTTATGTTATTGAAGTACTTTTCTCTACTGCTTGCTATGTATATGTATTTGTTATATCGTTACAGGTGTGTTGAATCTTTAGACTCACTAGGTGTGAATGATGCAGGTGAGCATTTTGATCAGGAGACTGGAGGTGATGATGACAGAACGGGCGGAGTTTGTGGCGCACGTTAACCCGAGAACCTTATATTCTTCCGCAAAAAAAAGACTTATATCCTTCCGCAAGAATATGATTTTATGGGAACATGTTAAAAAATATTTTTAAATGGTTGATGATTTTATTTTGGCGAGGGTTTTGACTGATTTTAATATGCTTGACGTCTTATAATTTTAAACGGTAATTTTTTAGGTTTTGTTTGGGCCAAAATAATTTAATTAGAAGCTCAATTTAATTAGAAGTTAATTAGAAGATCATCAAGTGCAGCGGATTAATTTTGATTGATTCAAAAGTGATCACAAAGCACTAAAAGGGAGAAAATCGTGGGATGAGAGGTAGAGATCATGGCACGAAAAACGGGGGAACGTGGATCATGTGGGAGTGGAGAGTAACGGCATAGGCGCTGAGAAGAATAAGACATCGGCAGACAACATTGGAGACACAACTCAACTCAGCAAAAATCTGCAAATACTCTCTACTAAATTTCAATCTTGAAGCATTAGTTTTCAAACTTTGCATTAATTGTTCTAGCATTCAGTAATTGTTCTAGCATTCAAGATCTTCTCGTTTTGGACTTCAGCAACAATTTATTATATTTTTCATGTTTTGATGAATTCTTACAGTTTTGTAAATTCAAAATCATGTCAGGAGTTTATTTCCATCGATTTACAATAGTTTTCTTTATTTTGGGATTGCATTTGTTTTAGGAGACTAGAACTGACGGTCGAATTTAGAATTCAGGTCGCTTGAATATTTAGAAGTAAGATTTTATCATTTTCACACAAGTTGGTGCAACTTCGCACCTGGCACGCCCGCAAATATCAATATTGTGCAAACATATTTTGACACGCCCGGTGGGACCGCATTATGCCGCAAAGAAGGAAAGAAATTGTGGGGACCCGGATGATAATCATCTTCTTAATCATCTTTGGGATTTAATTATCAATTAAGATAAACAGGGTCTAAAAATTTTTCTTTTTAAAAATGTAAGTGCGGAACGTAATGGAATTTAACTAATATACATCTCAGTATAAAAGTACAATAATGTACAACACTTATTCAAACTAGTCTAAGGTTCAATTACTAAATTTCAAGTATTAAACCAAGTCTACAATAAGTCCGGAATCACCACTCTAAACTCGTCTTCTCTCATCATCTTCTAGACCCCGATCATGTCCCACCTATTGTCATGCACACATACAAAACAAGACAACAGCCGGATACTCCGGTGAGAATAAATATCGGTATAAAACATGGTAGACATGCATGTACACAATATAAATCATAAAGCATACTATCATGCATAAAATCAATAGCAATAGGTTTCCTAGTCTATGAAACTAAATCAAAATAAGCATGCAGTAACAATGGGTTCCATAATCTCTGAAACCAAAATAAAATAAGCATGCAACTCAATTCAATTCATATCTTGACTCAGCTCAACTCTAACTCTAGGGATTCCGGTGTGAATAAGACGTCACTGTCTGTCACCTACCCTACCAATCGGGGTGACTGTATGTCTTATTCCTAGACTTCGGCCCTGTCTGTATCGAATATCTACAATCGGAGTGACTCTGATCCGAAGCGTCGATACCACCGAACATCTAGTAATTAGGCGAATCTACCAAATGACTTTCCTATCTCAAATGCTTGAATATAAATCTATAAACAAAGCATAATCATATAAAAAGATAAACAACAATTCTAGTATGTGATTTTGTTGGGAAACTCAAATTGAATCTCATTTGAGTTGTGTCTTCCCCAAACAAAACATGAATTATACCTTTGTCTTCCCGGTCTGACGAAGGCGAAGTCTTGTATTCCAATCTGTCCATACCCAATCTGGCAATCGACAATCGCATAAATACAATATCAGTATATAATTCGATTCAAAACATGTTCTGATCATTACTCAAATCAGTATATAATCTGATCCATATCTGAACAAGGTACAATCTAATTCATATCAACGATATCATCGAAATCATTACTGAATCTGATCACTCTAAATCAACTGATGTTTCGACGGCATAACAATACAGTTTCGATATCCCCGTCAATTTCAACATCACAGATATAATATCAGAATTCATAATCAGTATCAGTACAATTTATAATCTCAATATCTGTACACTTAAGATCAGTAACAACACAACTCTGATATCAAATCCCAATCAATATCTTTCGAAAATCATAACAATTGTATAAACAGTCTATTCTTTAATCTGACTTCAATTATACAATGTCTACTGTAGCAGAAACACTATATCTGATTCATATTCAATTCTGACAATATCATAATTTCAAATCATGTCTAAACGTAACAAAACTTACGTCCAATTGTAGCCTGTGTCGATAGGAACACAGTACTGAAGTCGGATTCAAATTCTGACGGACGAATTTCTCGTAAATCACAAATCTTTCACGTCGAAGAAAACTTCACTCTTTTCTCTCCATTCTTTCGATTTCCTACGGATGAATGCTTGTATATATATATATATACACCTCATGCATTCTAAGAAACGTGGCTTGCTTCTTTCAATAACACGTCTCGCGCATATGCGCGAATACCATCGGCGCATATGCGCGAGACACTAAGTCTCCGCGCGTGTCTTCACAATGGCTCTCGCGCATATGCGCCCAACGTTCTGGACACCCCGCGCATGTGCGCGCCTTCAAGTCGCGCATGTGCATGCAATGTTCTGCCTACCTCGCGCATGTGCGCCCATCCACGTCGCGCATGTGCGCCCATCCACGTCGCGCATATGCGCGAGGACTAACCCTCACACAAAATGTCAAATCTTCTTTCGGCTCTCCCGGTCCGATCCTTTCCGTCTATAACCATCTCAATTAATAAATAAATCATTTCAGATTAATCTCAGATTACAGTAATAAAATCTCGGGCCTTACATTTCTCCCCCTCTTAGATCCGAGTTCGTCCTCGAACTCGCGAGTAATCAATTCAGACATATCAGAAGGAATGTATACAGAGTTTAAATCAGAAACTCATCTCAATGAATCCATTCTGAAATCTTAATCTCATATCAGATTTTGTCTTTCAGATAGTCTCGTTGACCTGCTGACAATCTTACTGTGTTTCCAACAATAGAATAATCTTAATTTCACTCTGATTCCAAACTGGAATAAATTTAAGAAGTATAATATCATAATACCCTCAAAATAATTCTGACAGAATCAATCTCGCAATATTGGCTATAAAACATCTGTATATACCAATCAACAACTCATAACTAGTCAACATCATCAGCTGTTATCAAATCTGTTTATCCCAGTCAAGGATTTACTCAATCTTCGGCTTCAAATACCAACAGTCATCGTCCGACTTTGGCATATTTAGTCTGTTCATTCGAAGCTGGTTTTCATTCTTTTCTGAATCAGCTTCATTTTCTTTATCAGATTTCTGCTTTTATCAAATTCAATCTCAGATATCACCGTAATATCATTCCTATTCAGAGGAAATCCGCAGTACTCACTGTACAATGTCTCATCTGTAGCTATCTCAATACTCGTTTGATAGCTATCATTATACAATAATTCATATAGTGACAATATGTCATGTCAACTAGTGCTAACATCCAGCACTACAACTCCATAAATATCTTTTAATATCTGGATAGTACGCTCTGGCTATCTATCAGTCAGTGGATAATATATAAATGAGTTCATGGTATGTTCTGCCACAATTACAACTCAATATAAATTCACAATCTGATATAATCTATTTCAACATTCTGGTCAATCTGACTATTTCTTTGACATCGATCTTTGTCATCTGGTCATGTGTGTACGTCATCTTGTACAACTACTAGATATAGATTGAACAATCTGTCAATCACAATCATATCATATCACAATCTTGAAAGTATTGCAGTGGTCTCATTACGAAATTCATCGAAATATACTCCCCCGTGTCTAGTCAGAATTATACAAATTCTGTAATAAATCTTCTGATTTCTATCTTTCTATCTTCATTTATTGGCGATTCAGACATTTCAGTACAAATTCTGCCAACATTTCAGTAAAAATTCTGTCACAACTGATTTAATATGTCTATGTCAAAAATATCTGTTCGAATATCATACATTCTCAATCACCAAAATGAAAACTGAATCCCCTACGGTGCGTTTTTGACACTATCTGTCATTTCAAATTCGAACTATTTGGTACAAACAAATCAGTTAATGATCTAAAAAAAATATACCTACCTGGTATTCGGTTCTGACTATCGATATCAAATTCTGTCGTGCAATTCTGAAACATTTGACATCACAAGATAATCATTCTCATACAGTAAAAATCACATATCTGCCACTCTGATCGATGTTCTGCTCTGATTATCGAATTTAAGTTCTGAACATTCTGGTTAAATCTCTGAACTGCCGTAATTCTCGAATTTAGCTCTGATTCGGTTTGAATAATCGATTACATCTTCACGTTGCCCAGATCAACTGCTATATTATCTGCAAAGATGATATGCCCCCAAACCATACAATCTGTATCAAATACTTATCTAGAAGCTAACAATTCCCAAGCAGTTCAAAACATAATCGGATAAGATAATCTGCCAACTCAGACAAAATAAATTTCTGACATTTCTGAAATTTTTGATCTTTCTGATATCGGTATCGTTCTCAGTCACTGATCACAATCTCAACTCTGTCAAAATCAATCGGTATATTAACTTCAAATATCGCTTATTCTGAATACAATTTGTTTCAAGCAAGATTCTTATCTATGTAATTTCTGTATACAATAATCACAGTTCTCAGAGTATTCAATACAATCTTCAGATATTCGATTGAATCTATCAGATGTTGCAAATATATCAAAATATCATAGATACAACGAGCATGAAATCATCAGAATATCTCTGAACATACTGAAACATGCCACAGAGAAACACTAAATCAAATGTAACTCATGGCCGGTACTTTTCTACTGATCTTTCAATTCTTTCAATTCATTCTGTGACATTCTGTACATTCAATATCATTATGTATTAAATTCTAAACACAAACAGTACCTGATATCAATTCAATTCGGAAAAATCTATCTTCCTGATATAAAGCAAATCCAAAATCTTATCTAGGAAGACGTCAACCAACTCGTACATCACTTGGCAAATCTGCCAATAATAGGCTCGATTTCAGCATGTCTACTGAATACATAAGGATACCATCTGTTCCTTTCTGTATCAATCGAGTCATAAACAATACAGATATCAAAGGAATTCTAGATCTAGAATCCTTACCGTGGAATTTCTACTCAATAGCCTTATCTGGTCTGAATCTTATATTTTTCTGGAAGGAATCTACAATAGTTTTGTACTTGTTCAGCATATTAATATCAATAATGCGGTCAAATCAGAAACACAAGTACATCATAATCTAACTCGACCTCATTCTCATCTTACTGTATTATACAATATTTCACAGAAATCTCTGATATCAATCTTTCTTTCCCAAATAGTAAGGGAATCAATACTACAGTACAAACAGACTCAACAGATACAGCCTATCTCAATGCAACTCAGTCAAAGATAATCGTAGGGAATGCATTAGTATATATCAATACCTTTGCAATATAATCATAAAAGAATAGTACCTGCCACTATATCATCAGGTGTGTCCTGTGTCTGTTCCTCGGTCTTCTGCTCCCTAAAATCTTCGAAAACTTCTCTGAGGACAAACTCTAGCAAAGTGTCCCGGCTGTCTACAAATATGGCAACTACCAGTCACTCCCTGGCATTGCTCTGTGGGATGTCTCCCTCCGCAAGTTATGCAATATACTCCTGTATAACTCGGGCTGGAACCACTGGAGCTAGACGAACCACTCAGTCCGCTCCCTAACTTCTTAAACGGTTTCTTTCGAGCTGTCAGCAAATCTTGCTTTCCACTCGTACTGCCTTTATCAAATCTAAGAGGGAGTTGTTGTGTTTGGAGCGGAATCACATCCAATCTTTCTCGTTGACGAATCAGACTCACCTCAGTTCTTTTTGCCCTACTCAAAGTATCAGCAAGATGGTAAGGTCGCTGCATATTTATCAATGCAACTATCTCCGAATTCAATCCTTTGACGAACTGCTAAGCTACAGCTTCATCATTCTCAGCTATCTGAGGAACAAAACGTAGTAAAGTAGAGAATTTAGCAACATATTCTTCAATATTCAGTTGGCCTTGTTTCAAATTCTCAAATTCTGCTCTTTTGTCCTCCCGGTACGAAACTGAGAAAAATCTTCGATAGAATTCAGCTTTGAAGACTTCCCACATGATCACAGTACCACGTTGTTCTAATTCTCCCTTGATTATAATCCACCAACTCCTGGCGGCCTCTCGTAACTGGTTGGGCACCAATTTAATTCTTTGTTCATCTGAATACTTGAGCAAATCAAACAACAGTTCTATGTCATCTAACCAATTCTGACACTCTTCAGACATCTCAGTACCCCTCAAAATCGATGGTTGAAACGACTGAAATTTCTTCAACTGTATTTCCATCGGAGTTTATGATATATCTATCTGTTCAACCGAAATACTGCCCCGTTCTGGAATTCTTCTAGGAGGTATATCTGATTACCAAAACCATTAGTAACCCAAATACTACAAACATGTTCCATTCTTTCTCGGATCATCCTACTGCTGATCATGAATCAGATCTGATTCGTACTCAATAATACATAATACCAACTCAAATCGGATAATCAGGTAAACAAGTATTTCAAAGCAGTAAATCATAGTATCATGCTATCATACGTAATGTAAATCAACATTAAAATAAATCTCATGCTAGCAATCACATGCAAGGAAAGAAAACTCAATCTACCCCGCTCATTCTCTTCTATCTCAGTCTAAAGGATCTATGGCTCTGATACCACCTGTTGTGGGGACCCGGACGCTAATTTTCTTCTTAATCATCTTTGGGATTTAATTATCAATTAAGATAAACAGGGTCTAAAAATTTTTCTTTTTAAAAATGTAAGTGCGGAACGTAATGGAATTTAACTAATATACATCTCAGTATAAAAGTACAATAATGTACAACACTTATTCAAACTAGTCTAAGGTTCAACTACTAAATTTCAAGTATTAAACCAAGTCTACAATAAGTCCGGAATCACCACTCTAAACTCGTCTTCTCTCATCATCTTCTAGACCCCGATCATGTCCCACCTATTGTCATGCACACATACAAAACAAGACAACAGCCGGATACTCCGGTGAGAATAAATCCCAGTATAAAACATGGTAGACATGCATGTACAAAATATAAATCATAAAGCATACTATCATGCATAAAATCAATAGCAATAGGTTTCATAGTCTATGAAACTAAATCAAAATAAGCATGCAATAACAATGGGTTCCATAATCTCTTAAACAAAAATAAAATAAGCATGCAACTCAATTCAATTCAAATCTTGACTCAACTCAACTCTAACTCTAGGGATCCCGGTGTGAATAAGACGTCACTGTCTGTCACCTACCCTCCCAATCGGGGTGACTGTATGTCATATTCCTAGACTTCGGCCCTGTCTGTATCGAATATCTACAATCGGAGTGACTCTGATCCGAAGCGTCGATACCACCGAACATCTAGTAATTTGGCGAATCTACCAAATGACTTTCTTATCTCAAATGCTTGAATATAAATCTATAAACAAAGCATAATCATATAAAAAGATAAACAACAATTCTAGTATGTGATTTTGTTGGGAAACTCAAATTGAATCTCATTTGAGTTGTGTCTTCCCCAAACAAAACATGAATTATACCTTTGTCTTCCCGGTCTGACGAAGGTGAAGTCTTGTATTCCAATCTGTCCATACCCAATCTGGCAATGACAATCGCATAAATACAATATCAGTATATAATTCGATTGAAAACATGTTCTGATCATTACTCAAATCAGTATATAATCTGATCCATATCTGAACAAGGTACAATCTAATTCATATCAACGATATCATCGAAATCATTACTGAATCTGATCACTCTAAATCAACTGATGTTTCGACGGCATAACAATACAGTTTCGATATCCCCGTCAATTTCAACATCACAGATATAATATCAGAATTCATAATCAGTATCAGTACAATTCATAATCTCAATATCTGTACACTTAAGATCAGTAACAACACAACTCTGATATCAAATCCCAATCAATATCTTTCGAAAATCATAACAATTGTATAAACAGTCTATTCTTTAATCTGACTTCAATTATACAATGTCTACTGTAGCAGAAACACTATATCTGATTCATATTCAATTCTGACAATATCATAATTTCAAATCATTGCTAAACGTAACAAAACTTACGTCCAATTGTAGCCTGCGTCGATAGGAACACAGTACTGAAGTCAGATTCAAATTCTGACAGACGGATTTCTCGTAAATCACAAATCTTTTACGTCGAAGAAAACTTCACTCTTTTCTCTCCATTCTTTCGATTTCCTACGGATGAATGCTTGTATATATATATATATACACCTCATGCATTCTAAGAAACGTGGCTTGCTTCTTTCAATAACACGTCTCGCGCATATGCGCGAATACCATCGGCGCATATGCGCGAGACACTAAGTCTCCGCGCGTGTCTTCACAATGGCTCTCGCGCATATGCGCGTACTATCTCGGCGCAAATGCGCCCAACGTTCTGGACACCCCGCGCATGTGCGCGCCTTCAAGTCGCGCATGTGCGCGCAATGTTCTGCCTACCTCACGCATGTGCGCCCATCCACGTCGCGCATATGCGCGAGGACTATCCCTCACATAAAATGTCAAATCTTCTTTCGGCTCTCCCGGTCTGATCCTTTCCGTCTATAACCATCTCAATTAATAAATAAATCATTTCAGATTAATCTCAGATTACAGTAATAAAATCTCGGGCCTTACAGAAAACGTCAGTCAGGAGAGCGGGGAGTATTTGGCTAATCAAGAAGGAACTCAGGTTCCACAGCCAGAGCTACCTACTGTTGGATCACAGGCTGAAGAAGTAGATCTGCAGATTCTTACTACATACGATCAAGTTTCAAACAGGGTGATGGAAGAATTGAGTGCTATAAAGATTGAAGAAATCTCACTGGCATTATCAAAAGCAATGTCTGAGTGTTTGAAGACTTTACTGAGTAAACCGAATCATTCTACTCGAGGGGAGAAAAATACCACTATCAAAGAGACTGGTCAGGGAAGCAACCAAGTCCATGAATTCGACCAGGGAGTTGGAAACTCAAGGGCTGGCGATCCTCGCCGCCTGGAGTTCACTCTCCTGAATCATCCAGAAAGAAGGTATACACCACCTCACAAGAGAGAAGAAACCTTAGTAAGGAGGGCTCAGCCATATCCACGTGCTCATGGAGTGCGGAGCTCGAAGCAACTTGTTACTCAGGTGTACAGCGTGACAAATCCTCTGTATCAACCGGGAGTGTACAAAGACATGTCACACATGGATTATCAAGGAGTAGATGGGGGCTTCCCAGGAGGTAATATTGGTTTAAATGCAGGGTTTCAAGCCCAGGGGGAAAATTACTACCGTCACCAACTCCCAGCTCAGAACATCCACGGGATTGATCCAGAGATAGTGAGATAAACTGTTCAAGAGCTCTATGGGCCAGCTTTGAGACAATTAAGCCGCCCAGAGTTCCACAAACCATACCCGGACTACATAGACGTGAATAACCCGTACCCAAGGGGTTATAGAGTTCATGATTTCTGTTTATTCTCCGGGGAGGATGGCCAATCCAGCATGGAACACATAACCAGGTTTACCATCCAGTGCGGGGAGTTAGCCAACTTGGAGAACTTCAACAATTTAAAGTTGCGGCTAATCCCAAGTTCTCTCACAGGGACTGCATTTGCTTGGTATGCCTCACTCCCCAGAAATTCAATGGTGAGTTGGCAAGAGATGGAAAGACAATTTCACATTCAATTCTATAGAACAGAGCCAGAAGTGTGTATTTCCGATTTATCCAGAGTTACCCAAAAGAAAGGAGAATCTGTAGAGTCTTTTATCAACAGGTTTAAAAAGATGAAGAATAGGTGCAACGTGTTCCTACCTGAAACCGAGTTCGTGAAGTGACACAAAAAGGGCTAGTTTTGAATTAAGGAAGAAATTCCAAGGTATGGAGTTCAGGGATTTCTTTGAGCTTGCTACCAAAGTTGCTGAATACGAAGAACTGTTGCGGGAAGAATCATACAAAAGAGAACTGCTATGGGGTCTTATTATCAGGAGGTAGAAGATGTGATATTGGCAGAAATTCAGTTCCTGCACAGTTCTTCTACTAAATAAGAAGTTGGCAGAACCTGAAAAGAAGAACAACTCCCAACTCCCCAAAGATATACAGTATACATTTGATGTGTCAAAGACCGAGGAAGTTTTCGATTTATTGGTAAAAGAAAAATTCATCACCTTTCCACCTGATCACAGGATGCCACCCAAAGCAGAGCTGAAAGGTCGAGAGTATTGTAAGTACCACAACTCCTACAACCATGCTACTAAATCTTGTTGGCCGTTCAAGAACATTTTGTAGGACAAAATTAACAAGGAATTCGTGAAGTTCCCTAACAAACAAGAGTATATGGCTGTGGATGATGATCCTTTTCCCCCAGTAGCCTTTGTTAATGTGAATGTGACAGATTTGAGGGATCTTCTCAATGAGAAAAGAAGCCGATCCTTTGTAGTGAAAGACCGAATAATCAAGAAATGCAGGATTTCAAAGGGTCAATTGTTTTAAGCTCATGGAAGGAATGAAGCTCATGGAAGGAATAATGTTGATCGAGTAAGAACAGTTAAGCAACGTTTCCCCAGAAATGTTGGTGAATCCGCAGCCTATCGGCCGAGGGACCAACATTTCTACGAGAGACCAGTGCATGATAATCAAGGGTTCAGAGGGAAATCGTCTCTTGAGCAGTACCAGAGATACTCGGACAGGAGAAACGTATATAGAGTTGAGTCACGAAAGGTTGAAACCAAGAAAGTATCAGCTGATCAGGGCAGACAGCGACGTGTGGATGAAGTTTCGAAAGAGAAAATGAAGGAGGGCAGGGGAGCAAAGACTAGATATGTGCTCCCTGCTAGACGTGATTTTGATGAGTCTTGGAGAGTGGTCCAACACAAAAAGTTCCCTAGGCCACCAACTAGGACTCAAAAGAGACAGCTGTTGAGGGAAAGAGCTATTGCAAGAAGAGAGGAGTCCGCCAAGTTGAGAAATGAACCCACAATTGATGTTCGGGAGTAAATCCAAGTTTGGAAGATCGGCTACTGAGGATAAGTTTGTGGAAGATGATGATGATTTGTTAAGCAAAGAGGATGATCAAATAAGAAAAACAATTAATTTTCGCGTTGAAGAGTTTCGTATCACCGTGGATTGTGCCACAGGGGTGATAATACTACCAGAGAGGTTCAAAATGATATATGAAGAGAGTGGAGAGTTGCCCAGAGAATCAGTAGAAAAGAAAAAACATGCAAATAAACTCCCTGAAGGGAGTTCACGAGTGATTATAAAGGAAGATCACCCAAATAAGCCTAAACAAGTGACACTTGAGAAGCCTACACCTTCCATGACCAAGCACATAAGGCCGCTGCACATCAAAGCCCATGTCAATGGGAAACTAGTGTCTAGGATCTTGATTGACAATGGCTCAGCTGTGAATGTTCTTCTAGTAAGAATGTTAAGAAATCTGGGCAAAAGTGAAGAAGATTTGATTCCTACTGAGGTTTCTCTTGCTGCGTTTACCGGGGAAAGCACCAAGACCATTGGAGTATTCCCCTGATGTTACTGTAGGGAGCATGTTGTCTTTATGTGCATTTTTGTGGTGAACTCCTCTGCCAACTTCCAAGCGTTGTTAGGCAGAGGTTGGATCCATACAAACCAGTGCATCCCATCCTCAATGCACCAACTGTTGTTATTTTGGAAAGGGGATGATGTGGAGGTTGTAAAAGCAGATGGACAGCCGTTCCAAACAAGTGCAAGTGCTGTAACGCCCCTGAAAATTTTAAAGTCCACGCAAACCACGTGCATGCAATTATTAAATTCTTTTGTGTTTTAATTAAATGTTTTAATTGCATGAATTAATTATGTTTTGCATACTTGCATATTTAAAATATATTTTTCTACATGATTGCATAAAAATTGTATTTTTTAAGGAATATTCAAGTGACGATCGAGGAACGGGGAGCGAGGGCTGAAAAATAGAAAATATTTTTATTAAATAATTATTTTTAATTATTTAAAATATGGTCGATGCTTTTTAGTATTTTTGAAAATAAAGGGTTTTGAGGTGATTTTATACGCCGGGACGTAAATTTTATCGGTGTTGGTTTTTCAACTAAAATACGAACTTTTTGGCAACCCGGCTATTTAATTCACAAATTATTTTTATCAAAACCTTACTAATATATTTTATTTAATTCTAATTAAAGACTAATGGGCTTAATTGTGGCTTAATAGGCCTAAAGTCTAGTTAGTAATTTAATTAGAGTATATAATATATTAAAACACCTAAAACCCTATTCTAGCATCAAAAATAATCGGCCACCACTATTTAAAAATTGGAAAACTCTCCCCACCCCTCTTTCATACAAATTACACGGCACCCACATAATAATTTTCAAGGGAGAAGCTTCACGTTTTTGCAAAGGTTTTCTAGTCGTCGTCTCTTCGCCGTCGTTCTTCGATCCGTCAACGGTTTTTCGTGTGTTTAAAACACAAAAGCACGCCATAATTCTTCTTTTACTCATCTATCACACCATAGTATATATTTAATTGAGTTTTGAATGAAAAACAAGTTGCACCCTTGACTATTTTCGTTCATGCATCTTCATGAATTTTTTAAAAAGCTTGATTGTGTTTCAAAACATGATTTATATGTGCTAGAAGGGGCTGCCATGATTAGGATATGTTATAGGAATGTTTTACACGAGTCTAAGGGGTCCTAGAACTACACAACATGCCACAAACAATAATAGAAACAAGTCGGGACCGAAATCGAAACGTATTGATCATGGGGCTCGGTTTAAGGGATTATCGATGCATGGCCTAGCTTGGGTCACAGCTGGGTCTCGGTTAGGGGCTGGGATGGAGTCCTAGCCATGCTAAGACTCGTGGCCAAGGGCTGGGGAGGAGTCCTAGCAAGTTAGGACTCCACCTGTGAGTTTAGGGGGAAGCATGCGCAGGTTTCAGAAGTGTTGGCAGGGAGGAGGGGCTCGGCCAGGGGGTTGGGCTGGGTGAAACTAGGTCCTTTAGGGTCTAGAGAAGGTGGTCTAAGGTTGGGTCAGGGGCTGCTAGAGGTTGGTTCAGGCAGGGCACGAGAAGAAAACCAGAAACGTGAGGGATGTTTGAAGCGCACAAGTTGCTGTCTTCTTCAGGTGGCTCGTGCGCAGGGTCCAGGGGCTGGGTTGGCCTGGGCTTTGTCTGGGCGTGGTCCCGGTAAGGTTAGGGTCATGGGTGGTCGGTGGTTAGATGGCTGGAAGAGCCTTAGGCTAGTAAAGATTCCTAGTGTAGTTAGAACTCCTCACGTACACACACATGCAAACTGGGCTGCTGTTCAGCAGTTTGTTCAGCGAGCATGGGTTAGGTTCAGGGGCTTGGGCTTGGTCAGGAGGGTGCCTAGATGGGTTGGCTAAGTTTTGGCTCGAGGTGGCTTGGGCGTGGCTCGAGTAAATTAGGAGATGGCTCGGCGTGTTCGATAAAGGGTCAAAAACGAAAATTTAAGAAGTAAAATTGAATCCAAGGGTCCACGGGGGTGGCTCACGACTTGGAAGGGTAGGATAAATCATAAAAATTCTATGTTAAAAATTTGAGATCAAAATAACGAGTTTGGATTTATCCGGTATTTATCGCCGCACGAAATGCTAATTAGCGAGTTAATTGAAACGCCTAGATTTAGGCTTTATAAAATTATGAAAAATTATATTTAAGCTTAAATAATTATTATAAGTCTAAGTTTTAAATTTGGGAATTTTATATTAAGGTTTGGTTTAATTCAGGATTAAAACGCATTAATACGTTACATTTAAAGATTAATTTAAAAGTCCTTGATTTAAGCTAAATAAAAATATGAGAAAATTCAGGTAAGCTTAAATAATTATTTTTGACATGATAGATTCAATGAAATTAAGATAATATCAAAAACGTGAAATTTTACGTCCAGGGGTAAAACGGTCTTTTTACACTTAGAAATTAGTAAACGTCATGGCTGTGTCCTGAATGCTGTTTTATATTCTAATATGATTATTTTCAATGATTATGGATGTTTATATGTTCATATGTCAATTTTAAATGTTTATGGATTTTTAAGATAATATGTTTGATGTTTTATGATTTAATATGCTAAAACGTTTATTTTAAATATTTATGATTTAAATGTTTATTTTAAACGTTTACGATGTTAAAATATTTATATTAAAATGTTCATCGATGTTTATGATTTTTAATATGTTAAGTTATGATTTTTAAATGTCTATGATTTTTATGGTTTAATCTTTGACATTTAAAAGATATGTTGCATGCTTGGTTTCAAAAATAAAACGATATGTATATACATGATTTTTATTAAAGTGATGATAACATGTTGAAGGATGTGAAGGGATTGTGACTACTACATGTTGGAAATATCGTGAGGGTTATGGTCACAGTGGGAGCCCGACGATCGTGTTTCCTTGGATACGGATACGAATACGAATACGTGATACGAATACGAATATGTTAATACGTTAGCCAAGGCCTAGTTGACGGGTGAGAGTGTCGCTGGTGTCCCCGCCGCCCAGTACTGTGGTTACATGTAGATGGATCCATCGCCCAATACGTTTAAGAATACGAGTCACAATCACGATCTGAATTCAACAAACACGAATATGAATATGAAGATATGAATATGGATACGAATATGAATATGTTTATGTTTATATGAAAATGTTTATGCATAAGATTATGAAAATGTTTTTATTTAAAAGTTTTACGCATCATGAAAATGTTTACGAAAATATTTATGTTTATGTATCTTCATGAAAATGATATTTTAAGTATAAGTATTTTTAACTGTTATATGTTAACTGTATTACGTATTACTCGTTATCAAGAATATGACGTGTTGAGTCTTTAGACTCACTGGGTGTGATTGATGCAGGTGATATTGATTATGAATATGATAATGGAGGTCTTGATGGTTGACTTTGCTGGACTGAAGGTGCACATAACCCGAGAACCGACGCTAGTTTTTCGCACTAGTTATTATTTATGATTTTAAGTAATGTTAAAGAAATTTTTACGTCTTTTATTTATGTTATGAGATATTTTTGAGTGGTTATAGTATGGGCTATACTTTTCAAATAATGTTTTTAGGTTGGTAAAATGTTTGACGATTTTATGCTTTAAAATATTTTCCTTTGGATTTTTAAATGGCAGTTGGATGTTTATTTTTAAAATGATGTCAAAAATATTTTATTGTTCTGCCGATGGTAAGTGAGGTTAAAAAAAAATTTCTAGTATTTTTTAAGAAAACGAATAAGCAGACGTTTCAGTTGGTATCAGAGCAAAGGTCCTGTAAAGGGTTGTGCCACCATCAGTGCCGGGAAGCTCAGTCGTCAAGCCTCAAATTTGTAAGTTTACATGCTTTAAATGATTTTACCTGCATAAGTACATGAATTATATATTTACTTCACATGTTTAATAGCTTTATGATAATATATGATTTATGTGCTTTGAAATTTTTATACGTGATATGATATGAAATAAGAAATTATTTGATTTTCAACGCATGTTGGTTTTGTGGTGGAATTGGACTATGTTGACTTTTTGGGTTTTAGTATCGACGTTCTATTTTTGGGCTATAAGTTAATGGTGAATATTATGAATGCTTTTGAGACACGTAGATTTTCTAAGAAAATATTTATGATTCATGGTTACTAGTCGAATTAATTTTTGGAATTACTCGTAAGTAATAATTATTCGAGGACTGCGATTATCTTGGGAAGTAAGAAAATATATAAATTAGGATTTTAAGTTCGATGAAAGGTAAGATTGGTTTTAAGAATTGATTTTTGTGTAAATAAGTGTAAATTTTTGAAATTTTTCTATGGGAAACCCCTACAGAATGAAATTAAGAATGCTAAGAATTTATGGGCTAATCATAGGATTTTTGAAAATGAGGACCAATTAGGATGATTTTTGAGGAAATTAAGAATTAATTTTGTAAATATTAGGGAATTTGGGGACTAGTTTAGCATTAAGCGATAATTAAATAGTTTAAACGATAAGAATTTTGAGGATTTAGACTTTTAAGAATATTTAGAACAATGAGATATCTTGGGTTATAATGTTATAAGGAATGTTAATCAAGGGTTTTTAAGAATGAATCGATAATAGGCTTGCAATCTAAGCGTTAGCGGATGCGTTTGGGATTTTAAGGTTGAAATTTGATAAGTCGATGAATATTTTAGGTATAAAATAAGGAAAATAATATACGATAAGTATGGCACTCCATCTTTTAATATTGGGAATTGTAAGAAAAAATTGAAATTCGAGGTTATAATAGTATAGTACTAAGTCATTTGGGTCTCTTTAAGTTGCGATTTGAAATTAAGGATTTAGAAGGAAAATTTAATTGGGACCAAGGAGACGTAAGGACATTCTAGAACTTAAGTTTGATCAGAGTAGCGCAGCGGAAGCGTGGATTTTTGGGATATTAGAACTAAGCCTAAACTTTGGGTTATCTAGGATAAGCGAATTTCGAGGACGAAATTCAATTTAAGGGGGGAAGATTGTAACGCCCCGAAAATTTTAAAGTCCACGCAAACCACGTGCATGCAATTATTAAATTCTTTTGTGTTTTAATTAAATGTTTTAATTGCATGAATTAATTATGTTTTGCATACTTGCATATTTAAAATATATTTTTCTACATGATTGCATAAAAATTGTATTTTTTAAGGAATATTCAAGTGACGATCGAGGAACGGGGAGCGAGGGCTGAAAATAGAAAATATTTTTATTAAATAATTATTTTTAATTATTTAAAATATGGTCGATGCTTTTTAGTATTTTTGAAAATAAAGGGTTTTGAGGTGATTTTATACGCCGGGACGTAAATTTTATCGGTGTTGGTTTTTCAACTAAAATATGAACTTTTTGGCAACCCGGCTATTTAATTCACAAACTATTTTTATCAAAACCTTACTAATATATTTTATTTAATTCTAATTAAAGACTAATGGGCTTAATTGTGGCTTAATAGGCCTAAAGTCTAGTTAGTAATTTAATTAGAGTATATAATATATTAAAACACCTAAAACCCTATTCTAGCATCAAAAATAATCGGCCATCACTATTTAAAAATTGGAAAACTCTCCCCACCCCTCTTTCTTACAAATTACACGGCACCCACATAATAATTTTCAAGGGAGAAGCTTCAAGTTTTTGCAAAGGTTTTCTAGCCGTCGTCTCTTCGCCGTCGTTCTTCGATCCGTCAGCGGTTTTTCGTGTGTTTAAAACACAAAGACACGCCATAATTCTTTTTTTACTCATCTATCATACCATAGTATTTATTTAATTGAGTTTTGAATGAAAAACAAGTTGCACCCTTGAATATTTTCGTTCATGCATCTTCATGAATTTTTTTAAAAGCTTGATTGTGTTTCAAAACATGATTTATATGTGCTAGAAGGGGCTGCCATGATTAGGATATGTTATAGGAATGTTTTACATGAGTCTTAAGGGGTCCTAGAACTACACAACATGCCACAAACAATAATAGAAACAAGTCGGGACCGAAATCGGAACGTATTGATCATGGGGCTCGGTTTAAGGGATTATCGATGCATGGCCTAGCTTGGGTCACAGCTGGGTCTCGGTTAGGGGCTGGGATGGAGTCCTAGCCATGCTAAGACTCGTGGCCAAGGGCTGGGGAGGAGTCCTAGCAAGTTAGGACTCCACCCGTGAGTTTAGGGGGAAGCATGCGCAGGTTTCAGAAGTGTTGGCAGGGAGGAGGGGCTCGGCCAGGGGGCTGGGCTGGGTGAAACTAGGTCCTTTAGGGTCTAGAGAAGGTGGTCTAAGGTTGGGGCAGGGGCTGCTAGAGGTTGGTTCAGGCAGGGCACGAGAAGAAAACCAGAAACGTGAGGGATGTTTGAAGCGCACAAGTTGCTGTCTTCTTCAGGTGGCTCGTGCGCAGGGTCCAGGGGCTGGGTCGGTCTGGGCTTTGTCTGGGCGTGGTCCAGGTAAGGTTAGGGTCATGGGTGGTCGGTGGTTAGATGGCTGGAAGAGCCCTAGGCTAGTAAAGATTCCTAGTGTAGTTAGAACTCCTCACGTACACACACATGCAAACTGGGCTGCTGTTCAGCAGTTTGTTCAGCGAGCATGGGTTAGGTTCAGGGGCTTGGGCTTGGTCAGGAGGGTGCCTAGATGGGTTGGCTAAGTTTTGGCTCGAGGTGGCTTGGGCGTAACTCGAGTAAATTAGGAGATGGCTCGGCGTGTTCGATAAAGGGTCAAAAACGAGAATTTAAGAAGTAAAATTGAATCCAAGGGTCCACGGGGGTGGCTCATGACTTGGAAGGGTAGGATAAATCATAAAAATTCTATGTTAAAAATTTGAGATCAAAATAATGAGTTTTGGATTTATCCGGGATTTAATCGCCGCACGAAATGCTAATTAGCGAGTTAATTGAAACGCCTAGATTTAAGCTTTATAAAATTATGAAAAATTATATTTAAGCTTAAATAATTATTATAAGTCTAAGTTTTAAATTTGGAAATTTTATATTAAGGTTTGGTTTAATTCAAGATTAAAACGCATTAATACGTTACATTTAAAGATTAATTTAAAAGTCCTTGATTTAAGCTAAATAAAAATATGAGAAAATTCAGGTAAGCTTATATAATTATTTGTGACATGATAGATTCAATGAAATTAAGATAATATCAAAAACGTGAAATTTTACGTCCAGAGGTAAAACGGTCTTTTTACACCTAGAAATTAGTAAACGTCATGGCAGTGTCCTGAATGCTATTTTATATGCTAATATGATTATTTTCAATGATTATGGATGTTTATATGTTCATATGTCAATTTTAAATGTTTATGGATTTTTAAGATAATATGTTTGATGTTTTATGATTTAATATGCTAAAACGTTTATTTTAAATATTTATGATTTAAATGTTTATTTTAAACGTTTACGATGTTAAAATATTTATATTAAAATTTTCATCGATGTTTATGATTTTTAATATGTTAAGTTATGATTTTTAAATGTCTATGATTTTTATGATTTAATCTTTGACATTTAAAAGATATGTTGTATGCTTGGTTTCAAAAATAAAACGATATGTATATACATGATTTTTATTAAAGTGATGATAACATGTTGAAGGATGTGAAGGGATTGTGACTACTACATGTTGGAAATATCGTGAGGGTTATGGTCACAGTGGGAGCCCGACGATCGTGTTTCCTTGGATATGGATACGAATACGAATACGTGATACGAATATGAATATGTTAATACGTTGGCCAAGGCCCAGTTGACGGGTGAGAGTGTCGCTGGTGTCCCCGCCGCCCAGTACTGTGGTTACATGTAGATGGATCCATCGCCCAATACGTTTAGAATACGAGTCACAATCACTGATCTGAATTCAACAAACACGAATATGAACATGAATATGAATATGATGATATGAATATGGATACGAATATGAATATGTTTATGTGAAAATGTTTATGCATAAGATTATGAAAATGTTTTTATTTAAAAGTTTTACGCATCATGAAAATGTTTACGAAAATATTTATGTTTATGCATCTTAATGAAAATGATATTTTAAGTATAAGTATTTTTAACTGTTATATGTTAACTGTATTACGTATTACTCGTTATCAAGAATATGACGTGTTGAGTCTTTAGACTCACTAGGTGTGATTAATGCAGGTGATATTGATTATGAATATGATAATGGAGGTCTTGATGGTTGACTTTGCTGGGCTGAAGGTGCACATAACCCGAGAACCGACGCTAGTTTTTTGCACTAGTTATTATTTATGATTTTAAGTAATGTTAAAGATATTTTTACGTCTTTTATTTATGTTATGAGAGATTTTTGAGAGGTTATAGTATGGGCTATACTTTTCAAATAATGTTTTTAGGTTGGTACAATGTTTGACGATTTTATGCTTTAAAATATTTTCCTTTGGATTTTTAAATGGCAGTTGGATGTTTATTTTTAAAATGATGTCAAAAATATTTTATGGTTCTGCCGATGTTAAGTGAGGTTAAAAAAAAATTTCTAGTACTTTTTAAGAAAACGAATAAGCAGACGTTTCAAGTGCAGTGGAGGCCAGATATTACAACGAGGATTTTGGGCCTATCAAAATTCGTAGCAATAACAAGAAATAAAATCTATTGTACATGCAAACACAAACTCCAAGCTCGGTGTTGGAAATAATTCTCAAGCCTACTGTTATCGTGCCGCCTAGGCCGATAATTCAACCGCTGATTGAGGAGGTTGATGATTAATTTGAACCAAAAAGGAAAAGAGGTGGCTGCAACCTCTTTATGGAAGGTGCATGTGCAGCAGGTTCTGGATGGAGTATGCAATGAGGAACAGTGGAATACCCATGAGACGGAAACGATTTATGAAGATAAGTTCGAAGAGAAGTAGGAGGAAGATGAGCTTCAGGTTGACGAATTATTAATGACTCCATCTCAACTGGAAGATGGCCAACATGAGGTACAAGACCCGTTAGAAGAGATCAACTTAGGGGAGCTTGATGATCCTAAGCTGGTATATGTGAGCACATTGCTGGAAGAAGGGATTAAACAAGATTTTATCAGTTTGTTGAGGGACTGAGTAAATAGAGCATATGAACTTTATCCAGCGGGGAGTTGGCCTCTGGGGACACTTTGGTGTTGGCTTGAATAATGAAAATTCGAGTCCATAATATCCTTCGAGAAACTCGAAAGGAAGCTACATGGGATGGGATTTTAGGCCACCGAGACATGGATGGAAAAAGTTCAAAAGGGCATGGAAGTTGGTTTTGATATGGGAGTTGGCCTTATGGCCATTTTAACATATGTTTCATTTTGGTTATCCTGCTTGAGTACTGAGAAATATGATAGCGAAAGTGGGCTCCACAGCCATTTTGTGAGTTAATTTATGGTTTGAATAGTATCATGTCGAGAGCTGGGTTTTTCACTTCTTGAAAAGAGATTTTGAACGTGGGGAGTTGACCAGGTGGCCACTTGTGCATATTTTTTGATTGATATTCTTGTTGAATGTTATGAGAAATAATGGATAAATTACGCTACAAAGCCACTTTTACAAATTTGTATCGATTAAAGGAATGATAAGGTGTGGGGAGTTGGGCAAACCGGTTTATATTACAAGCAATGTGAGAAGGAAGTTGATTGGATTAACTGACAATAAACTCCCCAACAACATCCAACATCACATTCAACCCATCTCCACTCCCCAACAACATCCAACACCACATTCAGAAAGACAAATCCACAATCAACAGATAGAGAGCGGAGCCACCGCATGCAAGAACAATAAGTATACGTGTATGCGGAAAAGGGGTCCAACAGAAGTGCAATGCATGCAATGGCTGCTTGGGTAGGGGGAATGTGACCCAAGTGATGTGCGACACACAAAGAAAATATTAGATTTACCTCACGGCTGCCAATTTATGGTCATATGCACATTCATTGAACAAGAGAGCCAGTGATCTAGCGGGGAGTTATGCCAACACATGGCTTGAATAAGTTGTTTGTCGGTGGGGTACACAAAACCACCCAACTCCCCACACGAAATCGATAATAACAAAGAAACAAAGGGCAGTGGTGAACCGGGGAACCACGACAGTTGGGGAGTCGGTCTAGCGAAGAATGACAACGACAAAATTTTAAAGTATTCTGGTTTAGGCAAAGTCACAAACACCATGAAGGCACAATGGTGATCAAAATAACATGGGTTGGCACGACCGACGTAGTGGAAGAAACAAGGGACGAAGGTGGAGCTAAGATGGTGACTTTGCGCAGAAGATGCACTCCCGGAGTTCGAACCAGGGAGGAGCGATGAAGAAGAGCTTGTAGCCGTGATGTGGTTTGGAAAAAAAAAACAAGTGAAGAAGAAGGGTTGTGGTCGGATTTTCAAATCCAGAAATTGAGTGAAGAAAGTGAGGTGCAGGATTATGCAAGATGTAGTACAAGAAACGACGAGGAAGGAAAGGCGAGCAAGCTCTAAGGGGCAGTTATCTTCCAATGGAAGCAAAGCAGCAGACAAAGGAGGAAGAAAAGGAAGAAGAAAAGGAGCTGGAAAGTCTGAGTTTGAATCCTACGCATAGAAGAGGGAATTCCAAGGGGCTGAAGCGCAAAGTCTAGCCGTGAATTGGGCTTGAATTGGGCTTGAGCGTTTAACCCAATACTACGGGCTAACTTCAGGGGATAAATGCTTGCGGGCCGCTCCAGGTAAACAAGTTGGAACTGGTTTACATACAAGCATTTTGGCCTAATGGGCCAATGCTTGCGGGGGGCAATAGTTTGGGCCAAAATAATTTATTAGAAGCTCAATTTAATTAGAAGTTAATTAGAAGCCCATCAAGTGCAGCGGATTAATTTTCATTGATTCAAAACTAATCACAAAGCGCTAAAAGGGAGAAGATCATTGGAGGAGAGGTAGAGATCGTGGCGTGAAAAGCGGGGGAACGTGGATCATGGAGGAGTGGATAGTAACGGTACAGGCGCTGGGAAGAAAAAGACATCGGCAGACAACATTGGAGACACAAATCAACTCAGCAAAAATCTGCAAATACTCTCTACTAAATTTCAATCTTCAAGCATTAGTTTTCAAACTTTCCAGTAATTGTTCTAGCATTCAGTAATTATTCTAGCATTCTAAATCTTCTCGTTTTAGACTTCAGCAACAATTTATTATATTTTTCATGTTTTGATGAATTTCTACAGTTTTGTAAATTCAAAATCATGTCAGAAGTTTATTTCCATCGATTTACAATAGTTTTATTTATTTTGGCATTGCATTTGTTCTAGGAGACTAGAACTGACGGTCGAATTTAGAATTCAGGTCGCTTGAATATTTAGAAGTTAGATTTTATCATTTTCATACAAGTTGGTGTAACTTCGCATCTGGCACGCCCGCAAATATCAATATTGTGCAAACAGGTTGGTTGCTCTTTTAATATTTTTAACTGTAGTTATCTTATTCAGCAGTGGGTTGATTTTACAAAATGCATGTTTCGAATTTTATGTATTTTTGCAGGCATGGTTTCGGCCATTGCTCTTAAAAAAATGCTGAGTAGAATTTTAAAATGAGTAGACGTTTCAGTTTTTGAGTGGTTTATGTTAATTTTTTCCTAGTGTGTTGTATTATTTGAAAAATTATATTTTCTTTCTAAAAATATTGTAAGGATATCGATTGAATTGGAAAATTTAATATATTATAAATGTGAAACTATACTTTTTACAACCACAAACTTTTTTCGGAGCATCATATCTTTAGCAGTTTAGATTTTTCATGTCAGTATGTAATATTTAGATACCGCTAAATGTTTTGCAAGTGTTATTTGATTATAATTTAGTATTTTATTAAAATTTAATTTTAAAAAATATTTAATTTACCTCATTTTATTTTTGTACGGATCAGTCAGGCCAAAGTTAATGTTTCCAAGTGTATATGTATGGCAAAAACAATGTCTTGGTGAGTGATGGAATGTTGTATGATTAAAATGATATTTCCATGATGCATATTTACAAGACTATGCGTTAGGAGTGAATGCTAATTATCTTTTATATGTCAAAAATTATGATTAATTATTTAAAATGAAGAATTAAAATGATTAAATTGTGTTTCAAAAAATTTACATTAGAAAATGTCATATTTGTAATAAATTAGCTATGAAATATTAACGGTCTCACACTATCCAAATTTTTGTAATATAAGACAGTCATACGACTGAAATATAATTTATAAATAGGTAAGTTGTCTTACACGCGAAGGCTCTCGTACCCTATACATTTTTTTTAAAAAAAGTTGGTCCCAATCAAGACTTTGTAAATTAAACGAAGGCGTGCAATGGATGCACCTTAGTTAACTTTTCTTGTTATATTAGGAAGTGTGCAAAAACCTTTTTGCCAGTGGAGAAGTGGGGGATTCTGTGTACTTGTGGTCCATTTCGTATATATTGAAAAAAAAAGATTAGCCAATAGGTTGAGGGGATTGGCTTACTTCGTAACTAGGGTTTTAAACAAGTCGAATTGCTCGATTAAGAGTAAGCTAGAATATCTTAAACTTGTTCGAGTATTCGATTGATTTATTTCAATATAACTGGGGAGACTCGTTTAATATTGATTCGAACTTGTGAGCTTGGATACATTTAATTAAGATTCGAGTAACTGTCGCGTTATTCGATCTCAGAATTATATTTTACTCTTCAATTAATAAATATTTTTTTTACCATTATTCTTAATTTGCTTAAATGACTAATTTTGTTAAGATTAAATGAGTATTTTAGGCATTGCAAGTCAATCTTGAGCTCGATTGTTATTTGCAACTAAATTGATTTCATCTTGTTAAACATATGAACATGAAATTATTTACTTAGTAGAAAACAAACACAAGCTAACTCGATTATACATATGACTCACACACACAAACACTCTTAGTGCTACTTCATTTGATCAACTAAATTATCACCAATATTAATTATAACCATAAAATTAGCTTGTGGTTCGCAGTTATATATCGAAATCGAAAAAGTTAAAACCAATGGAAAGTTTTGCAATTTTACGGTTCTAATCTGCCAATTCAGTCAATTAAGATTAAATCATATAACACCTTATGCGATTTAAACTGCAAAAACCAAAAAAAAAAAATATCCAAATCAAATATATTTATCATATAAAACAGCAAGAAACATGTTATTATATATGTGTTGTGAAAAAGTAAAAATTTATGGTAAAAAGTAAAAATCTCAAACTCTCAAAATTTACCAAAATACACACTTTATAATATTTTTCCCTCTACTCAATTGTGATTTTCTTCACAAATGAGAGATCTATTTATAGGAAATCTTTACAAATAATCCAAAAATAAAATACATCATTACCTACATCATCACACACTAATTTTCAATATTTACAACTCTTATTTTCAACATTCAAATATTCAACATACAAATATTCAATACACACATTTTAAATATATTTTTCAACACTCCCCCTTGTGATGATGATCATAATGATTGTCTTCATTACGTGTTTTTATACTGCCTCGTTAAAACCTTACTAGGAAAAACTCATTGGGATAAAAACCATAGCAAGGGAAAAAGAGTGCAGTCACGTAAACTCCCCCTCATGTTGACACGAACAATTCTTCACAAATTTCGTAGATTGCGCATCCCAATATTATATATATGCTTTCTGAATATTGACGTAGGAAGCGCCTTTGTGAAGAGATCTGATGAATTTTCACTTGATTGAATGTGACGAACATCAATACATTTATTCTTCTCAAGCTCCTTGGTGAATGCGAAGAACTTAGGAGGAATATGTTTAGTTCTGTCGCTTTTTATGTATCCTTCTTTCATTTAAGCAACACATGCAGCATTATCTTCATATAGTATCACAGGCTTCTCGTCGAATGATAATCCGAATGAGATTTGGATATGTTGGGTCATTGATTTTAACCACACACATTCACGACTTGCTTCATGTAGTGCAATAATCTCGGCATGATTTGATGAAATTGTTACGAGTGTTTGTTTCTGTGAACGCCAAGAAATTGCAGTGCCTCCACGAGTAAAAGCATATCCAGTTTGGGAACGTGCCTTGTGTGGATCAGATAAGTATCCAGCATCGGCATAACCAATTATACTTGGATTAGCATCTTTTGAATACAAAAGTCCCAAGTCTGTCGTTCCTCGTAGATAACGGAATATATGTTTAATTCCGTTCCAGTGTCTCTTTGTTGGATATGTGCTAAATCTTGCCAACAAATTTACGGCAAAAGATATATCAGGCCTTGTACAATTTGTAAGATACATAAGGGCACCGATAGCACTTAGATATGGTACTTCTGGACCAAGAATATCTTCATCTTCTTCACATGGTCGGAATGGATCCTTTTCTATGTTTAATGATCTAACAACCATTGGAGTACTTAAAGGATTTGATTTATCCATATTAAAACGTTTAAGGATCTTTTCTGTATAATTTGTCTGGTGAACAAACATTCCACATTCTTTTTGTTCAATTTGTAAACCCAGACAATACTTGGTTTTTCCAAGATCCTTCATTTCAAATTCTTCCTTCAAGTATGACACAACTTCTTGAATTTCCTTATTCGTTCCAATGATATTTAAATCATCAACATATACAGCAATAATTACGCATCCGGATGTTGTTTTCTTAATGAAAACACAAGGGCATATTGAATTATTTACATATCCCTTTTTCATCAAGTGATCACTTAGTCGATTATACCACATTCGACCAGATTGCTTTAACCCATATAATGATCTTTGTAATTTCACAGAATAACATTCTCTGGGTTTTGAACTTTGTGCTTCAGGCATCTTAAATCCTTCAGGGATTTTCATATATATATTACTATCAAGTGATCCATATAAGTAAGCTGTAACAACATCCATAAGACGCATTTCTAAATTTTCAGATACCGCCAAGCTAATTAAATACCGAAACGTAATTGCATCCATCACGGGAGAATACGTTTCTTCATAATCAATTCCAAGCCTTTGAGAAAAACCTTGTGCAACAAGTCGAGCTTTATATCTCACTATTTCATTTTTCTCATTTCGCTTTCGAATAAAAACCCATTTGTATCCAACAGGTTTTACACCTTCAGGTGTAAGGACTATAGGTCCAAAAACATTACGTTTATTTAGCGAATCCAATTCAACCTGGATGGCTTCTTTCCATTTTATCCAATCCTGCCGATTTTTACATTCACCAAAAGATTTTGGTTCATGATCTTCATTATCATTTATGATGTCGATTGCCACATTATAAGAAAATATATCATCAATTTCTTCTATATCTTTTCGGTTCCATATTTTTCCAGTATTAATGTAATTGATAAAGATTTCATTATTCTCGTCAGTTTGTGGTTCTGACAGAATATTTTCATCATCATGTGTTTCTTCAAGAACATCATTCTCTATTTTGTGATCATCATGTGTTTCTTCAGGAACATCATTCTTTATTTTGTGATCATCGTGTTTCTCAATAAATTTTCTTTTTCGAGGATTTTTATCCTTGGAACCGACTGGCCTTCCACGCTTCAGGCGTTTAATGACATCATGAGTATCTTCAATTTGTTTCTTTGGAATTTCAATTCGAGCAGGGGCATTTGCAGCATGTATATATAATTTAGTTACCCCTTTTGTGTCAGCAAATGCATCTGGTATTTGATTGGCTATTCTTTGCAAGTGTACAATTTGTTGTACATCTTTTTCACATTGTTTTGTTCTTGGATCCAGATGTAACAATGATGATACATGCCATGTAATTTCCTTTTCGGTATGTTTCAGTTCTCCCCCTAACATTGGGAAGATTTTCTCATTAAATGACAATCAGCAAAACGTGCTGTGAACACGTCGCCTGTCTGAGGTTCAAGATATCGAATGATTGATAGACTATCATACCCGATATAAATTCCAACCTTTCTTTGAGGTCCCATTTTCTTTCGTTGCGGTGATGCAATAGGCACATACACCATACATCCAAAAATTCTCAGATGAGAAATGTCTGGTTCTTTACCAAATGCAAGCTGCAATGGGGAGTATTTATGATATGCACTTGGTCTGATGCGAATTAATGAAGCAGCGTGTAAAATAGCATGTCCCCATATAGAAATAGGGAGCTTTGTTTTCATAATCATTGGTCTAGCAATCATTTGCAGACGTTTAATCAATGATTCAGCCAATCTATTCTGTGTATGTATATGAGCAACAGGATGCTCAACAATGATTCCTATAGACATACAATAATCATTGAAAATTTGGGAAGTAAATTCACCAGCATTATCAAGTCTAATTTTCTTGATTGTATAATCGGGAAATTGATTCCTCAATTTTATTATTTGAGCAAGTAATCTTGCAAATGCAACATTTCGAGTTGACAATAAACATACATGTGACCATCTGCTGGAGGCATCAATCAATACCATAAAGTATCTGAATGGTCCACATGGTGGATGGATTGGTCCACAAATATCACCCTGAATACGTTCAAGAAACATTGGTGATTCAGTTTGGATTTTGGCTGGTGATGGTCTTATAATAAGTTTTCCAAGAGAACATGCTTTACATTGAAACTTATTATTCTGAAAGATCTTCTGGTCTTTCAGCGGATGACCATGTGTATTTTCTATAATTCTTCGCATCATTGTTGAACCAGGATGTCCCAATCGATCATGCCAATTGGTTAATATTGAAGAATTATCAACTACCATGTTTGATTCAATCGGAATTATATGTGTATAATGCAATCCAGTAGGGAGCATTGGTAGTTTTTCAATCACATATTTCTTTCCTGATTTATATGTGATAAGACACATATATTTCTTATTCCCTTCATTCATTGTTTGAGTATCATACCCATGGGAATATATATCATTAAAACTCAACAAATTTCTTTTCGATTGTGGTGAATATAAAGCATCATTGATCAAAAATTTTGTACCATTAGGTAACAAAAATTGTGCTTTACCACATCCTTTAATCAAGTATACAGGACCTGATATTGTATTCACCGTTTTTTTTTGTTGGTTTTAGTTCCAAGAAATATCTTTTATCTCGGAGGATAGTGTACGTTGTACCACTATCGGGTATGCAAACTTCAGCTTTGCTCATAGCATTTTCCATTTTTTGAACTTCAAAAAAATATGCAATGAAATAAAATTACTGGCAATATATATTTAAATATAACACATATCATAATAAAACATTATATGGATACATGAAAAATAAATTATTGTACATTTATATTCTACCACTATATTGTTCATTTTCAGAGAAATCATTGAGAAAATCTGCAGCATCAATATTGTTCATTTCTATCCCACCAACATATTGATCATTTCGAGAGAAATCATTCATAAAATCACCAGCATCAAAATGAGTTGAATCACTCAAATGGTCACTGCGTTTAGTGAAGTTGGTCTCCTTTTCTTTCCCCTTTAATGATTCTTTATAAAGTTTACAAAGGTGTTCAGGGGCTCGACAAATTTTTGACCAATGTCTTGGAGTACCACATCTGAAACAAGAACTTTCATATCTTTTTGAGTGATTCTCATTAACACTTGTATTCTCATGATGCCTTTTCTGTAGATGGTTTGGGACGCTCTTTTGAGATGAATTATAAAAATAACTATCTCTATTGTTTTCAAAACCACGGCCTCGACCACGACCACGACCAATTCCACGTCCACGACCTCGACCTCGACCTTGACCAAAACCTTGTCTTTGAATTTGATTTTGGTTTCCAGGTTTAAATTCATTTTTGCTTACAGCATTTACTTCTGGAAATGCTGTTGATCCAGTGGGTCGGAACTGATGATTTCTCATTAATAGCTCGTTGTTTTTTTTCGCCACAAGAAGACAGGCGATGAGTTCAGAATATCTCGCAAATCCACGTACTCTATATTGTTGCTGTAGAGTAATATTTGATGCATGAAACGTGGAAAATATTTTTTCAAGCAGTTCCGATTCTGTGACCTCATGTCCACAAAATTTTAGCCGCGAGATTATTCGATACATCGCTGAATTATAATCGCTGACTTCCTTAAAATCTTGGAATCTTAACATATTCCATTCATCACGAGCGGTTGGAAGTATAACTTCCCTTATATGTTCAAATCTTTCTTTCAATCCTTTCCACAAAGCCATGAGATCTTTTTCAATTAAATATTCACATTTCAATCCCTCGTCGAGATGTCGACGCAAAAATATAATGGCTTTTGCCTTTTCTTGTGATGTCGATATGCCATTTTCTTTTATTGTCTCACTTAGACCCAATGACTCAAGATGCATTTCTACATTGAGAGTCCATGACATATAATTTTTTCCCGTGATGTCGAGCGCAACAAATTCGAGCTTTGTCAAATTTGACATGGTGGTACTAAAAAAAATTACGATGCATTTTATTAGTTAATGAATATTGCAATACAAAGTAATGGATAAACAACAAGTACAAGCATTTGTAAAAATAAAGAAAACACACGAGGAGGATATTCTCCGATAAATAAAAGACTCGTGAGTATGATAACCAAAATAATTAAAAATAACCTTGAGAAAGCCATCTTCTTTTTTCTTCGAAAATTTAGTGAAGAATAATTTTTAGAGAAGAAGAGAAAGTTGGAGTGATTGAATGTGTTTATGAGATCATATTTATAGGGCAAAAACTAGCCGTTTTGTTACCGTTTATGACCGTTGGTGTATAAAAAAATAAAGGTATGTATTTGTATAATTTTATGGTAATAATATGGTGTATATAATATTAGACATATTTAAATAATTATGTATATCATATCATATTATTATAATGATGTGTCATAAGATATTTTATTTAAAAATCTTATAGACTTTTATACTTGTCGTATCCCTTACCGGGAGTGTAGGATGTCGTCTTAACATCCTCCCAGGATTTATAACAAGTTTTTGAAAAATTTATTTTTATTATTAAATAATAACATTATATTATATATTAAAATATATACACAATAAATAAATAACAGTAAAATAAATATTATTACTTTTGTTACCTTTTTCTTCTGTTTGGAGCTTGGAAAAAGATGGATGACTTTTAGAGCTTCGTGCTGATAACGTGTTGTGAAAAAGTAAAAATTTATGGTAAAAAGTAAAAATCTCAAACTCTCAAAATTTATCAAACTACATACTTTATAATATTTTTCTCTCTACTCAATTGTGATTTTCTTCACAAATGAGAGATCTATTTATAGGAAATCTTTACAAATAATCCAAAAATAAAATACATCATTACCTACATCATCACACACTAATTTTCAATATTTACAACTCTTATTTTCAACATTCAAATATTCAACATTCAAATATTCAATACACACATTTTAAATATATTTTTCAACAATATGCACTATATAATTGTTATGTTATTTTTTATTTAATAAAATTATAATTATATCTTTTGTTAAAAAATGTTTTCAAATTCATCTAATTATCTTGATTTTTTGAACTAAAATGAACTCATATGATAAAACAAAATATTGCGATTTAAATAGTTATTAATAGCGAAACCAGCCATAAAAATTTTTGCTTCCAATTTTATAAAATATACAATTTTAGCTTTTATTATAAAAAATAAAAATAGAAAGAGGAAATGAACATGGAGAGCCAAAATTCAAACACAATATAGATCTTGAAAGACCTTTTTGGATTTGATTATGGAATTTTACTTTAAAAAAGATGCTCAGCTTTAAGGTAACAAATGAAACATAAGTCTCACTTTCTTGCCCCTTTCGCTTTCCTATACAAATTAACGTGCCTTTTACTGTACATTAAGAAAAATAACCCGCATGCGGGAATATACATATATATATGCAAAATTTTATATGTATAATGAATGTTTCAAATTAAGTTACAAAATATATTTGAATTGACAAAATTATCCTTATATTTTATTTAGAAAACAGTTCCAAAATATATTAAGGATAATATTGTCATTTCGAATGTACTTTGTAACTCAACTTGTAATTTCCATTATACAATGTTGCATAACCTTATATATATATAGACACACACACATATTGTACGTTGTGTGTAAGTATATATGTATGTGGAAAATTTATGCGTGCTTGACAAATTTTCTCGGAATCCCGACTATATATATATACACAAGTATTACACGCACAGATACAAACAAGCATCATCTATACAACTTTAAGGTAACTAAGAAAACCTTTCTATGATCGTTATGTGATTTTTCGTGGTCGTATTTGTAATGTATAGTATATTGATTATCATGTTGAAAATCAAAATGATGCTGTTTCTGGAAAAATGTAAGGATAATTCTTCGGTTAATGTATGGGATTCGTTGTTTGATTTTGATCTTGATCCGGGAGGAATTCATTTCAAGCAGTGTTTTCAGAATTGAGGATGATGAATGCAATGCATTTGTATTTCGTATACGTGCAGCAATGGGGAATCAAGAACTCCTGGTCCGATTGCCGTAGACTTTTGCCTGGCTTCGTTTGTATCTGTATATTCAATATTAATGAGTTTATTTTTATATTTATTTGTCTGTTTTTTGTTTTTGTTTTGTTTTATTTTGTTTTGTTTTTTTTTGATTTAGCAGTGATTCCTGTAATATTCGTAACGCATATAATTAGTACTGGTGCTGATAAAAGCCTTATCCGAGGGCTATTAAATTGCGAGCTTTAATTTGATTTTTAAAAGAGATAGATATTCGTTTTTATATATTGGCGTAATTAGACTGGATGCTTTGAGACATCAAATTATAAATCCATGATATAAACCAATCATTCGCTTAAATTACGTATTTGGATACCATATGATTGTATGAGCTTGAAATTCCCTCTATTATTTTGAAATTATTTGATAACTTTTGGAAGTTATAACTTATATCTTCTTATATAAAAGATAAGGCAATCATAATAACTGTTTTAGTGGACACCTAAAAAATATAATTCCATATTTATTTTTCTTACTCACTATTTCACTAAAATTATCCTCAAGTCATTCCATATTTTACAAGAAAAAACTTTTTAAACAAACTTTATTTTTAAATTGAACAACTGTTCTAAATCGAAAACACTTCATGTTAATTGTTTATTATAGTTTGATCAACATAAAAAAAAATAACACACACAAGGCGTGTGTATCTTTCAATAATAATATAGATGATACGTACGTAGGTAAATGATTTGATCGATAAATTATTGTAATATTCTTTTTATGCATCATTCCTTGTACCCTATAGGCTATAAATTAATATCGTGTTTAGTCGAAATAATATAAAACTCAAATTTTTCTTCTTCCACTATTAAATTATTATCAAATGATACAAGTTTGTATTGAAGACGCATTATATGCTAGCAAATCTAGTAAAAAAATTGCTTAGCTTTAAGTATATCTACCGAAATATATATCATATTGAATGAAAACAATATTGAACACATTTGCTTTACGTATATTAATATATCTGGGCAAAAACAAATAAAAGAAAGATTGTGTGCATTCCCCTTTATGAGATGTATTGCATAATAATAAAAACAGTAGGGACAAACAAAATCACAATTCAAAATTTTGTTGACGAGAGAAGTGTCGTATATATATTATATCACAACCAACTTTGTAATGTTCAGAAATTTTAACTACGCAACCTCAAAACATGCAATCTAGGGTTTTACTTTAAATAGGCATTTAATAATTTTTATGCATTTAAGTCATAAATATTGCATGATTAGGGTTTATTTCACGATTATTTTTTTAAGTTTTGTGTATTAAAATTTTAAGTTGCATTTTGTGGTCAAACAAGTAACAGTGACGGGGATAATCAGGAAAAATATTTTTATTGAATGATTAATTTTAATTAATTAATATGAAGTGTTTTAAGGATTTTTTGTGAAAATGGTCCTTGGTAGGTATTTTTACTCGTTGGGTCGTATTTTTCATTGGTACGTAAAATTTCAAATAAGTGAACTTTTTAAGGGTTCGAGCAATATTTTTAAAAAGTACCTAAACAAAATATTTTTTGGGTGTGTTATTGGACTTGATGGGTTGGTATTAATGCCTAACAGGCTCAAAACCTTTTACTTTTTAATTAGGGACCATTAGTGCTTTGTAATCCATTTAAACTCTACCTAAATCAACCCTAACCCTAATCTCATTAAGTACCCCCCCCCCCCCCCCCTCCATCAGCAGCCCCTCTCCTTCGACTTTTACAGAATAAACCAGCAACCCATCAGTTTCCCTCCATTAAATTCAAGCAAGCTTCCTCCCCGCTCCTCCGGTGCTTCTCCGACGCGCGTATCTTCAAGTTTATAAGCATAAACTCGATAAGGCACGCCTCACGTCTTTCTTTTCTCATCATTCACTCCATATGTAGGCTAATGTGTGTGAGTGTACATAGGGAATATAGATCTTGCATGCTTTGTTGTTTATGCATCGGTTTTTCATGGATTTGTACATACTCTTTTATGAAAACTCATGTTTTCTTGCATGATTGTGTAAGGGGGCTGCCAAACTACATGTTAGGGGTTGTACATGTCGTGTAAGATGCGAATCAAGGTGCTGGTGTCGAGGGTTACAAGGTTTAAATGGAGGACGAAGATATGCTCCTAGGCGGTATAGGGTTTTCGAACCTTATTGGTGAAGGGTAGGGTAGGCTAGGCTCTGCGAGGGCTGAACCAGGCCAAGGTGTGATCCAAGAGGGTCCAACCGAGGTCTAGGGGAGGTCCATAACCAGTTGGTATCGGCTAGGAAGGAGGTTGAATGGTTAAGGGTCGGTTGTGCTTCGAGTGGGGCACGGCCGTGCATGTTCTTGGTGCTTCCAGTGCTGCGCTTGCATGGGGATGAGTTCTAGGCTTAGTTTGGTCCAATAGGGTCCTAATGTGGGCCAGGAAGAGTTGGTCCAAGGCTGGTCCGAGCCTGTAGAGCCTAGGGTCGATTGCAAGCTTAGTGTACTAGGGTTTTCAAAATGTTTTGCGCGGAAAATTCCAGAAACATTTGGCCTTATTTTTGTGGGTCATAGTGGGCTGGGACGTGTGGTTTTACGGCTGGTTGGGTAGTTTTAATACATGATTCGAGTTGGGAAAAATTTGATTTCGTTTCGCGTTGATTCGGTTTAAAACCGGGACCCCTGGTCCAAGTTTTAAAACGAATCGTGTTAGTTTTGATACGGGATCGAGTTTACGTCTAAGAGATACTTTAAATATTTTTTGATGTGTTTTAAGGAGTTTGGTAAGCTTCGGGTCGAAATTGTGAGGTTCAGGGGTAAAATGGTCATTTTGGGTTTCTAGGGGCAAAATGGTCATTTTGCACTGGTGTTGAGTTTTTAGTCCTGGCTGCGCCCTGAGCACAAATTTGTCATGATTTAAATGTTTTTGTTATCTAGAATACGAATTTTTATGTAAACATGAAAAATACGCTGCATGCTTAGTTTTGAGAAAAATTTACGGATATGCATGATTTATTAAGTCATGAATATGATAATATGTTTTGAAGGATGGGATTTGGTTGTGACTAATACGATGACACGATGACACGATGACATGTAAGGTCAGGACTCAGCCGACGGGTAATGTTGTCGCTGATGTCCCCGTCGCCGGGTACTGCGGTTACACGTAGATGGATCCATCGACTGACATGATAATACTAAAATCACAACTTATGAACTGAATTCAATTAAAAAAAAATGTATACGTATATGATGATATGATGAGACTTGTTTTGTCACGTTATTCTATTTTACGACACGTTTACATTTATGCTTTTAAGTTCATCAAATGTATTTTATTACGTTATTTTTCACTGTTGTGTTCTATTTATATGTAGTTATTATAACTGTGGGGACCCGGAGGCTTATTCATTTCTTAATCATCTTTAGAGATAATTAGATCGATTAAATAAACAGGGTCTAAATTTTTTTTTAAATACAAATGCGGAAACGTAATGTAATCAATATGATATACCTATCAAAAGTAAAGTACATGTCTTGTACTCAATACATTAAAATCAAACTAGGTTTCAACTACTACATATCAAGTGCTGAAGCCTATCTACTTCTGATCTGGATCTCCACGCTAACTTGTCCTCTCTCATTCTCTTCTCGACCCTAATCCTGTCCCACCTGTTGTCATGCACACATACAAACACAACAACAACCGGATAACTCTGGTGAGAATATAATCCCAGTATAAACAATATAAACATGCAATCATATAAAAACATATATAAAAGCAACTAACAGTTATCAATAACATGTATCAAATCCGAAAACATGAATGATGTAAAACTGTAAATAAACTCGTGACTCGTCATCTCAGACTCGACTCATTTCTAATCTAGGGATCCCGGTTCCTGGACATTGTCTCATATATCGAATCTCAGCGATAGGAATAAATCAATTCCTAAGCAAACATCAATATAAACCAAACATCCAGTGTCTTGGCATATCCTGTAACGACAATGGGCTATCCCGATCTTGGTCTCCCTCGTGGGCCTTGTCCCATCTTGGGTTCCCTCTGGGGCCTTTTCCCTCACGGGCTTTTCCATGCATCATTACTCATAGGACTCTCCACACCAGGTTGGTGGAGTGATACCTCCCCAAGTCTCGAACCCATGACCTCCTGGCATAAGTACAATAGCTCAACTGGTACCAAGTCTCTTTGAACTATGTACTTATGCCAGGAGGTCATGGGTTCGAGACTTGGGGAGGTATCACTCCACCAACCTGGTGTGGAGAGTCCTATGAGTAATGATGCATGAGAAAGCCCGAGAGGGAAAAGGCCCCAGAGGGAACCCAAGATGGGACAAGGCCCCCGAGTGAGCCCAAGATCGGGATAGCCCATGGTCGTTACAATAAAAGGCGCCTTTTATTGTAACGACCCTTTAGAGGCCCAGTGGACCGCCCATACGGCCCACTGCCCCGATCGACCCAAGGCTATCCCGATCTTGGGCTCCCTCAAAGGGGCCTTTTTCCTCACGGGCTTTCCATAGGCGTCGTACGGGTTACTAGCTCAATTGGTACCAGGACTCTTGATATCAATGTACTTATCCTATAAGTCATGGGATCGAGTCCTGGAGAGGCGAAAGAAACCCCTTGGTAGGGAGGGGGAGATCATATGAGTAACCCGTACGACGCCTATGGAAAGCCCGTGAGGGAAAAGGCCCCTTTGAGGGAGCCCAAGATAGGGATAGCCTTGGGTCGATCGGGGCAGTGGGCCGTATGGGCGGTCCACTGGGCCTGTAATGGGTCTTTACATATCCGCCACAGGCTTGGCATATCCTGCCAATGACTAGGCATCTCCACCCATGACTCAATACACGCTTTGCTATAAATCAATAGAATAAGCATCTCAATCTCAAACAATGCAACATATCGAGGCAATGACAATAAAAATGTGATTTTGGGAAACTCAAGTTAAATCAAACTCGAGTTGTGCAATCCCGGATCAACATTGATTTATTCCTTTCTTTTCTGTCAATCTGACTCTGTCGAAGTCTCGGATTCAAATCCTGTCAATATCAATCTTGCAATGACAATATCGAGGAGTATAATAACAATACGCCACTAAATCAATACTGGATATAATCAGAACTAGATCAAATTCTGTTTCAACGGCATAACGGCACAATCTCAATATACCCATCGATACAATATCAATCAGATATTAATTCCACAACTCATGATCAATCACCGTATAAATCTGATATCAAACTCAATCAAATCAACTATGAAAATCATAACAATTTCATACGGTATCTGTTCTTCAATCCGATTTCGATTATACGATGTCTACTATGTCAAGAACACCATATATGAATCATATTCGATTCTTTCAATATCGTATTTTCAAAACATAAAAAGACGTAATAAAACTTACGTCCAGTTGAAGTTCTCGTCGATAGAAACACAGCACTGAAGTCGGATTGAAATTCTGACGGACGGATCTTGCACAAACTTCAAATTCCTAAAATAAAAGGCGTAAGGATTTCTGGCAATTCTCTGAAGCCTTCTTTTCGTTCCTTCTTGTTTCTTACTGAAAAAATTGATACAACATATATATATCTTGCATGGTGAGGGGCAAGTGGCTTCATCTATGCACTGGACGTCTCGCGCATATGCGCGACCCTCCTCGGCGCATATGCGCGAGACATTCTGTATCGGCGCGTGTAGTCTCGGCAGCTCGCGCATATGCACGCCATCACCCGGCGCATATGCGCGAGGTTCTTTGCAACTCTCTGCCATACTCGCGCATATGCGCGAGGTTTTCTGCCTACCTCGCGCATATGCGCTCTGTCCGATCGCGCATATGCGCGAGGGGTTCAGTCCTCGCACATAATTCGTGTCTTCGTTCGTCTTTCCCGGTCTGATCTTTTCCGTCTATAATCACATCAATTTATCAACAAATCAATTCAGATTACAATAATCAAAATATCGGGCATTACATTTCTCCCCCCCTAAGATACGATTTCATCCCCGAAATTACAAGCAATCAAATCATATCAGAAAGAAATGTATAACAGAAGCTAAATAAGAAGACTCACATCAGTGAAATAACTCTGGAAATCTATGTCTCATGTCTGATTCGGTTTCCCATGTAGCTTCTTCGATGCCATGACGACTCCACTGAACTTTCACAAGCGGAATAGTCTTCGTTCTGAGCTGATTTTCTTTACGATCGAGAATCTGAATCGGTTTCTCAAAGTAACTCAGGGTCTCGTCAAGTTCGGCCTCGTCTGGCTGAATGACATGTGAAGCATCGGAAAGATATTTCCTCAATAAAGAAACATGAAGGACATCATGTATTCCCGATAAAGAAGGCGGTAACGCGAGTCGATAGGTACGATCTCCTATCTTCTCGAGAATCTCATACGGCCCAATATAACGTGGAGACAATTTCCCTTTCTTGACAAATCTGACAACTCCTCTGAAAGGTGAAATCTTCAAGAATAATCGGTCTCCTGCCTCAAATACCAACGGTCTACGTTGAACATTGGCATATTAGGCCTGTCTGTCTTGAGCTGCCTTCATCCTCTTCTGAATCAGTTTCACTTTTTCTGTCATATCTCTGATCATATCAGGTCCAATCTCAGGAACCTCAGAGATATCATCCCAATAAATCTGGGATCTGCACTTCTTACCATACAACGCTTCAAACGGTGCCATCTCAATACTCGTCTGATAGCTGTTGTTGTACGAAAACTCACAAAGTAGCAAAGAATCTTGACAACTAGTGCTAAACTCAAGCACTACAGCTCTAAGCATATCCTCCAGTGTCTCGACATTCCGCTCTGACTGTCCGTCAGTCTGTGGATGATATGCGGTACTCTGATGTAACTTCGTACCTAGAGCCTGCTGTAAACTCTGCCAAAAGTGCGAAGTAAACCGAGGATCACGGTCTGATACAATCGACTTCGGCACTCCGTGCAATCTGACCACTTCTTTGACATAAATCTCTGCCATCTGGTCATGTCGGTACGTCATCTTGTACGGAATAAAACATGCTGATTTGGTCAATCTGTCAATCACAACCCGAAATCGCATCACAACCTCGGGAGGATCTCGGTAGCTTTGTTACAAAATCCATGGAAATGTGATGCCATTTCCATTCAGGAATAGATAAGCTCTATAACAGTTCTCCTGGTTTCTTTCTTTCGGCCTTCACCTGTTGGCAATTCAGACATTTGGATACAAATTCAGCAATATCAGTTTTCATCTGTTTCCACCAAAATTTTCTTTTCAAATCATTATACATCTTTCTGCCACCAGGATGAATACTGAATCGACTACTGTGCGCTTCTGACAATATCTGTCGTTTCAACTCTGAAACATCTGGCACAACAAGACGATTATTCACATACAACACATTGTCACGAACCTGGTATTCTGACCGATGCCCTGCTCTGACCATCAATATCGAATTCTGAACGTTCTGATCAACTTTCTGAGTCGCTTTAATTCTCAAAATCAGCTATGGTTTGACTTGAACAGCATATAATCTCAGCGGTCTACAATCTATCTCAAATGCTAATCCGGACAAATAGCAATCTTCAATCATTTTCGAAACACCAATCGTGGATAAGGATAAAGAACATACCTTTCGACTCAGTGCATCGGCTGCTGCATTGGATTTCCCCGGATAGTACTTGATTTCACAATCAAAATCCTTCAATAAATCAAGCCATCTTCGTTGCCTCATATTCACCTCTGACTGAGAAAACAGATATTTCAAGCTTTTATGATCAGAATAGATCTCAAACTTCTCACCATATAGGTAATGTCGTCATATCTTCAGTGCAAAATATGATGGTTGCCAATTCAAGATCATGAATTGGGTAGCGAGACTCATGTGGCTTCAGTTGTCTCGAGGCATAAGCAATCACATGTCCCCGCTGCATCAAAACACAACCCAATCCTCTGTGAGAAGCATCACAATAAACCACAAAATCACCAGTACCTGATGGAATAGTCAAGATCGGAGCACTGGTCAATCTTTTCTTCAATTCAAGAAAACTGGACTCACAGTCTTCAGACCAAACAAATGGTGCATTCTTCTGAGTCAACTGAGTAATTGGTTTAGCAATACCCGAGAAATCTTTAATAAATCGACGATAATATCCTGCTAAACCCATAAAACTGCGTATCTCTGGTACAGATGCCGGTCTCGGCCAACTGATCACATCCTCAACCTTGCTAGGATCAACAGAAATTCTGTCTCCAGATATAATGTGACCCAGAAATACAACCTGTCTCAGTCAAAACTCGCATTTCAAAAGTTTAGCATATAATATCTCAGCTCTCAGAGTTCTCAACACAATCCTCAAATGCTCAGCATGATCAATCATATTCTTCGAATAAATCAATATATCATCAATAAAAATAATCACAAAATCATCAAGATATCTCTGAAATACACTGTTCATCAATCCTATGAATATAGCTGGAGCATTTGTTAAACTGAACGGCATGACAATATACTCATAATGTCCATACCTAGTTCTAAACGATGTCTTCGAGATATCAGAATCTCTGACCCTCAGCTGATGATATCCAGATCTCAGATCGATCTTGGAATATACTGAAGAACCCTGCAACTGATCAAATAAATCATCGATACGAGGCAAAGGGTATTTGTTCTTTACCGTAGCCTTGGTTAGTTGCCGGTAGTCAATGCAGAGTCTCATTGAACCGTCCTTCTTCCTTACAAACAGTACTGGAGCGCCCCAAGGAGAAACATTCGGTCTGATGTAACCCTTGGCCAGTAAATCTTCCAACTGCTCTTTCAACTCTTTCAATTCGATTGGTGCCAGGAAGCTCTAGAAATCGGAACTGTACCTAGTACCAATTCAATACTGAAGTCTATCTCTCGAATCGGAGGCAAACCCGGAATCTCATCTGGGAAGACATCAGCAAACTCACAGACCACTGGCAAATAAGCCAATGATGGGCTTGATTTCAGTAAATCAACTGAATAGACAAGGAATCCCTCCGCTCTTTTCTGTAATAATCAAGTCATAGATAATGCAGATATCAAAGGAATTCTTGATCTAGAACCCTTACCGCAAAATTTCCATTCTTCAGCCATGTCAGGTCTGAATCTCACAATCTTATGGAAACAATCAACGGTAGCTCTGTACTTGGTCAGCATATCAATACCGATAATACAATCAAAATCAGACAACCCAAATACAATAAAGTCTAACTCAATCTCATGCCCATGATACTGTAGTACACAATGTTTCATAGACTTCACTGATATCAAACCTATCCCCAAAGTAGAAGAGACAGACACTACAGTAGATAAAGACTCAACAGGCAATGCATGACTCAATGCAAATCGTTCAGATATAAATGTATGAGAAGAAACTGTATCTATCAATACATAAGCAGGGTAACCACATAAAGAACAGTTACCTACAACAACATCATCTGGTGCTTCCTGGGCCTGTTCCTCTGTCAAAGCAAATAGTTTGGCCTGCTGTCTAGGAGGCTGGCTAACTGTCTGGCTACCTCCTGGCTTCTGCTGTGACTGGAGTAGTAGTCGGTGGTGGCTGGAACGAATGAACATGCAGATGATCGTCTATCTATCTGAGCCACTGATCCAGATGACTCTGCTCCCTTGGGATCCCTGGGAACTTCGCTGTGGACAAACTTTGGCAAAGTGTCCCTGCTGTCTGCAGATACGGCAACTACCAATCACTCCCTGGCATTGCTCGGTCGGATGTCTCCCTCCGCAAGTTCTGCAATAAACCCCGGTATAACTCTGGCTCTGTCGGGAGCCACTGGAGCCAGAAGAACTGCTGTCAAACTTCTTAAACTGTTTTCCTCTGGCTTTCAGAAAATCTTTCTTTCCACCACTGCTGCTGCCACTCTCAAATCTGGGAGGTGGTTGCTGTGGTCTCGGTGCTGGAGGAACAAACGAAGCTCCTTTCTGTTTCATCAGACCAGCTTCTGTGCCTTTGGCTCTATTCAAGGCATCAGCAAAGTTATTCGGTCGCCCGGTGTTCAGCAATGTAAAGATCTCGGGATTCAATCCATTGATAAACTGATCGGCAACGGCTTCGTTATTCTCAGCCACGTGTGGAGCAAATCGTAGAAATAGTAGAGAACTTGGCCACATACTTCTCTATGTTCAACCGACCCTGTCTCAGATTGGCAAACTCTGCCCCTTTGTCTTTCCTGTACGACACTGGGAAAAATCTCTGATAAAACTCAGCTTTAAAGACATTCCAGTGATATTCGTACCTCGATGCTCCAACGCTCTCTTTGTCGTGAGCCACCAGTTCTTTGCAACTTCATGCAACTGGTGCCCAATTAATCGGACTCGGCGCTCATCTGTATAATCCGAGGAATCAAACAGCATCTCAATATCATCTAACCAACACTCACAGTCAAGTGAAGTCTCTGTTCCTTTCAGGGTTGGCGGTTTAAACGACTAAAATCTCTTCAGTAGTGTTTCCATCGGTGTTGCTGTCACATCCATCGGATTCGCAGAAGTACTACCCTGTTCTGGTACTCTTCGAGGAGGCATATCTCATTATCAAAGGGTTAGCAACCAAATATAGCAAACCTATTTCAGTCCTCCTCTGATCATCTTACTGCTGATCAAGAATCGATTCTGATTTATTCTCAATAATACACGTTACCAATCAAATCAGATAGTCAAGTAAACATGTATTATATAAAGAAGTAACACATGCTAGCATTCAAAAGCAAGGAAGAAAACTCAATCTACCCCGCTCACTAGCTTCTATCTCATTCTAAAGTATCTACTGCTCTGATACCACCTGCTGTGGGGACCCGAAGGCTAATTCATTTCTTAATCATCTTTAGGGATAATTAAATCGATTAAATACACAGGATCTAATTTTTTTTTTAAATACAAATGCGGAAACGTAATGTAATCAATATGATATACATATCAAAAGTAAAGTACATGTCTTGTACTCAATACATTAAAATCAAACTAGGTTTCAACTACTATATATCAAGTGCTGAAGCCTATCTAATTCTGATCCGGATCTCCACGCTAACTTGCCCTATCTCATTCTCTTCTTGACCCTGATCCTGTCCCACCTGTTGTCATGCACACATACAAACACAACAACAGCCGGATAACTCCGGTGAGAATATAATCCCAGTATAAACAATGTAAACATGCAATCATATAAAAACATATATAAAAGCATCTAACAGTTATCAATAACATGTATCAAATCCGAAAACATGAATGATGTAAAACTGTAAATAAACTCGTGAGTCATCATCTCAGACTCGACTCATTTCTAATTTAGGGATCCCGGTTCCGGGACATTGTCTCATATATCGAATCTCAGCGATAGGAATAAATCAATTCCTAAGCAAACATCAATATAAACCAAACATGCCAGTGTCTTGGCATATCCGCCAAAGACTTGGCATATCCTGCCAATGACTAGGCATCTCCGCCCATGACTCAATACACGCTTTGCTATAAATCAATAGAATAAGCATCTCAATCTCAGACATTGCAACATCTCGAGGCAATGACAATTAAGTATGTGATTTTGGGAAACTCGAGTTAAATCAAACTCGAGTTGTGCAATCCCGGATCAACATTGATTTATACCTTTCTTTTCTAGTCAATCTGACTCTGTGGAAGTCTCGGATTCAAAGCCTGTCAATATAAATCTGGCAATGACAATATCGAGGAGTATAATATCAATACGCCACTAAATCAATACTGGATATAATCAGAACTAGATCAAATTCTGTTTCAACGGCATAACAGCACAATCTCAATATACCCATCGATACAATATCAATCAGATATTAATTCCACAATTCATGATCAATCACAGTACAAATCTGATATCAATCTCAATCAAATCAACTCTGAAAATTATAACAATTTCATACGGTATCTGTTCTTCAATCCGGTTTCGATTATACGATGTCTACTGTGTCAAGAACACCATATATGAATCATATTCGATTCTTTCAAAATCGTATTTTCAAAACATAAAAAAATGTAATAAAACTGATGTCCAGTTGAAGTTCTCCTTGATAGAAATACAGCACTGAAGTCGGATTGAAATTCTGACGGACGGATCTTGCACAAACTTCAAATTCCTAAAATAAAAGGCGTAAGGATTTCTGGCAATTCTCGGAAGCATTCTTTTCGTCCCTTCTTGTTTCTTGATGAAAGAATTGATACAACATATATATATCTTGCATGATGAGGGGCAAGTGGCTTCATCTATGCACTGCACGTCTCGCGCGTATGCGCGAGACATTCTGTCTCGGCGCGTGTAGTCTCGGCAGCTCGCGCATATGCGCGCCATCACCCGGTGCATATGCGCGAGGTTCTTTGCAACTCTCTGCCATACTCGCGCATATGCGCGAGGTTCTTTGCCTTCCTTGCGCATATGCGCCCTGTCCGGTCGCGCATATGCGCAAGGGGTTCAGTCCTCGCACATAATTCGTGTCTTCGTTCGTCTTTCCCGGTCTGATCTTTTCCGTCTATAATTACATCAATTTATCAACAAATCATTTTCAGATAACAATAATCAAAATCTCGGGTATACAGTAACGATACAGGTGTGTTTAGTCTTTAAACTCACTAGGCATGAATGATGTAGGTGAGTATGTTGACTGAGGGGGCTTGAGGTGCCGAAGCCTCAGTAGGAAGGGCTGGATGTGCGCACATGAACCCGAGGACCATATTTTTCCGCATATCATGTTTTTGAAGTTAGGAGTGGATATGAATATTTGATTACGTTTGTTTTTACATGTTGAGGATTTTTTCAAGTTTTTTACTTGTCTCTTATTTGCATGATTTTGAAACGTAAGTCTAGCTTTGTTGACTTGTATTTTATTTAAACAACAATATTTTATTGATTACAATTATTTTTAAAAGATGTATTTTTTTAGTCTTGCATGCATGCCTAGAGGTGATTTTCGAGATTTATAAAAAAAATGTAGCATTTTAAAATTAGTAGACGTTTCAGTTGGTATCAGAGCAAGGGTCCTGTATAGGGTTGTGCCACCACCGGCTTTTGTAGCTCAGTCATCAAGTCTCGAGTCTCTAAGTTTACATGTTTTAAATGTATTCACTGCTATCACCTGCATGATTACGTGATTTAATATTTTCAGTACAAGTTTAGCTGCTTTTATGACTTGAGGATAAAATGTTTTGAAAACTAGATTAAATTGTATGATGGGTTACGTTTAGAATTTGGACTGTATTCAAATATTATGAGTCCCAGATGCGCCCATAGCACTAATTGCCAGGATGATACTGCTGGAGGCAATAGAGACCACCCACCACCCACCACCGCCATTGGATGCAGCTACTTGAGTTCTCTAGGGCATGACTGCTTTTCCCCGACGACAGACTGATATATATGAGCAGTTTAGATGGCTAAACCCGAAGGAGTTCAGGGGTACCACTGATCCGTTTTTAGAAGAGGGATGGATCCGCTCATTGGAGCTCCACTTTCAGTACTTTGATATGAAACGTAAGTCTAGGTTTTTTGACTTATCTTTTATTTAAACAACAATATTTTATTCATTATGATTATTTTAAAAAAGATGTATTTTTTTAAGTTTTGCATGCATGCCTAGAAGGTGATTTTCGAGATTTATTAAAAAAATGTAGCATTTTAAAATTAGTAGACGTTTCAGTTGGTATCAGAGCAAGGTTCATCTATAGGGTTGTGCCACCGTCAGCTTCTGCAACTCAGTCACCAAGTCTCGAGTCTGTAAGTTTACATGTTTTAAATGTATTCAATTCTATCACCAGCATGATTATGTGATTTAATATTTCTAGCACATTTTTAGCTGATTTTATGATTTGAGGATAAAATGTTTTGAAAACTATATTAAATTGTATGATGGGTTACGTTTATAATTTGGAATGTATTCAAATATCATGACTCCCAGACACGCCCCTAGCACTGATCGCCAGGATGATACTGCTGGAGGCGATAGAGACCACCAACCACCCACCACCGCCATTGGATGCAGCTACTCGAGTTCTCGAGGGCATGGCTAGACTTCTGGAGCAGGCTTAGTAGGCTCCCCGACGACAGACTGATATATATGAGCAATTCAGACGGCTCAACCCAAAGGATTTCAGGGGTACCATTGATCCGTTTTTAGCAGAGGGATGGATCCTCTCATTGGAGCTTTGCTTTCAGTACATGGATATGAGGGATGGCGACCGGGTCAGGTGCGTCACGTATATGTTGAGAGATGATGCATCCCTTTGGTGGGAGGGAGCAGCGCAAGGGCTAAATTTGGCTACCCTCACTTGGGAGCAGTTCAAGGAAGTGTTCTACGACAAGTATTTCCAAACTGATGTTAGGGGTCGCCTGACAAGGGAGTTCATGAGTCTCCGCCAGGGGGACTCGAGGGTGGCAGAGTTTATACGGAAATTTTATAGGGATTGTTACTTTGTGCCCCTTATTGCTAGAGATGTTGCCCAAAATTTGAAGCATTTCATGGATGGCCTTAGGCCTACTTTGCACCGGGATGTGATGCTTATGAGACCGGCTAGTTACGATGAGGTGACTGGTTGTGATTTTTAGGCGGAGGAGGCCCTCCGAGATATTGACTCCAAGATAATGACGTCGAGATGCAGCGGAAGAGGCATCAGGCCCAGCCTAGCTCCCAATCACAGAAGAAGCAGTTTACAGGGCCACCGAGGCATCAGAAGCTCCGGGGACAGTATATGAGGCCAGGACAGCAGCGGTCGCCTCAGGAACCAGGGGCTCTAAAGCCGAAAGGAGGACCGCCGTGCAAATAGTACAATAAACTCCACTATGGAAAGTGCATGTGAGGGACTTTCATGTTCTTCATATTCAAGAAAGAGTGCCATAAAGCAGTTGCCTGCCCGAGGAATCAGGGCCCCACTACTGGCCGGGCCTACGTGATGCATGCCGAGGAGGCAGAAGCCGAGCCAGATTCTACATTGATCATCGGTAACCTTTAAGTTTAAAAGTTTCGTTTATTTACTACCTCGAATGCATGAATTATTATGTTTGTTGTTAAATTACTTTCGTGTGGAGAACCTAGAGTAAATTAGCACTAGTAGAAAAATCGGATTTTACTTCGACAAGCGTTCCTTCGGCAATAATAAATTACGAAGTAATAGATTACCAATAACTTCAGTAATAACACAAGCGAAGTAAAATAATATATTTTACTTCAGATGTTTAAAAACACAGGCTTCACTGTATTTTTTTATTTATTTTACTTCGGCATATCAATGTTGATGAAGTAAAAAATAAGGAAAATAAGTTCATATTGAAGTAAAAAGATGAACCGATAAGTTTAATTAATTTAATATCTATTATATCATATATCCTTCAGACGAGCTCATTTCGATCGATCCACATTTTCCTTCAAAATTAACCCTAATTTCTATCTTCTTCGCTTCGAACTGCGCCGCGCCGCCGCCATTCCACGCACCGCCGCCGCCGTTCCTTCACCGAGAGAGAAGAAGGCGGGACGAACAACACCACCACTACCACCACCGTTCCAAGCACCGAGAGGGAAGCTGCGACTGGAGATACACCACGTTCGCTTCGAACCACCAACACCACCGGCGTTCCACTCACCGAGAGGGAAGCAAAACACCACCACCACCACCACCGTTCAAAGCACTGAGACGGAAGAAGCGACTGAGATACACAACCGCCGTCCCCTGCGCCTTTGTTTCTTCTCCATTTTGACTGGAACGATATTGCTTTACCTGTGTTAGTCAGTCACCAGTTTCCCGAGGTATGGTATTGATTTGAACGATAATTGGTTAATTTCTTGTTTTCGCCTTGGTTGTCCGTCTCTGGGTTCCTAATTTTCGGCACATGTGAGAGTAATTCAAATCAAAGTTAATTAGGAACAATGTTGCTTTATTTTCATCAATAGGTAGTCTTCTTTCGTTTTTTTTTGCATTCGAGAAATTAAATTGAAAATGACATTATTAAATGTAATATTTTTATGTTTAGATCAAATTTATTGTTATATATTTCTGGTATTTTGCTGTATTGAAATGGATAAATCTTGGATTCACTCGGATAGAAGGTCAAAACAGTACGAGGAGGGTGTGGAACTGTTTATCAGAGGTTGTTTAGAGAATTCCCATATTGATCCCAATTTAATTCATTGTCCTTGTTGGAAATGTAAAAATCTTAAAAAAAGACCAGCTAAGTCCATTCGAGAGCATCTTTATTTCCATGTTTTTAGTCAAAATTGTGTGAATTGGATTTGGCACGGTGAGTCTGCTGAAAGTGACAAAGTAAATTGGAGCACCAACAAGGAGCCAATTGGTAACTATCACGGAGACTTTGAAGCCACTAATATGTGTGAGGCAGCATATGATAAATATACAGAAAACCCAGAAGCATTTATGGAATTTTTTCGAGGAAGCAGAGAAACCTTTGTATAATGGATGTAAGCGTTACACAAAGTTGAGTGCAATTGTGAAACTATACAACACCAAAGCAAAGCATGGGATGAGTGACGCTCTATTTTCCGATCTACTAATGGATTTTGGGGATATGCTACCAGATAATCACAACCTGCCAACCAAAATGTATGATGTAAAAAAGACATTGAGTTGTTTGGCGTTGAGTCACGAAAAGATTCATGCTTGTTCCAATGATTGCATTTTTTATAGGAAGCAATATAAAGACTGCGTAAACTGCCCTAAATGTGGCTTGTCACGGTGGAAGCTAACCAAGAAGAACGTTGAGAAGAAAGGTGTTCCTGCAAAGGTGTTGTGGTATTTCCCTCCCATACCAAGATTTAAGCGCATGTTTAAATCTCTACATACCTCCAAAAATTTAACATGGCATGCAGAAACCACAGGAGTTCCCGGTCAGTTACGTCATCCAGCTGATTCACCATCTTGGAAGTTGGTGGATCATATGTGGCCCGACTTTGAAAGTGAACCAAGAAATTTTCGCCTGGCACTTGCAGCTGATGGCATTAATCCTTATAGCAACCTTAGTAGTTGGTACAGTTGCTGGCCAATTATGTTGGTCACCTATAATCTGCCTCCAAACATGTGTATGAAGAGAAAATTCATCATGCTAACTATGCTCATTTCAGGACCTAAACAGCCATGAAACAATATAGATGTCTATCTTGATGTGTTAGTTGAAGATTTGCAACGATTGTGGGATGGAGTTGATGGTGTCTATGATGCTTAACGAAGACAATTTTCACTCTCAAAGCAGTCTTATTATGGACCATCAATGACTTTCCAGCCTATGGTAACCTTATTGGATGTACTACACATGGTTATTATGCATGCCCAGTATGCAAAGAAGATACTTGTGCAAAGCAATTGGAAAATGGGAAGAAAATTTCATTTGTTGGTCATATACGATTCCTACCACGGTTTCATCCATATCGGAGGCAAATGAAAGAGTTCGATGGTATGGAAGAACATAGAGAATCATCTACACCATTATCTGGGGTTGCTTTGTTTGACAAGCTTTCTGACATAAGGTGTGTTTTCGGAAAGAAGATTAGAGTGAAAGGTAAAAAGAGAAAGAATGCAAAGGACAATAATTTGGAAGATAGTAAAGAAGAAAAAGATTTTGGATCAACAGATTTCAGAAAATGTTGGAAAAAGAAATCAATTTTTTTCAATCTTCCTTATTGGAAACACCTGCATGTTAGGCATTGTCTTGATGTGATGCACATGGAGAAAAATGTCTTCGAATCTCTCATTAATACTTTGATGAATGTTAAAGGAAAAACCAAGGACAATGTGGCAGCTAGGTTGGACATGGTTCAAATGGGAGTTAGGACTGAATTGGCACCTAAATTTGGTGAAAAAAGAACATATCTTCCTCCTGCTGCATGCTCATTCACAAAAAAAGAAAAGTTACAAGTTTGTCAGTCGATAATGGATATAAAAGTCCCAGAAGGTTTCTCATCGAACCTGAAAAATCTTGTGTCCTTGTCTGAGTTGAAATTGATTGGCTTGAAATCTCATAATTGTCATGTTCTAATGCAGCATTTCCTGCCAATACTCATACGTGATGCGTTACCAAAACATGTTAGATATGCCATCATAAGATTATGCTTCTTCTTCAAAGATATTTGTTGCAAGGTGATAGATGTAGCCAAGTTAGATAAGCTGCAATCTGACTTGGTTGTTACACTCTGCTTATTGGAGCAGTATTTCCCCCCTTCTTTCTTCGATGTCATGCTTCACTTAATAGTTCATCTTGTTCGAGAAGTTTGATTATGTGGACCAGTGTACTTCCGGTGGATGTACCCGTTCGAAAGATCCATGAAGGTGCTTAAGAGTTATGTAGGCAGTCAAAAACATCCTGAAGGTTGCATTGTTCAGAGATATTCAGCCGAAGAAGCAATTGAGTTTTGTTCGGAATACCTAAATGACCATGATCCTATTGGGGTCCCTCAATCAAATCGCGATCCCAAATCAAACATTCATGGCTTCTTAGCATGCAAAACACCAATTATAGTGCCACAAGTTGACCTTCAACAAGCATATTTGACTGTGCTGGAAAATACAGAAGAAATATCTCCCTACATTATGTAAGTGTATTGCATTAATCAATAATTCTGCACCCATGTAATTGTCAATATTTAATATTCAACACAAATTGCTATATAAATATTTCCACAGTGAACATAAATATTTCCTGAAGTCAATGTTTCAGAAAAAAGAGTAAGATGAAAGGTGGATACAAGATGCTCACAATAAGAAGTTCATTGACTGGTTTCGTGCAAAGGTTAGGTGGATAAATCTGCTTTATGCATTTTGCGGTGAACAGTTTGTAGCTAGTATTTTAATCACCCTATTCTAATTGTATAAATGTCAGGTGGATGCTGAAATAGATAGCTGCAATGATGGAACAACATCAACATTGACATGGGTGGCTCATGGTCCACGTGGGCAAGTTATTAAGTATAGTAGTTACGTGATAAATGGCAATTTATACCAAACAAAGGCACGGGATGATGAGAGAGTTTGCCAAAACAGTGGGGTTTCTCTAGTTGCTAGCACTATGCTTGTCTGTAGTGCCAAAGATAAGAATCCCTTGATGACTGATGTGACTTTCTATAGAGTGATTGAAGAAATATGGGAGTTGGACTATCATCAATTTCAAGTTCCTCTTTTCAAGTGTGCAAAAGTTGCAAATGACAAAGGAGTAATCAACAATGATGAATGTGGATTCACCTTGGTCAATATGAACAAAATAGGGCACAAGAATGACTCATTTGTCCTTGCAAGTCAAGTCAATCAAGTCTTTTATATTGATGACCCATTACAAAAAGGGTGGTCAATTGTACTCCCTGTGCCAAATCGATGTTACGAGGGAGATGATGATGGTTGGACTAGTACTCCTGATTCTCGACCAATTGATGATGTTGATACTCATTGTATTCCGGCTCATGAAAGTTACTTTAGATCAGAAACTGAGGGTGGCTGGGAAACGAACAAGAAAAAATGATGTTTTTCACTTTTATGTCATGTTTTTTGTTATGCTATAAACATAACCTCATTGCTATTATTTATGTCAGGTTTCTACAATTCATGTTTATTATTTATGTTATTATTGTTTATGTTATTATTTACGTCATGTTTATACATGTCTTATTAGAATTATTGTTTATGTTATTTTAATGGTTAATGTTATTGTGTAGGTTTTAACATTGGATTCATTCATGTAAATATGTAGAAAAAAGCTCAATGGGTCGTAAAAAAAAGGAATCAAATGCTACAGTTGAGATGATACAAGGAGTACATGATGATAAACTAAATGAAGTTACTAATGCAGAGCACCCTATACTTACTGATGGAGAAGAACATCCTGTAGATGTGCAGAGGAACAAGCGAGGCCCTACATTGATGGGTAAACTAATTGATACTGCCAGATGGGGGAAAAAAGCAAAGATTGATTATGATGACATGGGGCGGCCAACATACAATGCAAATGGAAGGGCTTTACAATCATACATTGGTTCTATTGCTAGAGCCATGGTGCCAATCAATATAAAGTCATGGCCTGAAGTTCCAGAAAACATAAAACAAAAACTGTGGGAAGAGATCTCGGTAAGTACAAGCTTCAATTTGAATTTACAGTCATACTTGCACCTATAACTAATCTGTTTTTGTTGCAGAATGTCTTTGAACTAGCGCCACAAAGTGAGTCTGCTGTGATGAATTCAACATCTCAGAAGTGGCGAGATTTCAAAAACAAATTGACTAGTAGATTTTTTTGGCCGAACAAAGATAATCCTGAAAAGTTGATTTCTCCACCAAGTCAGTATCAACTCCCAATAGCAGATTGGAAAGCATTTCTGGATGCGAGACTGGATCCATCATGGGAGGTACTTTAATAATTGATATGTTTCCTCACGAATTTATTAAATTCAATACTTAACTAAGCCAACATAATGATGTAGGTTACTCATGAAAAAAAAACAACGGACCATGCATTGTAAATATCACCACAGAATGTCTCGCAAGGGTTACATCGGCTTGGAGGCTGAACTGGTAAGAAACAGAGCAATATATTTGTAATTTTTAGCATGTTCTTCATGTTATTAAACATATGAATTTTGAAATTGTAGCGGAACAAAAACTTGGTTGCTGAAGATGAGGAAGTTGATAGATCTGTGCTTTGGCGTAAAGCTCGAGAAGACAAATCTGGCAACATAACATGTTCGGAGACATCAGAAGTAGCTGAAAAAATTGTAAATGTTTAGTTTTATTCAATCTCCATATTGCCTAGATAAATAACACTGTAGTTTGTGAATTGATTTGTCATGTCTCCAATTGTAGGATGAAATGTTGGAAAAGAAAGGCAAAGGAGAGTTCAAATCTTCTGGAATGAATGACGTGTTAACCGCTGCCTTAGGAAGCCAAGAACACTATGGAAGGGTTCGAGGTGTGGGAGGTTTCGTAAAACCACAAGTATACTTTAAAACTCCAAGAAAGAAGAGAGAAACAATCTCAAAAGCTGTGATTGAAAATGTAAAAGCACAATCGGAGGAGACTAAAAGTTTGAAAGATGAATTGGAGATGCTGAGGTCTCAACTTGCTGCTGTGATTCCATTAATCAATGATTGATCTTCTGAGACTGTAGCATCAAACAAGTTCTCAGGAGTGAAAGACTCAAAATTGTCAGATGATGTGGAAGAAGTTTATGATTGCGGCACTTCAAATGCGAAGGTTGCATGTCTCTGAATTTAATGTCAATTAAATTCTATTCACCTCCATTTATAAAAATATATCATGTCTTTTTGTTCTTGAAAGGGGAAAAAATGTCACCTGGCTGTAAAAGAACGCGAAAACGTGGTGGATTATGGCACAATAATATCAGAAGGAGGTCCAAATGTTATGATTCACCATGTTCCACTTGGGGAAGAGAACTTCAAGGTATCTATTGATGTTGTCTTAGATGAAAAAGCACAGCTTCCGATCCCAATTAAGTTTGGACCAACAATCATCAATGATGCTGTTGGAGTCATTGTTGGTTGGCCTAAAGAGTTGGTTATTTTTCCAACGACAAAGGTACTTTAGGTTTTTATTTGACTTTGTGTTTGCAATTGTCAGATATGTTGCTCGAACAATGTTTTATTTTAAAATACTTGTATGAATAAAATTTTAAATTGTAGAGGAAGGGGAAACCTCAATCATTTGCGCTTGCGGATGTTCCTGGTCAGCGCGACAAGTTCAAAGAAATTGAAAAAACATTACCCATGTCGTGCAAGTATATCTACTCTCATGTTGTTAGATTGCTGAATGAATCGGATACCATATACATTGAGTTTGAGGACGCTATGTTTGGACATCCTAAAAGCATACGGTTGCTAAGAGAAGATATCTTACGCTTTATGGAGATGAGGGAGATAGGTGCCAGACAAATTTTAGTTTACATGGGGTATATATAATGTCTAACTTACAATATTTGTGCATTTATATAATATTTTTTGTGGTACTTGTTCATATTTTGAAAATTTTCTAAACGATATATTTGTGCATCTATATCTTGCAGTCACCTCTACAAATATTTGAAGGAAAAAGACAAGGCTGACTATTTTTCGTTTGTGGATCCCGGAAATATACCTACATGCTCGATTGGCATAGATGACCGTGACTTATCACAACATATTGCTGACCAGTTGGAATCAGTGTGTAGAGATAGCATCTGCCTCATCCCATACAACACTGGGTAAGATTTTAGTTATTTATAGATTTATACTTCATGATAGTCAATGCTGTAATTTCATTTTTCAGGTACAATTGGATCTTGACTATCGTCAACGAAGATAAGAATATGATATATTTATTGGATTCTACGTATAACAGGAACCGAGATGGTACATGGAAAACTATTGTGACAAAATAGGTAGTAACTTATGTTGATTTTGAATATATTAACTTATAAATATGCAAAAAAATAACTTCTTACTTTTTAAAATGTAGTGGGGTGAAGATGTACAATGCCTCGAAGGGTATTTCTAAAGGGCCAGGTTTTAAAATATTGATGGTATGTATCGTACTTATTTATGAATACATGAATTGATAGTGGTTATTAATTAGATTGTGATTGTTGCATTAACTTTTCAATTCCATTATAGGGTAATCTAAAACAAAGTGGTTCTGTTGAATGTGGTATTGTGTGATGAGGTACATGAAAGAGATAGTCGATTGCGATGATCCACAGTTGGAGAAGATGTTGAGTTTCTTCTTGGGATAAATTTGTTGATTCTTGGTTGCATGCTTCATTAATTGGTTTCTCAGTTTTGTGAAGTTCTCACACATGGCTGTTAGCATATCTGTAATTTTTTGTCATTATATCTCCATTGTTTTTTTATTTAATTGCCAACATATATGTAATATGTTCAGATTCCATAATTTAAATACTTTTTAAATATACATATGTCAATTTTATTTAAAATAGAAGAATATAATGTATTTTTTTTTAAATTTCAATTTGCAGGATGCATCAAGAACCAATTTTACAACCAATCTCAATATGAAGAGGTCAGAAGTGAATGGAGTGAATTAGTCTACTCCTATGTAAGTCCTTAAATGGATGATGTATGTTGGGATAAATATTTTGTTTGTCATTGTGGATTTTTGGATATACTTTTGGTTTTGTGGATATCTTTTTGGGTTATTTGTGGATTGATGAATATGTAATTGTGGATTCAGTGGATATTCATCATTTTGAGATGGATATTTTATGAACTTAATTATATTAGTGTACTAAGTCATATATTGAGAAGTCTTTTTTTAACAATTACTTCATCAAAATAAAAAATAATGAAGTGTAACAGATAAATTACTTCGTTGTTATTTGCAAATTGTGAAGTAACATAATATTAAATACTTCATCAATAAGAAATCAGACGAAGTGATAGAATTAATTTACTTCACCATTGTTCTATAAAAACTAAGTTGTTTTGCGCAATTACTTCACAAAATACAAATTATTGAAGTCTTTCGAACCACTTACTTCGTCACTAAATGTAAATTGTGAAGTAACATAATATAAAATACTTCAACAAATAGGATAAATGCTGAAGTTATAGTTTATATTTACTTCAACAAATAGGATGAATTGTGAAGTTGTTTGCGTCTATTACTTCACCAAAATACATAACTACGTAGTCTTTCAGATGAATTACTTCGTCACTCAATGTAAATTGTGAAGTAAAATATTATAAACTACTTCGCTAAATAATAATTAAGACGAAGTTATATATATTCTATTACTTCACTATTTACAAAAATCGATGAAGTAAAACACATTTTTTACTTCGGCACCGGTCCAATTCTGGACCGGTTTTCGAAGGAAAACCGGCCGAAGACTTCAGTAATTTCAATCATACAAGTTCGGTTATTATCCAAAGTAAAAGGTACATCTATTACTTCACGTCCATATACTTCGGCAATTAACTACCTTATTACTTCATTGAATACGCGAAGTAAAAAGCGATTTTTCTACTAGTGTAGGTTGCATGCACTAGCTAGTCTAATTTAGGGATTGAAATGCATGAATATTGAATTTTAAGGAACTATTTTAGAATTTTCAAAATTTTAGAGATTTAATTATTAGTTTCGAGAATTTTACGGTTACAAGGGGATAAATGCGAAAATTTTGAGGGGTAAAAATGCAAATTTTGTAGGGCCATAATGTAATTTTCGAAACTTTACAGGCTAAATTGCAAAATATGAAATTTTTTAGGTTTAATGTCGAAATTTTTGGAGTATTACTTGGGTTAAATCAGTAAATTTGTCGAAGATTTTGGATTATTGCTGGTAGAAATTCATTAAGTTTCAAAGCGATTAGCTTTGATGATATGTTTTGCCGCATGGAGTATATATATTTCCGGTGTAGCCACACATGAATTGCTAGATTCCGGAGCTACACATTCGTTTATATCCAAGACATTTGTTCAGCGACTAGGAATCATACCGGTACTGATGTATTCAAGATTTAGAGTATAGATTCAATCCGGGGATCAGATTTTCACTTCTAAGATAGAATCGATTACAGAGGAATGTGGTACAGGCAGATTTGATTTTGCTATCATTGCTGGAGTTCGACATCATTTTGGTCATGGACTGGCTTTCTTCTAATGGGGCCATCATAGATTTTCGACGAAGGTCAGTATCTGTCTGACCGCCCAGCGGTAAAGAATTTGTGTTTGAGGCAGCCAGACATCAGCATTTGACTCGCATCATTCTTGCATATGTGCGAGGAAGCTTATGAAGAGAGGCTGCCAAGCGATTTTGGCCAGTATTGTGTCAATGTAGAGCCCAAAAATCAGTACACATATAATCCATGCATTTATTTAAATGTTAAATCATTTATTTAAATTAAAATGATTTTTTAGTGATGCATGATTTATTAAGTTGCATTATTTTAATTTTTATGTGATGCACGTTAAAATATTTTCTTGAGTTTCATGTTTAATGTGATTATTCGATGCAGGATCGAGGAAAGGAGACCAGTGACAATTTTTGAATAATTTTAAAATGCGGTATTTTATTTTTAATTTGGAAAGAGGCATTTTAAATAATTTATTAGTTTAAAGCATTTAATAGCCTAATTAAATTAATAGGAAATTATATGATTTCAAACTTTTAAAGTTAAACACTTGTGTGCATTATTTTACTTTTGGGGTATTAGCATTTTAATTATCTCGTGATTTGTTATTATTTATTTAAATAACCCAATTAGCTCTAATTACCTTAATTACCTATATCAAAACACACACGCACACACTTATACAGACACCTACACGTATAACACACCCACACATTTCTCTTGTTACCATTTCATCATTTTAAAAGAAAATTTTAGGGTTTTGGCACTAGAGTAGCAGCCGCCCTTCCTCTGAATCTTTCCAGCAAAATTTTGTTGATTTTATTTCAAGAAAACCGTTCCACAAGCGTCCCGGATCAACCTCGCATCTTTCCCCGCTTCGGTGTCGTCGTTCGGTAACGTTAAAGACTCAAAAGCATGTATATTCAATTTTTCCTGCTTAGATCTAGTCATATTATGTGTTGCGATATCTTTACGCGAGAAAATACATGTGTGATGTGTAGAAGTTTGAGCAATCATGTTTGGATCACTTTTGAAACCATTTTTGGGATCTCAAATCACGTTTTTAGCTGTTCTTTTAAATGCTGCGATTTTTCGGTCGCTTTTCTGGAAAAACTTTCCAAATATGAAACGTAGAACTTTTCAATACCTTCTATTTGATATAAAATTGGAAATATTTGGATAACAATTGAGTGAATTATGGTGTTTTGCGTGGGGCTGCTCAAACTGCGTTTTCTGAAAATTATGCTATTGATGTGTTCTTGAAGTTTATTTATTGCAGACTTCGTTGGGAACCGTTGGGTGATCGCTGCTGTGTTTAGGTATATGGAGTATGAGCTTGGGATGAGTTTTGAGGCTTGTTTCGTGTTGATAGTCGTTGGTTGCATTAGAAACCGTAGGAAACAATTGGTGTCAAAATTGATTTTATGGGTTTTATTGCGTTGGGTGTGCTGCGTCGTTTCTTTGGGAACGTTTGGGGCGTTTTTATGGAGTAGGGTCAGTGTCATAGTGTCCTAGGATGAGTCTCGATGGATTAGGTTCAAGAATCGTATTATTTAGTTAGGAGTATTAAGATGCAAATCGCGGATTCCAGTACACTCGACGCCCGAGCGGTAGTTTCTTACCGCCCGAGCGCCACTCTTTCTGTCCGAGGGTAGAGTTTCATAAAACCTGGCGCTCGAGCAGTAAGATATTCCCGCCCGAGCGTGGGACCAGCTGGAGGAATGTTTGGTTTTCATTTAGCTTTAGGTTTCAATAGTGAGTCCATATCTTTTATTGTTTGGGAAATGTTAACACGTCATTTTAGAGCTTGTTTCGGAGTTTGATATCATGGTTAGTATGATTAAACGAGGTCAAGTCCCGAATGTTCTAGAACATCATAAGCCACTTGTTTACTTCGGGGTTGAGTACGAGTAGTACGTCTAAGTATGAAAGCTAAGCACTTGATAATGTGTTAGTATGTGCAGCAGTGGCACCAAGAGAGATCCAACGAATCCCTCAACACCTAGTAAGTATGTTCGACGTGCAAAGAAAATACTTATAAGTTTTTGAGGTATGCTAAATGTCTTGTGACCAACTTATGTATGAGATTGGAAAGCGGTAAAGTATGACCAGGGACCAATCCACCCCGTTAAATTATGTACGAGTTTAGATCAGGATTGGAAAGCGGTAAATTATGACCAGGGACCAATCCACCCCGTTAAATTATGAACGGGGATCTCATGTATGTGGCAATGGATCTTCACTGTCAGCCCAGTACTGTGGTTTAGTCTGATCAGGCGTATTTATGTATGGGTCACTTGCTTTGAAACATGCCTCTACGAAAAATGATGAAGTTTATGTATGTTCAAATATGTACGAAGTAAGCATGCTTAAAAAAAGTTTTACGTTTATGGCACGTCTATGATATGTATGTATGTTCAAGCTTTTATATGCAAGTTCAAGTTCCAGTATGTACGTTCTATTTTAAAGCTGCATGTGATCTAATTACGTAGTACTCGTTACTTTCCAGTTTATACATGTTGAGTCTTTAGGATCACTAGACTTCATCGATGCAGGTGAGGATGAGTTTGAAGAGACGAGGGGTGGGGACCAGTGAGTGGGCTTGGACTGAGCGGGAGGCTAAACTCGAGGACCGCCATATTTTAAGTTCCTATGAAATGTTCGAAATACTCTGATTTTTACGTTTTGATTATAATGTTTAAACAAGTATTTTTCTTTACCAACTTTAAATGTGTTCACTCTTTTGCAAATGCTTACTGGTTGGACAGTTATTTGTGAACGCAAAATGAGAGTTTATTGGCATTTAAGAAAATTTTTTTTTCCGCAAATTTTAAATAGTTTAAAAGTACGGTACGTTACAGTTGGTATCAGATCGGTGTTCTTGTAAAGGGTTACGCCTACTGCCAGTCGCGAGAATCTCACAAAGCCACACCTCAAGTCTGTAAGTTTTAAAGTTTTGAATTATGTTATGTATTAAGCATCAAGTCATGATTTCAGCATGTCCATGTTTTAAGTTCGATTTACGTGCATCTTATGCTATTGATATTATGTTCATGCATATTGGGTTTACGTGTTGGGTAAATGGTTGGAACAGTATGCCTCCTAGACGCTTGATTAACCGTGAAGTAAGGGATGAGGACAGGGAGGCTCGAGAGGAGGGGAGAGACGCTCCTCCTACTCTACCGCCAGATATGCAGCACAGATGCTTGCAAGAATGACTCAATTCTTCGCACAGTTTACGGGGAACCAGGCTGCAGTTGATGCGGGGGCTAGGCCCAGACCAGAGGCGGTATATGAGAGGTTCATGAAGATGAACCCAAAGGAGTTTTCGGGGACTACTGACCCGATGATAGCTGAAGGATGGATTAAGTCCATCGAGGTGATATTTGATTTCATGGAACTGCAGGATGCAGACCGGGTTAGATGCACCACCTACTTGTTGACTGGAGATGCCAGGCTATGGTGGGAAAGTGCATTAGTGTCAGTTATCTTGCAAACACTGACGTGGAATGGATTTAAGGAGGTCTTTTACTCCAAGTACTTCACTGAGGAAGTACGCTATCGCCTGACCAGGGAGTTCATGACGTTGCGTCAGGGGGATAGCAGCGTTGCGGAGTTTGTGAGTAAGTTTGAGAGGGGGTGTCACTTTGTGCCCTTGATAGCTAATGATGCCCAGGGGAAGCGAAGGCATTTTATGGATGGGTTGCGGCCAATATTGCGCCGTGATGTGAGGGTTGCTGGTCCGACTACCTACACCGTTGCTGTATCTAGAGCCTTGGCGGCAGAGCAGGACAAGAAAGATATCGAGGTCGATAGGCAGGGCAGGAGGCCCTATCAGGCACCACAGCAGTAGCAACAGTGACCTCATTTCAAGATGTCGTTCCAGGGGCACCCAGGGAAGAAGCCATGTTAGGGACCGCGGAAAGGGAAGGGTCCTATCCCACAGCTGAAGGCTCCTCAGAGGCCGAAGTACCCAGTGTGCCCGAAGTGCAACCGCCAGCACCCGGGGCAGTGTTTATATGGGTCGGGCAAATGTTTCAAGTGTGGAGCTAGTGATCACATGTTAAAGGAGTGCCCACAGTGGAGGTAGCCAACCCAGGGGAGAGTGTTCGCCATGCATGCTCAGGAGGCAAACCCAGACACGATGCTATTGACTTGAAACATTTTCATAAAGAGAGTATCCACGAAGACCCTGATAGACTCAGGAGTCACCTACTCTTTTATTTCAGAGGCATTCGCCAGTCACTTGGATGTCAAGTCTATTGGACTCGACATGACATATTCAGTGACAGTCCATCAGGGGAAGAATTATCAGCTACTAGTGTGGTCAGAGACATTGATCTCGAGCTGTAGGGAAACCTAGTGTACGAAGATTTGATCATGTTGCTGATACCAGAGTTTGATATCATTTTGGGAATGGATTGGCTGACGAAGAACAGAGTTCTGATTGATTTTCAGAAAAAGGTCAGTGTTAGTAAGACCTTTGGGCATGGAGCAGTTTCTCTTTGAGCCAGCTAGATGGAGGAGTTTCCCACGCATGATCTCTTGCATGCAAGCGCGGAGACTTATGCACAAAGGGTGTCAGGCTTTCTTGGCCAGTGTTACTTCTGCACCTGACGTACCCACTCCGTCAATAACTGAGGTACCAGTAGTAAGAGATTTTCCTGACGTATTTCCGGATGATGTCATAGACCTTCCACCAGAGAGGTGGAGTTTTCTACTGACCTTGTGCCAGGCACCATGCCAATCTCTAAGGCGCCGTACAGATTAGCTTCAGCTGAGATGTTAGAGCTCAAGCAGCAAATTCAGGAGCTCCTAGACAAAGAATTCATCCGCCCTAGTCTCTCACCATGGGGCGCACCAGTGCTCTTTATGAATAAGAAAGACGGGAGCATGAGGCTGTGTATCGAGTACCGAGAACTGAACAAGATAATGATCAAGAATAAATACCCACTTCTAAAGATCGAGAACTTGTTCGATCAGTTGCAGGGAGCTACAGTGTTCTCTAAGATAGATCTTCGATCGGTGTATCACTAGCTGAAGGTGAAGGATGCCGATGTTCATAAGACAGCTTTCAGAACCAGATATGGGCATTACGAGTTTTTAGTGATGCCGTTTGGACTGACGAATGCTCCAGCAATTTTTATGAACTTGATGAATCGAGTATTTCAGCCTTACCTAGACCAGTTCGTCATAATGTTCATTGACGATATTCTCATTTACTCGAAGAGCCGCGAGGAGCACAGTCAGCATCTGAGTACAGTTTTGCGGGTTTTGCAGAGTCGCAAACTATTTGCGAAATTCAGCAAGTGTGAATTTTGGTTGGAGAAGGTAGCGTTTTTGGGTCATATAATATCTAACAGTGGTATTGAGGTGGATCCAAGCTAAGGTAGCAGCAGTTAGAGATTGGGTTGAACCAAAGAATGCGTCAAAGATTCGCAGTTTCCTAGGCCTAGCAGGCTACTACAGGAAATTTATTCAAGGGTTTTCCTCGATAGCAGTGCCACTCACTTCACTGACAAAGAAGAATGCTAAATTCGTGTGCAGTGATGAATGTCAGGAGAGCTTTGATACTTTCAAGCAAGCTCTTATTTCAGCGCTAGTGTTAGCCATGCCATCAGGGCAAGGAGATTTTGTGTTATACACCGATGCATCTAAGCTCGGGTTAGGCACATTGTTGATGCAGCATGGTCGGGTCATAGCTTATGCTTCCAGGCAGTTGAAAGTGCATGACAAGAATTATCCGACTCATGATCTTCAGTTAGCTGTCGTTGTCTTTGCGTTGAAGATATGGAGACATTACTTGTAGGGCGAGAAATGTCAGTTATTCACTGACCACAAGAGTTTCAAGTATTTCTTCACGCAAAAAGAATTAAATATGAGACAGAGATAGTGGTTAAAGTCGGTGAAAGACTACGATTGTGAAATTAGCTACCATCCAGGGAAAGCTAATGTTGTGGCCGATGCCTTGAGCCGAAAGGTTGCAGTCATAGCACAGTTGTCAATGCAGAGATCTCTTCAGTCAGAGATTCAGAGATTCGGGTTAGAGGTTTATCATAAGGGCAGGGCTCCTAAATTGTCTAATCTGACAGTCCAGTCTTCTTTGTCTTCCTTGCTAGATCGAATCCGTGCAGGTCAGCCTTCAGATGAGCAGTTACAGAAATGGAGACTGAAGGATGAGGCCAAAGGCAGTGTACTCTACACAGTTTTCGATGGTATTGTGAGATACAGAGGTAAAATGTGGTTGCCTAGTGTTCAATCGATCAGAGATGATATCTTGTCAGAGGCACATGCATCTCCGTATTCCATCATCCAGGAGGTATCAAGATGTACAAGGATTTGCAGATTTTGTATTGGTGGCCAGGTATGAAGCGAGAGATCCGCCGATTTGTGTCTGAATGTCTCACTTGTCAGCAGGTGAAGCCAGAGCTTCAGAGGCCAGCAAGAATGCTCATGTCATCCCCTATCCCCGAGTGGTAATGGGAGAATATCACCATGGACTTCGTTGTTGGGTTGCCGAGGTCAGTCAGGGGATCCAATGCCATTTGGGTTATAATGGATCGACTTACTAAGTCGGCACATTTCTTGCTAGTAAAGACGACTTTGTCCAGGACACAGTATGTGGAGCTCTATATCAGGGAGATAATACGATTGCACGGAATCCCAATTTTTATTGTGTCCGACAGGGACCCGAGGTTCACATCGTCCTTTTGGAAGAGTTTGCATGCAACCATGGGGACGAAGTTGCTATTTAGTACAGCTTTTCACCCTCAGACAGATGGCCAGTCTGAGCGGATGATTCAGATTTTGGAGGCATTTATTGCGAGCCTGTATGATCGACTTCCATGGAACTTGGGAATCTAAGCTACCTCTATTGGAGTTTACCAACAACAACAGCTTCCAATCATCTATTGATATGGCTTCATACGAAACATTGTATGGAAGGAAGTACAGATCGTCGGTTCATTGGGATGAAGTCGGTGAGAGGTCACAGCTTGGTCCAGAGATTGTTCAGCAGACTGCAGATGTGGTGGTCAAGATCCGAGAGAGGATGAAGACCGCATAGAGTCGTCAAAAGAGCTATGCTGACAAGAGAAGGAGAGATATAGAGTTTGCCGTAGGTGATCACGTTTTCGTTAAGATAGCACCCATGAAGGGTGTTATAAAATTTGAGAAGAGAGGCAAGCTCAGTCCGAGATTCATTGGGCCGTTCGAAATTCTTGACAGAGTTGGGACACTAGCTTATCGTGTAGCCCTACCGCCGAATCTGGCCGGTGAACACAATGTGTTCTACGTCTCGATGTGGAGGAAGTATGTAGCCAATCTTTCGCACATTCTGAGTTATGAGCCGCTGCAGCTTGCTCCAGACCTGTCGTATGAGGAAAGACCTGTCCAAATCCTAGACAGACAGGAGCGTAGACTTCGGAACAAGGTGACCAAGTTGGTCAAAGTCAGGTGGCTAAATAAATCAGTGGAGGAGGCCACTTGGGAGATCGAAGCAGATATGAGAAACCGCTACCCGGAGTTGTTTGGTAAGATTTAATTTCGAGGACAAAATTTATATAAGTGAGGGAGGAACTGTAGAGCCCAAAAATCAGTACACGTATAACCCATGCATTTATTTAATTGTTAAATCATTTATTTAAATTTAAAAAATATTTTTTAGTGATGCATGATTTATTAAATTGTATTATTTTAATGTTTATGTGATGCACGTTAAAATATTTTCTTGAGTTTCATGTTTCAGGTGATTATTCGATGTGGGATCGAGGAAAGGAGACCGATGACGATTTTTGGATAATTTTAAAATGCAGTATTTTATTTTTAATTTGGAAAGGGGCATTTTAAATGATTTATTAGTTTTAAGCATTTTAATAGCCTAATTAAATTATTAGGTAATTATATGATTTCAAACTTTTAAAGTTAAACACTTGTGTGCATTATTTTACTTTTGGGGTATTAGCATTTTAATTATCTTGTGATTTGTTATTATTTATTTAAGTAACCCAATTAGATCTAATTACCCTAATTACCTATATCAAAACACACGCGCACACACTTTTATACACACACCTACACGTATAACACACCCACACATTTCTCTTGTTACCATTTCATAATTTTAAAAGAAAATTTTAGGGTTCTTGGCACTAGAGTAGCAGCCGCCCTTCCTCTGAATCTTTCCAGCAAAATTTTGTTGATTTTATTTCAAGAAAACCGTTCCACAAGCGTCCCGGATAAACCTTGCATCTTTCTCCGCTTCGGTATCGTCGTTTGGTAACGTTAAAGATTCAAAGGCATGTATATTCTATTTTTCCGGTGTTTATCTAGTTATATTATGTATTGCGATGTACGCGAGAAAATACATGTATGATGTGTAGAAGTTTGAGAAATCATGTTTGTATCACTTTTGAAACCATTTTTGGGATCTCAAATCACGTTTTTTGTTGTTCTTTTAAGTACTGTGATTTTTATGTCGCTTTTCTGGAAAAACATTCAACATATGAAACGTAGAAATTTTTGATACCTTCGATTTGATATAAAATTCGAATTATTTGGATAAAAATTGAGTGAGTTATAGTGTTTTGCGTCGGGCTGCTCAAACTGCGTTTTCTGAAAATTATGCTATTAATGTGTTCTTGAAGTTTATTTGTTGCAGGATTCATTGGGAACCGTCGGGTGATCGCTGCTGTGTTTAGGTATATGGAGTATGAGTTTGGGATGAGTTTTGACGCTTCATTTCGTGTTGATAGTTGTTGGTTGCATTAGAAACCGTAGGAAACAATTGGTGTCAAAATTGATTTTATGGGTTTTATTGCGTTGGGTGTGCTGCATCGTTTCTTTGGGAACGTTTGGGGCGTTTTTATGGAGTCAGGTCAGTGTCATAGTGTCCTAGGATGAGTCTCGATGCATTGGTTCAAGAATCGTATTATTTAGTTAGGAGTATTAAGATGCAAATCGCGGAGTCCAGTACACTCGGGGCCCGAGCGGTAGTTTCTTACCGCCCGAGCACCACTCTTTCAGTCCGAGGGTAGAGTTTCAGAAAACCTGGCGCTCGCAGCGATAAGTTATTACCGCCCGAGCGCGGGGCCAGCTGGAGGGAGGTTAGGTTTTCATTTAGCTTTAGGTTCCAATAGTGAGTCCTTATCTTTTATTGTTTGGGAAATGTTCACACGTCATTTTAGAGCATGTTTCGGGGTTTGATGTCATGGTTAGTATGATTAAACGAGGTCAAGTCCCGAATGTTCTAGAACGTCATAAGCCACTTGTTTACTTCGAGGTTGAGTACGAGCAGTACGTATAAGTATGAAAGCTAAGCACTTGATAATGTGTTAGTATGTGCAGAAGTGGCCCAAACGAGATCCAACGAATCCCTCAACACCAAGTAAGTATGTTCGACGTGCAAAGAAAATACTTTTAAGTTTTTGAGGTATGCTAAATGTCTTGTGACCAACTTATGTATGGGAATAGAAAGCGGTAAAGTATGACCATGAACCAATCCACCCCGTTAAATTATGAACGAGGATCTCATGTATGTGGCAGTGGATCTTCCCTGTCAGCCCAGTACTGTGGTCTAGTCTGATTAGGCGTATTTATGTATGGGTCACTTGCTTTGAAACATGCCTCTACGCAAAATGATGAAGTTTATGTATGTTCAAGTATGTACGAAGTAAGCATGTTTAAGAAAAGTTTTACGTTTATGGCACGTCTATGATATGTATGTATGTTCAAGCTTTTATATGAAAGTTCAAGTTCCAGTATGTACGTTCTATTTTAAAGCTGCATGTGATCTAATTACGTAGTACTCGTTACTTCCAGTTTATACATGTTGAGTCTTTAGGCTCACTAGACTTGATCGATGCAGGTGAGGATGAGTTTGAAGAGACGAGGGGTGGGGACCAGTGAGTGGGCTTGGACTGAGCGGGAGGCTAAACCCGAGGACCGTCCATATTTCAAGTTCTTATGAAATGTTCGAAATACTCATATTTTTACGTTTTGATTACAATGTTTAAACAATTATTTTTCTTTAGCAACTTTAAATGTGTTCACTCTTTTGCAAATGCTTATGGTTGGACAATTATTTGTGAACGCAAATTGAGAGTTTATTGGAATTTAAGAAAATTTTTATTTTTCCGCAAATTTTAAATAGTTTAAAAGTACGGTACATTACAGTCGGAGCCAGTCAGTCAGAGGCTAGAGGACGTTGATGTGGTCAGAGTTTCCCTAGTGTTTTACCTGAAGGTGTTTCAGGCATTCCACTAGACAGAGAGGTGGATTTTCCTATCGATCTTATGCCAGGTACCATGCCTATTTCTATGGCGCTCTATCGACTAACACCTACAGAGATGAAGGAGTTGAAAGATCAGATACATGATTTTATAGATAAGGTTTCATTCGCCCAAGCTTTTCTCCATGGGGCGCACCGGTACTTTTTGTTAAGAAGAAAGATGGCAGCATGCGCTATTTATTTAGTACAGGGAGCTGAACCGTGTCACAGTCAAGAACAAGTATCCGTTACCCAGAATCGAGGATTTATTTGATCAGCTTTAGGGAGCATCAGTATTCTCGAAGATAGACCTCCGATCCGGATACCACCGGCAAAAAGTTAGAGAGTCTGACATGCATAAGACGTCGTTTAGGACGCGTTACTGGCACTATGAGTTTATGGTGATGCCCTTTAGTTGACGAATTCGCTAGCGATCTTCATGGATCTCATGAATCCTGTGTTTCAACCATGTTTGGATCAGTTTTCATAGTTTTTATATATGACATACTGATTTATTCGAGGAGCAGAGAGGAGCACATGCAGCATCTAAGGACCGTACTGCAGAATTTAAAGGATAGACGGCTGTAAGCCAAGTTTAGTAAGTTCGAGTTCTGGCTTGATAAAGTGGCATTCTTGGGCCACATTGTATCTCGGGATGGTATAGAGGTCGATCCCAGCAAAGTTGAGGCAGCTAGAGATTGGTCAGTGCCTAATACATAGCTTCTTGGGATTGGCTAGTTATTACAAGAAGTTTATTCTTGGCTTCTCTTCTATTGCGGTGCCTATGACCACCTTGACGAAGAAGAATGCGAAGTTTATTTGGGGACCAGAGTGCCAGGAGAGTTTCGATTGATTGAAGCAGGCTTTGACCTCAGCACCAGTTCTAGCTATGCCATCAGAGCAGGGTGAGTTTGTGGTATATACAGATGCTTAGAGGCTCGGTTTGGGCGTAGTGATGATGCAGCATGACAGATTTATAGCTTATGCGTCTTGATAGCTGACTGTCCATGAGAAAAATTATCCGACTCATGACCTCGAGCTAGCAGTAGTTAGTTTTGCCTTGAAGATTTTGAAGCACTAGCTGTACGGGAGAAGTGCAGGATTTTCACTGACCATAAGAGCCTGTAGTACTTCTTCATACAGAAAGAGCTGAACATGAGGCAGCATAGGTGGCTAGAGCTAGTAAAGGATTACGACTGTGACATTAGCTACCATCCGAGTAAGGCTAATGTAGTTGCAGATTCCTTTAGAATGAAGACTACAGTGATTGCTCAGCTATCATTACAGAGACCGTTGCAGGCAGAGATTCAGGGGTTTGAGCTTGTATTTTATGCGAGGGGCAGTGCCTCTAATCTTTCTACCCTGACAGTGCAGCCGATACTGAGAGATAGAATTCGGGCAGTGCAGACTTCTGACGAGCAGTTGCAGAAGTGGAGACAGAGGGACGAGGCTAAGGGCTGGAGACTGTATACAGTTGTGGACGGCATAGTCAGATATAGGGATCGACTGTGGGTACCTGACACTGATTCTCTGAGAGCATATATCTTGAGCGAGACCCACCGCACCCTGTACTCCATCCATCTAGGGTTTATGAAAATGTATAGGGATCTTCAGTCTCTTTATTTGTGGCCGCATATGAAGCGGGATATTTTGCAATTTGTCTCCGAGTGTTTGACATATCAGCAAGTCAAGGTAGAGCATCAGAGACCAGCGTGTAAGCTTAGGCCACTGCCTATTCCCGAGTGGAAATTGGAGAACATTACCATGGGCTTCGTGACAGGGTTTCCGAGGACAACATGTGGATATAATGGCATATGGGTGATCTTTGATCGGCTCACTAAGTCAGCTCATTTTCTACCAATCAGGAAGACCTTAACCATGACTAAGGACACAGAGCTGTAGGACGCAGAGCTGTACATTAGAGAGATAGTCAGACTGCATGAGATTCCAGTGTCCATCATGTCAGACAGGGATTCGAGGTTCACTATATGCGTTCTGGAAGAGTATGCACCAGGAATTGGGTACTAAGATGCTATTCAGTACTGTCTTTCATCCTCAGATCGACGGACAGTCAGAGAGGGTGATACAGATTTGGAGGACCTTTGCATGATCGACTTCCAAGGCAGGTGGGAGCTGAAGTTACCTCTCGTGGAGTTCACATACAATAACAGTTATCATGAAACAATTGGTATGGCTCCATATGATGCATTGTATGAGAGGAAGTGTAGGTTGCTAGTGTACTGGGACAAGGTAGGAGAGAGGGCTGAATTTGGTCCGGATATTGTCAAGCCAGATGGCAGAGTTGGTAGTTCAGGATTCGGGATAGGATGAAGACCGCTCAGAGCCGTCAAAAGAGTTTCGACGATCAACGACGCCTGGATCTCGAGTTTTCAGTAGGGGACTGTGTATTCGTGAAATTTGCACCGATGAAGGGTGTGATGAGATTCGGGAAGAAGGGCAAGCTCAGCCCTAGATTCATCAGACTATTTGAGAACTTAGAGAGAGTTGGGACACTTGCATAAAAATTTGCATTGCAGCCGAATCTAGGTGGGGGTTCATAATTTTTTCCATGTCTCTATGCTGCGGAAGTACATGTCGAATCCTTCGCATGTTCTGAAATATGAGCCACTTCAGCTGACACCGAACCTGTCATTCGAGGAGAGACCCACTCAGATATTTGACAGACAGGAGAGCAGGCTCCGGAACAAGATGATCCACATGGTCAAATTCAAGTGGCTGAATCATTCCGAGGAAGAGGCTACTTGGGAGTCTGAGGCCGAGATAAGGAGTCGTTACCCAGAGTTATTAGGTATGTTTTAAATTTCGTGGAAAAAATTTTGTTTTAAGGGGGCGGGCGGGGGAAAGTTACAATGTCCAGAAATTCGAACTACGTAACCTGAATGCATGCAATCTAGCATTTTATTTAAAATAGGTGTTTAATGATTTTTATATATTTCATGCATAAATATTTCATGATTAGGGTTTATTTCCCTATTATTTTTAAGTTTCATGCATTGGGGTTTTAGGTTCCTTTTCGAGCTCGAACGAGTAACCGAGATCGGGGATAATCAGGAAAAATATTTTATTTAATAATTAATTTTAATTAATTAATCTGAAGTGTTTTTAAAGATGTTTTTTTGAAAATGTCCTTGGTAGGTATTTTTACTCGTCGTGTCGTATTTTTAATCGATATGCAAATTTTATCGAATCGGGGAACTTTTTGAGGGTTCGGGCAATATTTTAAAAATGTACCAAAATGAAATATTTTTTGAAGTGTTATTGGGATTGATGGGTCGGTTTTAATGCCTAATGGGCTCAAAACCCTTTTAATTTTTAATTAGGGCCCATTAGTGCTTTGTAATCCATTTAAACTCTACCTATATCAATCTTAACCCTAATATCATTAAGTGGCCGCACACCTCCTTCATCACCAGCCCCTCCCCTTTGAATTTTACAACAAAAAATAGTAGCCCATCGGTTTCCCTCCATTAAATTCAAGCAAGCTTCCTCCCCGCTCCTCCAGTGCTTCTCCGACGCACGTATCTTCAAGTTTGTGAGCATAAACTCGATAAGGCATGCCTCACGTCTTTCTTTTCTCATGATTAACTCCATATGTAGGTTTATGTGTGTGAATGTACATAGGGAATATATATCTTGCATGCTTTTTTGTTTATGTGCATACTCTTTTATGCAAACTCACGTTTTCTTGCATGATTGTGTAAGGGTCTACCGAACTACAGGTTATGGGTTGTACATGTCGAGTAAGATGCAAATCAAGGTGCTGGTGTCGAGGTTTGCAAGGTTTAGGTGAAGGCCGAAGATATGATTCTAGGCGGCTAGGGTTTTCAAACCATGTTGGTTAAAGGCAGGTAGGCTCTGCTGTAGAAGGGCTGAATCAGGGAAAAGGTGCGATCAAGAGGGTCCAACCGAGGTCTAGGGGAGGTCCATAACCAGCTGGTCTCGGCTAGGAAGGAGGTGGATTGGTTAAGGGTCGGTTGTCCTCCAAGTGGGACGCGACCGTGCATGTTCTTGGTGGTTCGAGTGGTGCATTTGCATATGGCAAGATTAGTGTACTAGGGTTTTCAAAATGTTTTGCGGAGAAAATTCCAGCAACATTTGGCCTTATTTTCGTGGGTCTTAGTGGGCTGGGATGTGTCGTTTTAGGGCTGGTTGGGTGGTTTTAAGACATGATTCGAGTTGGGAAAAATTTGGTCTTGTTTCGGGTTGATTACGGGACCCCGGTCCAAGTTTGAAAACGAATCGTGCAAGTTTTGATACGGGCTTGAGTTTATGTCTAAAAAATACTTGTAAATATTTTTGAGGTGTTTGGTAAGCTTCGGGTCGAAATTGTGATGTTCAAGGGTAAAATGGTCATTTTGAGTTTCGAGGGGCAAAACGATCATTTTACATTCAGGTTGAGTTTTTAGTCATGCACCGCACTGAGCACAAATTAGTCATGATTTAAATGTTTATGTTATCTTGAATATGAATTTTTATGTAAACATGAAAAATAGGCTGCATGCTTGGTCTTAAGAAACATTTACGGATATGCATGGTTTATTAAGTGATGAATATGATGATATGTTTTGAAGTATGATAATTGATTGTGACTAATACGATGTTACGATGACATGTAAAACCAAGGCTCAGTGAACATGTAATATTGTCGCTGATGTCCCCGTCGTTGGCTACCGCGGTTACACGTAGATGGATCTATCGACTGACATAATAATTTGAAAGTCACAACTAATAAACTAAATTAAATTAAAATAAAATGTATACGTATATGATGAGACTTGTTTTGTCACGTTGTGCTATTTTACGACTCGTTTACATTTATACTTTTAAGTTTATGAAATGTATTTTACTACATTATTTTTCACTGTTGTGCGCTATGTATAAGTAGTTGTTAGATACAGGTGTGTTGAGTCTTTAGACTCACTAGACGTGAATGATGAAGGTGAGCATGTTGATGAGGAGGGTGGAGGTGCCGAAGCCTGAGTAGGCAGGGCTGGATGTGCGAACATGAACCCAAGGACTACATTTTTCTGCACATCATGTTTTTGAAGTTAGTAGCGGATATGAATATTTGATTACGTTTGTTTTTATGTCACGCCTCGAGCTCGGGCCCGTGCCTTTGCCTACGTTAATGCACAATGGGCTCCTATAGCAATTACTTCATATTCGTCCTCCCTTTTACGCAAATAATTAAACCAAGTTTCTATAGAAGTCCATTGTAAGCTCATTATAAACTCATTTTAAATATTTAATTTTTAAGATGTGGGACAAGTGTATCACAATCACCCCTCCTTCAGAATGTATCATCCTCGCCGCGGCCTGACCACTCGATCCACCAGTGCCGAGAATCTAGAGGTGGCTCCTACAGGTTCAAGAGGTGGCTCTTGTCATGTAGCACTTTGCCCCGCAGGTTCAAGAGGTGGCTCTCATGTAAGTAGCAGTTTGTCCCGCATAGCACTTATGTTCCTTGCTGGTGACCGGCTCTGATACCATTCAATCACGCCCCGAGCTCGGGCCCGGGCTCACGCCTGCATGATTGGATTGATTTCAAACTACAAAAAAAACTGGCTCATCGGATTGATTGCTCCAACTTAATTTGTATGTGTTTCCATATCTAATTTCTGTTATAATGATATCACTAGTTGCATTTGTGAGAACCCGGGATTTTCCGATCCGAAAAAAATCATGTAAGAAATTCGAGCTTGAAATTTAACTTAAACAACTTTCATTCTAACTATAAAACTTGAATATTAACTTAGATTTTTAGTAAATTTAACTCGAGAAAAAAGCTTCAAAGTTCGGGGATTAGCTCAACGAGAGTCCGAGCTGCAAATAACCGCATCCATTGAAGAGTTGCCACGGGAAGAGTAAAATCCCAGCTCAAGAACTCGATCTTTCAGCTCAAAGAAGCTCAACCAAGCTTGCCCTAACAAGATCAAAAAGGGAGCTAAAAGATGAGCCAAGGAATTGGACAAACTTATTATGCAAGAAATGACCTTTGAGGTAACCAAGAAAGAAGTTAAGGAATGAACTAAAGGTTAAGACAAATTAAGTATGCAAGAAATGACCTTTGAGATAATCCTTGAAGGAGCTAAGGGAGGAGCTAGGAGGACCAGGACACGCACTACAACAATAAATAGCTATTGTGACACTTTTTTGTAGACACTTTTAATTAAATGTTGTTACAAATACTTAATAATGACACTTGTAAAAAATTAATAATATGTAAAATAAAAAAACATATTAGATTAGTTATCATGACATTTTTAATTGATGTCATCTTTTATATGTAGGAAAACAATTACTTTTCCCACATCGTAAAAAATCGTTAAAAAACTAAAAAATTTCACTATAAATAAGTGTGAGAATATTTGGGTTAGATAAATATTGGAGGAGGGAAAATAATTGTCTCCCTCCATATAAAAAATGACATCAATTAAAAATGTCAGGATAATTAATCTAATATGTTTTTTTATTCTCACATTTATTTTATCTAATTTTCCCTCCTCCTATATTTATCCAACCTAAATATTCCCATATTTGTTATTGTAACTATAAATAACATACACGACACTTTTAGTTGTCATTATAAATGATTTTAACTGACATATAAATTTGTCATTATTACTATAATAACAAGGCATCTATAAATGTATTTAAACATGAGTTTTCCTGACATTTAAAATTGTCATTATATGAATAATTAGTAACACGTATGAAGTTATCATTAACATCTTAAAATGACATTAAAAAATGTCAGTAAGTTTAAGACGACTATTGGAATAGATGACATTTGTTGGAGGTGTCACTAAAACTTAAATGTCACTAAATATTGAATATGATGACATTTATGAATGTCACCATAAGCATTTATTCTATATGGTGCAAGGAATGACTCTGTGCTTGGCATATCTTTGACCACAATTATGATCACCATTAAATCATTGCTTGGGCTCCAAGTGGTCGACAAAGGGGGTAAGGAAAAGCCACACTCTCCATCTATAAATAGCACTCAAGACTTGAGAGAAAAACACACCACCAAGCCATCAAAAATTTCGGCCCTCACCCTTACTCAAACCTATCTAAAATTTTGGCCAAGCTTAGCAAGGAAGAGGAAGGATTTTTCGTGCAGTCAAGTGTTGAGATCCTGCGTCGAAGTGCTGCTCAATCGAAGACAGCATTTGCTAAGGTTACGTCGAAGTGATGCTCAATTTTCGAGAGGAAACTTTTAACAAGAATCTGCAAATTCTGTAAGTGGGCTTTTGATATATATTCGTTTGTATTTTTTAACTTGAATACGTAGATCATGACATGCATATAGGTGTGTCTTCATTTTCGAAAAAATGATGCCTGTATGTTTAAAATTTCAATCGATTATGTGTTTCTTCTATGCTTCGAAATTCGTTGGTTCCGCTGAATTCGTTTGGAACTCTGATATCTGAAAGTTCTGATACGTTTTGTCTGAAACACTCTGAATTCTGTGATTGCACTGTTACGATTCGAATTTGAAATGGGACGAGAATTGTAGTTCTGTCTGGCCCCCATTGGTGGGTATAAAACCAAGTTCTGTTCTGGCCCCCATTGGTGGTTATAAAACCATGTTCTGGCCTCACCCCTTAGAGGAATAACATATTGGGGACAATTTGACTATGGAAATGAGATGAGTAACAGTGTTATGTTCATTCTGAAATGATCTGATTTGTTTCTGAATTATTCTGAGTCATCTAGGTAACTTCTGTCTTATATTCGTTTCATTCTTGTTATGATAAGTTAAGGGTATTAAGTTTTGAAAGTCTGTTAAAAGAACGTTTTAAGAAAACTAAGTTCTATATGTAACGATTGGAAATCGATCGATCCCCCACTTGCTGAGTGTTTTCCAAAACACTCAACCCTTACAAATTTCAGATAAAAGCAAGGAGCAATTGAATGAGGAAGAGCAAGATGCTTTTTGGGGATGGTGAATCAAAGATCGAGATCAAGATTTGGAATTTTATTCTCTTTTTGTTTCCATCTTAGAAAACTTGGATGTAATGTTTATTTCATTTTTATTGTAAAAGACAATATTATTTTATGAAAAAAACTGGTTTGTTTTGATACGAGGCTTAATTGTTTTCAAGTAATTAAACAATGCCGAATGTCACCGATGCTTCGGACACGGGGCGTGACATTTAAGTGGTATCAGAGCCGTCAGGTTCACAATCCCGCTGGGATTTTGATAGACCAAATTTGATGAAGTCGAATTTTGGCAAAAGCCTAGTGCATCCCAATTTGAGTCTAACTTTCATCTGTTCTTGAAATCCAACTTTCATCTGTTTCCTAAATTTCGAATAGACTTCAAAAATCTATCCCTTCAATCGCTTCGCAATTCTTAGTATCAAAATTTTTCCACGACAACTTTGTTTCTATTATTTGTGCCTTTCTATCCTTTATACGATTCTGATGCTTTACCTCGATTTTTATCATTGGAAATGGCAGGCAGACCGCCCAGAAATAATCGAAACAGCAGAAGAGTTAATCAAAACGAGGATGAAATTCCACCACCACCACCGAGAGTAAATCTCAGTCAAGAAGATATGATGGCAATAGCTACTATTGTAGCCGCGACATTGCAAGGGTTCGTGAACCCATTGGCTAACGCCATCCAACCACCCCACGAACCACAACCGCGTGGAATTAAATACCATTATGAATCCCTCAGGATGAACCGAATTCCAACTTTCGATGTAAACCCGGACCCGGAACTCAGCCATAACTGGCTCAAAAATGTCGAATCACAACTACACCTTCTGGAAGTGCCGGAAGAATTGAGAGTAGAAGTTGTAACATCGTTTCTAGAGGACAGAGCACGAAAGTGGTGGGAGACTTTGTCACCATCTTTAGCTGAGGTGGAAGAAATCACATGGCAGATTTTTAAGAGAGAATTTTTTAAACAATACTACCCAGCCGAATTTCGTCTGCAGAAGTTGAACGAATTTGAAAACTTCAAGCAGACCCCAGACATGACAGTAATGGAATACACTTCAAGATTCAACGATCTGGGAACTTATGTCTGGGGACCCGAACGCTAATCATAGTTCTTAATCATCATTGGGACAATTTAATCGATTATAATAAACAGGGTCTAAAATTATTTTTTTTAAAATACAGTATTAAATGCGGAACGTAATGGAATACATTCTAATATACATGTCAGTATTAAAGTACAAGTCTTGTACTATATACAATCATTAAAACTAAGGTTTAACAACTAAATATCAAGTGTCCAAACCCTATCTCTAATCATGGTCCGTAGTCTCCACTCTAATCACGATCTCTCTTCATCTCCTCGACCCCGTTCCTGTCCCACCTGTTGCCATGCACACATACAAACACGACAACAGCCGGAAAACTCCGGTGAGGAATATATCCCAGTATAAATCAACGAAACATGCAATCATATAAACAATGTAAAAGCATATAACAGATGTTAGTAACATGTATCAAAATCTGAAACATAACCAATATAAAATCGTCAATCAAACTCGTGACTCCACGTCTCAGACTAGACTCAATCCTAGTCTAGGGATCCCGGTTTCCAGACGTTGGTATTCCATATCGAATATCAGTAATAGAAGAAACTCCAATTCTATTCAACATCTATATAACCAAACATCCGGTGTCTTGACCTATCCGTCACAGACTTTGGCACTTTCGCCAAATCACTATCCTGTGACGATGTGCAATGTGCCAGTGACGATTCCATCACTATCTGACACTTATGTCACAAGATCACTCGTCTAATACTCGTCTAATACATGCTTTCTATAAATCAATAGAACACGCATATCAATTCAGATCAATGCACACAATAACAATAAGTATGTGATTTAGGGAAACTCAAGTATATCATACTCGAAGTCGTTCTCCAAGTACCACATTGACTTATACCTTTCTTTCGTTGGGGTTCGGCTCTGCTCTGTCTTCGAATCCTTCGATATATCAATCTGGAAGGACATTCCCAATAGGCATAATATCAATATACAATCTCAAATCAATACTGGATATAATCAGAACTCAATCAAATTCCGTTTCAACGGCATAACGTCATAAACTAAATATACCTAGCAGTACAATATCAATCAGATATCAATCCCCAACATCTCATAGTCAATAACAGTACAAATCCAATATCGAATCTCATTCAATTCAACTCTGAAATTCATAATAATTCCATACGGTATCCGTTCTTTGATCCGATTTCGATTATACGATGTCTAACATATCAAAAACACCATATATGAATCACATCTGATTCCCTCAATATCATAATTTCAAAACATAATAGAAATCAATAAAAATTACGTCCAATTGAAGCTCTCGTCGCTAGGAACACAGTATTGAAGTCGGATTGAAAATCAGACGGACGGATCGAAATATAAAGGCGTAAGGATTTTTCACCCTTCTCCAGAAGCTTTACTCGATTCTTGTTTGTTCAGCTCAAGGAAGAATGAACTTGTTATATATATATATATATATATATATATATATATCTTGCATGTCAAGGGCAAATGGCTCATCCTAAGTGCAACACGTCTCGCGCATATGCGCGACCTCAACCGTCGCATATGCGCGAGATCTAATGGTCTCGGCAATGATCTTCTCGGCAGCTCGCGCATATGCGCGCCCTCATTCGGCGCATAGGCGCGAGGTCCTTCACCATTCTTCACAACTCTCAAGTACCCTTGCGAACATGCGCGGATCCATGTCGCGCATATGCGCGAGGTCCTCTGCCTGCCTCGCGCATATGCGCCCGGCAGGGTCGCGCATATGCGCGAGGTCTTTTCCTCGCACATAATTCAAACTTCTCTCCGGCTTCCCCGGTCTGATCCGTTCTGTCTATAATCACATCAATTAATCAATGAATCATTTCAGATTAACAACACCATAAATCTTGGGCATTATATTTCTCCCCCCCTAAGATACGATTTCGTCCCCGAAATCAAAGGCAATCAAATCATATAAGAACGAAATGTATAACAGAAGCTGAATAGAATACTCACATCAGTGAAATAAATTTGGGAACCTCTGTCTCATATCTGATTCAGTCTCCCAGGTAGCTTCTTCGATGCCATGACGATTCCACTGAATCTTCACAAGCAGAATAGTCTTCGTTCTGAGCTGTTTTGCCTTGCAATCGAGAATCTGAATCGGCTTTTCAAAATAGCTCAATGTCTCGTCCAGTTCTACCTCTCCTGGCTAAATAACATGTGAAGCATCAGATAGATATTTTTGCAATAATGATACATGACAGACATCATGTATCCCAGATAGAGAAGGCGGTAAGGCGAGTCGATAGGCACGATCTCCTATCTTCTCGAGAATCTCATACGGCCCAATATATCGTGGAGACAGCTTCCCTTTCTTGCCAAATCTGAAAACTCCTCTGAAAGGTGAAATCTTCAAAAATACTCGGTCTCATGCCTCAAATACCAACGGTCGTCGTCTGATGTTGGCATATTTGGATTGTGTATCTTGAGCTGTCTTCATTCTTTTCTGTATCAGCTTCACTTTCTCAGTCATATCTCTGATCATGTCAGGTCCAATCTCAGGAACCTCTGAGATATCATGCCAATACAGAGGGGATCTGCATTTCTTACCGTACAACGCTTCAAATGGTGCCATTTCAATACTCGTCTGATAGCTGTTGTTGTACGAAAACTCACAATGTGGCAATGAATCCTGCCAACTAGGGCTAAAATCAAGCACTACGGCTCTCAGCATATCCTCCAGTGTCTGGATAGTCCACTCTGACTGTCCGTCAGTCTGAGGATGATATGCGGTACTCAGATGTAACTTTGTACCTAGAGCCTGCTGTAAACTCTGCCAGAAAGCGAAGTAAACCGAGGATCACGGTCAGATACAATCGACTTCGGCACTCCATGCAATCTGACCACTTCCTTGACATAAATATCGGCCATCTGGTCATGTCTGTATGTCATCTTGTATGGAATAGAACATGCAGATTTGGTCAATCTGTCAATTACAACCCAAATCGCATCACAAACTCTGGAGGAACGTGGTAGCTGCGTCAGAAAATCCATGGAAATGTGATCCCATTTCCATTCAGGAATAGATAAACTGTGCAGTAGACCTCCTGGTTTCTTTCTCTCGGCTTTCACCTGTTGGCAATTCAGACATTTGGATACAAATGTAGCAATATCAGCTTTCATCTGTTTCCACCAGTATTGTGTCTTCAGATCCTTGTACATCTTCCTGCCACCAGGATGAATGCTAAAACGACTGTTGTGCTCTTCTGTCAGTATCCACTGTCTCAAATCTGAAACATTCGGCACAACAATACGGTTATTCACTTACAAAACACCGTCACGAACCTGATATTCCGATTGATGTCCAGCTCTGACCATAGCAATCGAATTCTGCACATTCTGATCAACTTTTTGTGCCTCTTTGATTCTCGATATCAGTTCTGGTTCCGCTCGAATAGTACATAATCTCAGAGGCTGACGATCTGTTTCAAAAGCTAATCCAGACAAACAGCAATCTTCAATCAAATTCGAAACACCGATCGTCGATAGGGATAAGGAACATACCTTCCTACTCAGTGCATCAACTGCTGCATTGGATTTTCCTGGATAATACTTGATTTCACAATCAAAATCTTTCAGTAAATCAAGCCATCTTCGCTGTCTCATATTTAACTCTGACTGTGAAAAGAGATATTTCAAGCTTTTATGATCAGAATAGATCTCAAACTTCTCACCGTACAGGTAGTGTCGCCATATCTTCAATGCAAAGACGATAGTTGCCAATTCAAGATCATGAATTGGGTAGCGAGTTTCGTGTGGCTTCAACTGTCTCGAAGCATAAGCAATAACATGCCCTCGCTGCATCAGAATAAAACCCATTCCTCGTTGAGAAGCATCACAATAATCCACAAAATCACCAGTACCTGATGGAATAGTCAATATCGGTGCACTGATCAATATTTTCTTCAGCTCAAGAAAATTGGACTCACAGTCTTCAGACCATACAAATGGAGCATTCTTGTGAGTCAACTAAGTAATAGGCTTGGCAATACTCGAGAAATCTTTAATAAATCGACGATAATATCCTGCCAGACCCATAAAACTGCGAATCTTGGGCACTGATGTCGGTCTCGGCCAAGAAATCACTGCCTCAACCTTATTGGGATCAACTGATATACCGTCTCCGGATATAATATGCCCCAGAAATACAACTTGTCTCAACCAAAACTAACATTTTGACAGTTTAGCATATAATTTCTCAGCCCTCAGAATTTTCAATACAGTTCTCAAATACTCGGCATGATCAATCATATTCTTCGAATAAATCAAGATATCATCAATGAATATAATAACAAAATCATCAAGATACCTTTGGAATATGCGGTTCATCAGAACCATAAACACAGCTGGAGCATTAGTCAAACCGAACGGCATGACAATAAACTCATAATGTCCATACCTGGTTCTAAATGCTATCTTCGAGATATCAGAATCCCTGACTCTCAGCTGTTGATATCCCGATCTCAGATCGATCTTAGAATAGACAGAAGAACCCTGCAACTGATCAAAGAAATCATCAATGCGAGGCAAGGGATATTTATTCTTTACCGTTGCTTTGTTCAGTTGCCGGTAATCGATACAGAGTCTCATAGAACCGTCTTTCTTTCGAACAAACAATACTGGAGCACCCCAAGGAGACACACTCGGTCTGATATGCCCCTTGGCCAATAAATCCTCCAACTATCCTTTCAATTCTTTCAACTCAATTGGAGCCATTCTGTACGGAGCCCTCGAAATCAGAACTGTACCAGGCATCAACTCAATAATGAAGTCTATCTCTCGAATCGGAGGCAAACCAGGAATCTCATCTGGAAAGACATTAATGAACTCACACACCACTGTCAAATCCGCCAATGATGGACTCGATTTCAGTAAATCAACTGAATAGACAAGGAATCCCTTCGCTCCTTTCTGTAACAATCAAGTCATAGACAATACGGATATCAAAGCAATTCTAGATCGAGAATCTTTACCGTAGAATTTCCACTCATCAGCCATATCCGGTCTGAATCTCACAATCTTGTGGAAAAAATCAACAGTAGCTCTGTACTTGGTCAGCATATCGATACCGATAATACAGTCAAAATCTGACAACCCAAGCACAATACAGTCTAACTCAATCTCATGCCCATCATACTGTAGCATACAATGTTTCACTGATTTCACTGATATCAAACCTGTCCCCAAAGGAGAAGAGACAGACACTACAGCAGATAATGACTCAATAGGCAATGCATGGCTCAATGCAAATCGCTCAGATATAAATGTATGTGATGCACCAGTATCTATCAATACATATGCAGGATAACTAGAAATAAAACAGTTACCTGCAACAACATCGTCAGGTGCCTCCTGAGCCTGCTCCTCTGTCAAAGCAAATACCATGGCATGCTGTCTAGGAGGCTGGCTAACTGTCTGGCTACCTCCTGGCCTCTGCTGTGACTGAGCTGGTGCTAGCTGGAACGAATGAACAGCAGCTGATCGTCTATCAGTCTGTGCCGCTGATCCAGATGATTCGGCACCCTGTGTTATCTGAGAATCTCTCTGGGACAAACTCTAGCAAAATTTCCCTGCTGTCTACAGATATGACAACTGCCAAACACTCCTCGGCACTGCTCTGTGGCATGTTTCCCTTCACAAGTGCTGCAGTATGCTCCTGTATAACTCTGGCCCTGACCGATCTGTTTCGAGCCACTAGAACTGGATGAACTGCTTCCAGATCTCTTAAACTGCTTCCCTTTGGCTTTCAGGAAATCTTTCTTTCCCCCACTGCTGCTGCCACTCTCAAACCAGGGAGGTGGTTGCTGTGGTCTCGGTGCTGGAGGCACAAACAAAGCTCCCTTCTGTCTCATCAGACCAGCTTTGGCTTCCTTAGCTCTGTTCAAGGCATCAGTAAAATTGTTCGATCGCCCCGTATTCACCAATGTAAATATTTCAGGATTTAGGCCATTAATAAACTGATCCGCAACAGCTTCGTCGTTTTCAGCCACATGTGGAGCAAATCTCAACAAGGTAGAGAACTTGGCCACATACTCCTCGATGTTCAGCTGGCCCTGTCTCAAATTTGCAAATTCTGCACCTTTGTCCTTCTTATACGACATTGGAAAGAACCTTTGATAGAATTCAGTTCTAAAAACATTCCAGGTAATAGTCGTACCTCGATGCTCCAATTCTTTCTTCGTCGTAATCCACAAGTTCTTTGCCACATCATGCAACTGGTGCCCGATCAGTTTCACTCTCTACTCATCAGTATAATCCAAGGAATCAAACAACATCTCAATGTCGTCTAACAAACTCTCGCAATCAACTGAAGTCTCAGTACCCTTCAGAGTCGGTGGATGGAACGACTGAAATCTCTTCAACAATGTCTCATCGGTGTTGCTATTACGTCCATTGGAGGATTCGAAGTGCTACCCTATTCCGGTACTCTTCGAGGAGGCATATCTGATTATCAAAAGGGTTAGCAACCAAATACAACAAATCTGTTTCAGTCCTCCTCCGATCATTTTACTGCTGATCAAGAATCGGTTTTGATTCATTCTCAATAACACATGTTTCCGAATCAAGTCAGATAAACAGATAAACATGCATTATAAAGCAGTAGAACATAATAGATTGCTAGCATGTAAAGGCAAGAAAGAAAAACTCAATCTACCCCGCTTACTAGCTTCTATCTCAATCTAAAGGATCTATCGCTCTAATACCACCTGTTGTAAGGACCCGGACTCTAATCATGTTCTTAATCATCATTGGGACAATTTAATCGATTATAATAAATAGGTTCTAAATTTTTTTTTTAAAATACAGTATTAAAAGGGGAACGTAATGGAATACATTCTAATATACATGTCAAGTATTAAAGTACAAGTCTTGTACTATATACAATCATTCAAACTAAGGTTTAACAACTAAATATCAAGTGTCCAAACCCTATCTCTAATCATGGTCCGTAGTCTCCACTCTAATCACAATCTCTCTTCATCTCCTCGACCCCGTTCATGTCCCACATGTTGCCATGCACACATACAAACACGACAACAGCCGGAAAACTCCGGTGAAGAATATATCCCAGTATAAATCAACGAAACATGAAATCATATAAACAATGTAAAAGCATGTAACAGATATCAGTAACATGTATCAAAATCTGAAACATAACCAATATAAAATCGTCAATCAGACTCGTGACTCCACGACTCAGACTAGACTCAATCTTAGTCTAGGGATCCCGATTTCCAGACGTTGGTATTCCATATCGAATATCAGTAATATAAGAAACTCCAATTCTATTCAACATCGATATAACCAAACATCCGGTGTCTTGACCTATCCGTCACAGACTTTGGCACTTTCGCCAAATCACTATCCTGTGACGATGTGCAATGTGCCAGTGACGATTCCATCACTATCTTACACTTATGTCACAAGATCACTCGTCTAATACTCGTCTAATACATGCTTTCTATAAATCAATAGAACACACATATCAATTCAGATCAATGCACACAATAACAATAAGTATGTGATTTAGGGAAACTCAAGTATATCATACTCGAGTCGTTCTCCCAGTACCACATTGACTTATACCTTTCTTTCGTTGGGGTTCGGCTCTGCTCTGTCTTCGAATCCTTCGATATATCAATCTGGAAGGACATTTCCAATAGGCATAACATCAATATAAAATCTCAAATCAATACTGGATATAATCAGAACTCAATCAATTATGTTTCAACGGCATAACGTCATAAACTCAATATACCCAGCAATACAATATCAATCAGATATCAATCCCCAACATCTCATAATCAATAACAGTACAAATCCGATATCGAATCTCAATCAATTAAACTCTGAAATTCATAATAATTCCATACGGTATCCGTTCTTCGATCAGGTTTCGATTATTCGATGTCTAACATATCAGAAACACCATATATGAATCACATCTGATTCCCTCAATATAATAATTTCAAAACATAATAGAAATCAATAAAACTTACCTCCAGTTGAAGCTCTCGTCGCTAGGAACACAGTGCAACACGTCTCGCGCATATGCGCGACCTCAACCAGCGCATATGCGCGAGACCTACTAGTCTTGGTAATGATCTTCTCGGCAGCTCGCGCATATGCGCGCCCTCATTCGGTGCATATGCGCGAGGTCTTTCACCATTTTTCACAACTCTCGGGTAGCCTCGCGCACATGCGATCCATGTCGCGCATATGCGCGAGGTCCTCTCCCTGCCTCGCGCATATGCGCTCGGCAGGGTCGCGCATATGCGCGTGGTCTTTTCCTCGCACATAATTCAAACTTCTTTCCGGCTTCCCCGGTCTGATCCGTTTTGTCTATAATCACATCAATTAATCAATGAATCATTTCAGATTAACAACACCATAAATCTCGGGCATTACATTATGTCCCAACAATCATGTCTGACGAAACATTGAAAATGCATCGCTTTAATAAAGGACTGAGCAGCCGGATTCAATCGGCTTTAGCAGTATTCAAGCCGAATAATTTTTCTGGTCTGATGGGCGCAACAATGAGCGCGGAAGCAAATATCAAGCGCCGTGAAGAGGAAAACAGGAACAAGAGAATGTTGGTCAGCCAAGCAGCTCAAAATGGTCCCAAATTCAAGAAGCCGAATCATTCAAGTGGCCCTCCGAGAGGAAATTTTAACAGTGCTGGTAATATCGTAGGGAAGTGGTGCGATACATGCCGACAGAAGCATATTGGAGAATGTTATCGGAAAACAGGTGCTTGTTTCAAATGCGGTAAAGTGCGTCACCGGATTAAGGACTGTCCAGACAACAGAAAAAAGGACGGGACCCAACAAAACGAAAACAAGACTAATGCTCGGGTGTATGCAATAACTCTGGGGAAAGCTGATAACACCAACGAAGTGGTGGCAGGTACTATCTTACTCAATGAAATACCTGCATATACTTTGTTTGATTGTGGTGCTACGCACTCATTTGTGTCTAGAAGATTTGCTAAGAAGCTTAAACTTGAGCACGATATTCTTAGTGAACCATTAAGAGTGGCAACACCGGCGAGCAAAATAATTGAGACCCACATAGTGTATCGAAATTGTAAAATTTGTATCAGCAAACGAACTTTTGAAGTGGAATTGGTTCAACTCAATATGGTTGAGTTTGACATCATTCTTGGAATGGACTGTGTGAAGGCCCTCGAACTACTTGCTTGGAAATTTTGCGGAAAATTAAAAATTTTCTTTTTAAAAGAACTTAAATGGCCTCATTCATAAAATCACTGGTGAATCAAGTTCAATATTTCAAAATATTGCAGCGGAAGGAAATTAAAGTTTTTGCCAACAACAACGATTTAAAAATATCCAACGACTGATAAAATTGTTTGCGAATATCCAACGACTGATAAAATTGTTTGCGGAAAAAATTAACAACTGCTGCTCTGAGGTCCTCGGGTGCCGCTACTGCCGACCCAAGCTGGCTCACTGGTCCCCGCCCTCGGCCCTGGCCTCATCAGTACCTACAACAATCAAGTCTAGTGAGCCTAAAGACTCAGCATGCATAAATCGCAGGTAACGAGTAAAAATCTGAATTTAAAATATGCATGAGATAAAATATCCTGTCCTGAGGCATACTGAAAATAATCTGTACTGAGCAATTATAATACGTGCATAACTGAACTGGAAGTCACTGTAAAAATATTTGCTCCTTGGAGCCTGTACTGAAATATCTGGTAAAATTTTCTGTTGAGATTATGTTTTACGCCTGTGGCCACTGCACTAAGCTGAACTGATCGGTAACTGGCTACCGGGGAGGCTGAAACTGATCTGAGCTGGCCGGTCACTGGCGACCGGGTGGTACCATACTGAACTGATCGGTCACTGGCGACCGTATAAAATAACACTCCCACATAGTGAATGAACCACAAGCCATATCGCATAAATCTCAAAAATAATCATTTTCTGTTTTCATGCACGTAACATAATTAACTGACGTAATGAAAAATCCTGTAATTTTACCAACTGGATTGGATTGGATCGTTCCTAGGCTCGCTGCAACCTAAATGTGCCATGAAAAATATGCAATAGCTTAAACTTGACCAACTATGCAATTTACGTTCAAAAGATGCGACTATGACGCCTAATGACTTCGCATTTAATCATGACTCCGAGCCAACCTGAACCGACACTGAACCGACGTATATTCATGATTAAAATACGCTGAAAAATCATAAAATAATGTTCCTAAAATGATAGGGTCGAAATCTAGGTGGAATGGAGGCCAAAACACGAAACGCTCTTTCGAAAGTCAATTTGGCACATTGCATCGTAAATTCTCGTACGACCTCAAAAATGATCCAAATGACAAACGGTCAAAAACATGACCTTCCCAACTCAATGAGGCACTGTTCAGTCCAAGGCCATGGGCTAAAAGCCAACCAAGAACTCAAACGACGCTTCTGAACAGCAGCATACTTGCTGTCAAAAAATACAGCAGCTGCGCACTACAAGACTTGCATTGGTTTCGAGACTATCGGCCATTAGGGGCGTGAACCACCGACCAGAGACTCTTACCAACATCCCAAGGAATGATTTGAACCATGGCTAAGGGCCCTAGGCCAGCCACAATCCGCATCACACCAAATCTTAACCGAAGGGTCCAACCGAGAGCAACGTGCATGCGTGTGTAGTGTTTATGCTATGATCGATGTCTTGCGTCGTTCCAGTGGCCATTTGATTGACCATGGCACGATCTAGACATCTAGGAGCATGATATGAACCGTGGCTAAGGGCCATAGGCCAACCAAGATCCACACCAAGCCACAAAAGAAACGAACCATATGCTGAAAAATGGAAGGGCCGAATGGGGAAAGGGGCTGTTCTTGTTGATTATTTAAAAACCGATGAGCCATGGACCAAGCCACCAAAAGGGTGACTTAGTCACGTCTTAGACATGCTAGGGAAGTGATCCAACCATGGCTAAAGGCCCTTGGGGCAGCCAAGATCAGATCCTTCCTCCTTGACATCCCAACTGAATTTCGAATCACATTTTTCTGCACCTATGGGGAACTTGCTGTCATTCTGAATTTCCAGCAAGCATGGGGCTGGTTTGAATGGACCAACATGGTACTAATGCATCCTACTACATGTATACAAGCCGCCTTGGGAGCCTGGAATCGAACCAATCACCTGAAACCACAAAACTCAGAAAAACGTGAAGCTTGTCATGAAAGGGCCGAAATTCTGCATGTGTGTTCCAAAAATATTTTGACATGTATCTCGGTTTTTGCTTGCTAAAACATGATCATGTACTGAAAAATAAATGATAATATGACTTGATTGAGGTTTGAAAGAAATCTAGACATGCCTGGTTTCGTTTCGAAAGAAAACGAAAAGAAGAGACGAGACGGCGCGGAGGAGACGGAGTGGCTTGCTTCTCTACCTTTCTTGGCTCTCGATTTTTCTCCCTTTCTCCCTAGCTGCTATCCACGTTTTTTTCTACTGAAAAGGGGTCTTATTTTCGGTGGAGGTGGAGGGGGGAGTGATGGTTATGAAGGTGAGGAGAAGGGTGCACAAAAATAGGATCATATCAAGACCAAGTCCACTCCCCTTTTTAATTTGAATTTTGAATTGATATCAAATGAGTTGGTGGATGCTTCTAGGAGGTGGTGGCCGAAATTTAGCTTGATTCTAGACTAGGATATGTCCATTTATTTAATTAAATTGTGCTCCCAAAAATCCTAGAATTATCCTACTAATTACATGCAAAGAATTGGTCAAAGTTGATGAGTTGAAAAATAAATCCTCTAGCACTAAGGGTGGCCGAAAAATGCATAATAAAATAAAGGGGAATGTTGATTATCTAGTCAACTAATAATCCTTGAAAGCCTTACTAATCTTTTAAATAATTTAGTGAGCTAACCCCTTAATTTAATAACTTAAATGAGTTCATTTCTTAATCACCTCAAATAATTAAATTAAATCTTCAAACCTTCCTTTCTAACTTAAATGAACTTAGTTACTAGCTAAATTAACTTCTGGAAATATTTCTCAAATCTTAAATTCTATCTCAAAACTCCAACTCCGGTCCGGCCTCACTGAAAATACTGAAATGCTAAAAATCAATCTACTGAACTGAAATAATGAAATAATTAACTTCAAACAAATGAATTTAAAATAATCATGCAATGAAGTCAATTAAATTTAAAAATCTAGAATTATGCATGGCTTATACGTCTACTGATTTACGGGTTCTACAATCCTTCCCCTCTTAAATAAATTTCGTCCTCGAAATTAGAACTCACCGAATAACTCAGGGTATCGACTTCTCATCTCCGGCTCAAACTCCCACGTAGCTTCCTCCTCTGAATGGTTGAGCCATTTGACTTTGACTCGCTTAACCAACTTGTTCCGAAGTTTCTTCTCCTGTCTGTCTAGGATCTGCACGGGTCTCTCCTCATAAGATAAGTTCGGAGTAAGCTGCAACGGCTCGAAGTTCAGCACATGCGAAGGATTTGCCATATACTTCCTCAGCATGGAGACGTGAAAGACATTGTGTACTCCGGCCAGATTTGGCGGAAGAGCCACACGATACGCTAGCGTCCCAACTCTGTCGAGGATCTCAAACGGTCCAATGAATCTCGGACTGAGCTTCCCTTTCTTGCCAAATCTCATGACACCCTTCATAGGTGCCACTTTCACGAAGACATGATCGCCCACTGCAAACTCTAACTCTCTCCTCCGCTGATCGGCATAACTCTTCTGTCGGCTCTGGGCAGTCCTCATCCTATCACGGATCTTGACTACTACATCTGCTGCCTGCTGAACAATCTCTGGACCCAACTCTGCTCTCTCTCCTACTTCATCCCAATGAACAGGAGATCTACACTTGCGACCATACAGCGCTTCATACGGAGCCATACCTATGGACGACTGGAAACTATTGTTATAGGTGAACTCTACCAATGGTAAGTTCGACTCCCAACTCCCAGAGAAATCAATGACGCAAGCACGGAGAAGATCCTCTAAGATCTGAATAACTCGCTCCGACTGTCCATCTGTTTGCGGATGGAAAGCGGTGCTAAACAGCAACTTCGTACCCAAAGTCGAATGCAAACTCTTCCAAAACGAGGAAGTGAATCTGGGATCTCTGTCGGATACGATAAAAACTGGAATACCGTGGAGTCGGACTATCTCTCGGATATACAGCTCTGCATACTGAACCATGGTGAAAGTCGTCTTAATAGGCAAGAAGTGCGCTGATTTGGTAAGACGATCTACAATCACCCAGATAGCATTCGATCCTCTGGCTGACCTCGGCAATCCGGTCACAAAGTCCATGTTAATGTTCTCCCACTTCCACTCGGGAATAGGAAGAGGCTTGAGCAAACCTGCTGGTCTCTGATGCTCGGCCTTCACTAACTGGCAAGTCAGGCACTCGGATACAAAACGCCTGATGTCCTTCTTCATTCCTGGCCACCAATACAATAGCTGCAGATCTTTGTACATCTTCGTACTCCCAGGGTGAATAGAGTACGGGGACGTATGGGCCTCTGATAAGATGTCTGCTCGGATAGAATCACTGCTAGGAACCCATATCCTATCTCGGTATCTCACAATACCGTCGCTGACTGTATACAAAACACTGCCCTTAGCTTCATCTCTCTTCTTCCACTGTGCCAACTGCTCATCTGCTGCCTGACCGCTGCGAATACGGTCAATAAGAGAGGACTGGATAGTCAAGGTAGATAAACGAGGAACTCTACCTCGAGGGTAAGTCTCAAGATCAAACCTCTGCATCTCGATCTGAAGAGGTTTCTGAATCGTCAAATGAGCCATCGCTGCGACTTTCCTGCTCAAAGCATCCGCAACTACATTAGCTTTACCCGGGTGGTAGCTAATGTCACAATCGTAGTCTTTCACAAGCTCCAACCAACGTCTCTGACGCATGTTCAGCTCCTTCTGCGTAAAGAAATACTTGAGGCTCTTATGGTCGGTAAAGATCTGGCACTTCTCTCCATACAGATAGTGCCTCCAAATCTTCAAAGCAAAAACTACGGCCGCTGACTCCAGATCATGGGTGGGGTAGTTCTTCTCGTGGATTTTCAGCTGTCGAGAAGCATACGCTATCACTCTCCCATGCTGCATCAAAACTGCACCTAAACCAAGCTTCGAAGCATCGGTATAAAGGACAAACTCGCCGGGTCCTGATGGCATGGCCAAAACTGGTGCTGAAATAAGAGCTTGCTTCAAAGTATCGAAGCTCTTCTGACACTCCTCGCTCCACACAAACTTCACATTTTTCTTTGTCAGTGCTGTGAGTGGAACGGCAATAGAGGAAAATCCTTGGATGAATTTCCTGTAATATCCTGCTAGTCCAAGGAAACTGCGGATCTCGGATGCATTCTGAGGCACAACCCAATCTCTAACTGCTACAACTTTTGCGGGGTCTACCTCAATACCACTGCTAGAAACAATGTGGCCCAAGAACGCCACCTTCTCTAACCAGAATTCGCACTTACTGAACTTTGCGAATAGTTTATGTTTCTGCAATGTCTGCAACACTGTGGTCAGATGCCTGCTGTGCTCCTCCCGATTCTTGGAGTACACGAGAATGTCATCTATGAACACTATCACAAACTGGTCAAGGTACGGCTGAAATACGCGATTCATTAGATCCATGAAGATCGCTGGCGCATTCGTCAGACCGAACGGCATCACAAGGAACTCGTAGTGACCATAACGAGTCCTGAAAGCTGTCTTCGAGACATCAGCATCTCTCACCCTCAACTGGTGATAACCGGAACGCAGATCTATCTTGGAGAAAATCGAAGCTCCCTGCAACTGGTCAAACAGATCCTCAATCCTCGGCAGTGGGTATTTATTCTTCACTGTAACCCTGTTCAACTCCCTGTAGTCAATGCAAAGCCTCATCGAGCCATCCTTCTTTTTCACGAATAAGACTGGCGCGCCCCATGGAGAAAAGCTCGGGCGAATGAACTCCTTGTCGAGAAGTTCCTGGATCTGCTTCTTAAGCTCTGCCATCTCTGTCGGTGCTAGACGGTACGGTGCTTTGGATATCGGAGCCGTACCTGGCATAAGCTCAATGGAAAACTCCACCTCTCTCTCTGGTGGCATACCAGAGACGTCTTCGGGAAAAACGTCTAAGAAATCTCTGACAACCGGAACATCTGAGGCTGACTGGCTGGGTTCCTCGGGGACAGATAAAAAGGTTGCTAGAAATGCCCGACACCCTCTATGCATGAGCTTCCTAGCCTGAACATAAGGAATAATGCGCGGTAAAGGAAAGTACCTGTCCGGCTCAAATAAGAACTGCTCCATTCCAGGCGGTCGGACAAGAACGGATCTCCGCTGGAAGTCTATCAACACTCTGTTCTTCAATAGCCAGTCTATCCCTAGGATGATGTCAAATTCCGGCATCGGTAGCACAATCAGATCCGCATAAACAAGATTACCGTGCAGCTCAAGGTCTATATCTCGGATAACATTGGTGGCTGCCATCTCCTCGCCTGACGGCAACACTACTGAAAAGGCTGTATCTAGCCCAATGGTCTGGATCTTGAGAAAGTTTGCAAAGATCTCCGAAATAAACGAGTGAGTGGCTCCTGAATCTATCAAGGCCTTGGTAGCGGAACCAGATATAAAAATTCTCCCTGAAAGAGCGGAGCTCTAAGTTGAATCTCACTACAAGATCTAAACTTATAGACACGCAAAGGTCTAGGTTCCTCTAGCTTAATTTCCCCGAAATAAATCTGAGTAGAGCATGCAATCCTATAACAGTTCTAAGTTCAAAATCTAAATCCCGATTCCCAAAATGCTGAAATTCGAAGAATAACTTAAAGTTTAAAGGTACCTGTCAACAACATCGTCTCCGGGTTGGTTTCCGCGGCATGGAGAGCAAAAACTCTGCCTTGGGTAGGCAGATTCCTCTGAGGACACTGCAGCAACATGTGGTCTGGATTGCCACACTTAAAACACTTTCCTGAGCCAGCCATACATGCTCCAGGATGGCGACGTGAGCACCTGGGACAGACTGGGTGCTCCTGAGTCCTCGGGGCTGGGCGTCCCCGCTGCTGGCCTCTGTTCCTGGGCGGTCTATGAAAAGGCCTCTTATTCTGCTGCTGATGCTGAAGAGGAGGAGGGCGGTGCGGTGCCTGGACTGGGCGCTTGCCCTGGCGATCCCTCTCGATATCCCGCAGATCCTGCTCTGCGGCTAAGGCCTTGGAGACGGCAACCTCATAAGTAGCAGGGTCAGATACCCTAACATCCCGGCGCAAGATCGGCCGTAAACCCACCAGGAAGTGCATCAGCTTGGCTCTGGCATCATTCGCTATCAGGGGCACAAAGTGACAGCCCCTCTCGAACTTACGGATAAACTCCGTAACCGACATATCCACCTGTCTCAGGCTCATGAACTCGGTGGTCAGCCTGGTGCGAACCTCCTCAGCAAAATACTTGGAGTAGAAAACCTCCGTAAAGCGGGTCCAAGAAAGTGTAGCCAATGTCAGGGCTACCGAAGCTCCTTCCCACCATAAGCGGGCGTCTCCAGTGAACAGGTAGGTGGCACATCGGACTCGGTCTGCGTCCCCCAGCTCCATAAAATCGAAGATAACCTCGAGGGATTTGATCCATCCCTCGGCAACCATGGGGTCAGATGTCCCAGAGAATTCCTTCGGGCGCATCTTCATGAATCGCTCATAAACAGCCTCGGGCCCTGTCGGCCTGGCTGCGGCTGCGGCTACGGCTGCGGCTACGGCTGCGGCATTGCCCCCCGCAAACTGTGCGAAGAACTGTGCCATCCCAGCTAACATCTGGGCACTCATGTCCGGTGGGGGCGGTGGAGGAGGTGGTAGGTCTCCCTCCGGTCTATGCTCCTCTCTGTCCTCTCGGCGAGGCTCCACCTCTCTGTTGCGCTCTAAAATGCGTCTAGGGGGCATACTGTTCCAACATAACCCATACGTAACTAACATGCATAATTCCATAATTTATTTTAAGTGAACTCTGAAATACTGAAAATCTGGAAGCATGCTGACAAAATAATTCATGCTATAACTGAAATGCTGAACAAAATGCTGAACTGAAAAACATACAGACCAAAGGCGTGGCTTCGTGAGCTTCTCGCGGTCAGTAGTAGTGAAACCCTATACAGAACCTGGCTCTGATACACTTGTAACGCCCCAGATTTGACGACTGTCCTCACTGTACCACGACGAGTCTTTCCAGCGTGCTTATGTCCTCACTCACACGCACCCTGGGAAACTTCCCAGGAGGTCACCCATCCCAAAATTGCCCCAAGTCAAGCACGCTTAACTTTGGAGTTCTTATGTGATGAGCTACCGAAAAGAAGATGCACCTTCGTGATATGAGTAGTACAAATCAAATCTTTTAAGCCCTCTTCAACTGTACAGTCCATTACATTGAACAGTCTCGGAATCCCTCTCATTCCCGTTTGGGTTCGGTTCATTCATGTTCCCTTCACCTAGAAGCCTGCCAGGAGCCGCTCATTGTCCGTGCAACTGATGGCACCGGCGATCACCCCCCGCCCTCTTCGGCCCCGGGCCTCACATTGTAGAACCCGTAAATCAGTAGACGTATAAGCCATGCATAATTCTAGATTTTTAAATTTAATTGACTTCATTGCATGATTATTTTAAATGCATTTGTTTGAAGTTAATTATTTCATTATTTCAGTTCAGTAGATTGATTTTTAGCATTTCAGTATTTTCAGTGAGGCCGGACCGGAGTTGGAGTTTTGAGATAGAATTTAAGATTTGAGAAATATTTCCAGAAGTTAATTTAGCTAGTAACTAAGTTCATTTAAGTTAGAAAGGAAGGTTTGAAGATTTAATTTAATTATTTGAGGTGATTAAGAAATGAACTCATTTAAGTTATTAAATTAAGGGGTTAGCTCACTAAATTATTTAAAAGATTAGTAAGGCTTTCAAGGATTATTAGTTGACTAGATAATCAACATTCCCCTTTATTTTATTATGCATTTTTCGGCCACCCTTAGTGCTAGAGGATTCATTTTTCAACTCATCAACTTTGACCAATTCTTTGCATGTAATTAGTAGGATAATTCTAGGATTTTTGGGAGCACAATTTAATTAAATAAATGGACATATCCTAGTCTAGAATCAAGCTAAATTTCGGCCACCACCTCCTAGAAGCATCCACCAACTCATTTGATATCAATTCAAAATTCAAATTAAAAAGGGGAGTGGACTTGGTCTTGATATGATCCTATTTTTGTGCACCCTTCTCCTCACCTTCATAACCATCACTCCCCCCTCCACCTCCACCGAAAATAAGACCCCTTTTCAGTAGAAAAAAACGTGGATAGCAGCTAGGGAGAAAGGGAGAAAAATCGAGAGCCAAGAAAGGTAGAGAAGCAAGCCACTCCGTCTCCTCCGCGCCGTCTCGTCTCTTCTTTTCGTTTTCTTTCGAAACGAAACCAGGCATGTCTAGATTTCTTTCAAACCTCAATCAAGTCATATTATCATTTATTTTTCAGTACATGATCATGTTTTAGCAAGCAAAAACCGAGATACATGTCAAAATATTTTTGGAACACACATGCAGAATTTCGGCCCTTTCATGACAAGCTTCACGTTTTTCTGAGTTTTGTGGTTTCAGGTGATTGGTTCGATTCCAGGCTCCCAAGGCGGCTTGTATACATGTAGTAGAATGAATTAGGACCATGTTGGTCCATTCAAACCAGCCCCATGCTTGCTGGAAATTCAGAATGACAGCAAGTTCCCCATAGGTGCAGAAAAATGTGATTCGAAATTCAGTTTGGATGTCAAGGAGGAAGGATCTGATCTTGGCTGCCCCAAGGGCCTTTAGCCATGGTTGGATCACTTCCCTAGCATGTCTAAGACGTGACTAAGTCACCCTTTTGGTGGCTTGGTCCATGGCTCATCGGTTTTTAAATAATCAACAAGAACAGCCCCTTTCCCCATTCGGCCCTTCCATTTTTCAGCATATGGTTCGTTTCTTTTGTGGCTTGGTGTGGATCTTGGTTGGCCTATGGCCCTTAGCCACGGTTCATATCATGCTCCTAGATGTCTAGATCGTGCCATGGTCAATCAAATGGCCACTGGAACGACGCAAGACATCGATCATAGCATAAACACTACACACGCATGCACGTTGCTCTCGGTTGGACCCTTCGGTTAAGATTTGGTGTGATGCGGATTGTGGCTGGCCTAGGGCCCTTAGCCATGGTTCAAATCATTCCTTGGGATGTTGGTAAGAGTCTCTGGTCGGTGGTTCACGCCCCTAATGGCCGATAGTCTCGAAACCAATGCAAGTCTTGTAGTGCGCAGCTGCTGTATTTTTTGACAGCAAGTATGCTGCTGTTCAGAAGCGTCGTTTGAGTTCTTGGTTGGCTTTTAGCCCATGGCCTTGGACTGGACAGTGCCTCATTGAGTTGGGAAGGTCATGTTTTTGACCGTTCGTCATTTGGATCATTTTTGAGGTCGTACGAGAATTTACGGTGCAATGTGCCAAATTGACTCTCGAAAGAGCGTTTCGTGTTTTGGCCTCCATTCCACCTAGATTTCGACCCTATCATTTTAGGAACATTATTTTATGATTTTTCAGCGTATTTTAATCATGACTATACGTTGGTTCAGTGTCGGTTCAGGTTGGCTCGGAGTCATGATTAAATGCGAAGTCATTAGGCGTCATAGTCGCATCTTTTGAACGTAAATTGCATAGTTGGTCAAGTTTAAGCTATTGCATATTTTTCATGGCACAGTTAGGTTGCAGCGAGCCTGGGAACGATCCAATCCAATCCAGTTTGTAAAATTACAGGATTTTTCATTACGTCAGTTAATTATGTTACGTGCATGAAAACAGAAAATGATTATTTTTGAGATTTATGCGATATGGCTTGTGGTTCATTCACTATGTGGGAGTGTTATTTTATACGGTCGCCAGTGACCGATCAGTTCAGTATGGTACCACCCGGTCGCCAGTGACCGGCCAGCTCAGATCAGTTTCAGCCTCCCCGGTAGCCAGTTACCGATCAGTTCAGCTTAGTGCAGTGGCCACAGGCGTAAAACATAATCTCAACAGAAAATTTTACCAGATATTTCAGTACAGGCTCCAAGGAGCAAATACTTTTACAGTGACTTCCAGTTCAGTTATGCACGTATTATAATTGCTCAGTACAGATTATTTTCAGTATGCCTCAGGACAGGATATTTTATCTCATGCATATTTTAAATTCAGATTTTTACTCGTTACCTGCGATTTATGCATGCTGAGTCTTTAGGCTCACTAGACTTGATTGTTGTAGGTACTGATGGGGCCAGGGCCGAGGGCGGGGACCAGTGAGCCAGCTTGGGTCGGCAGTAGCGGCACCCGAGGACCTCAGAGCAGCAGTTGTTAATTTTTTCCGCAAACAATTTTATCAGTCGTTGGATATTCGCAAAAAATTTTATCAGTCGTTGGATATTTTTAAATCGTTGTTGTTGGCAAAAACTTTAATTTCCTTCCGCTGCAATATTTTGAAATATTGAACTTGATTCACCAATGATTTTATGAATGAGGCCATTTAAGTTCTTTTAAAAAGAAAATTTTTAATTTTCCGCAAAATTTCCAAGCAAGTAGTTCGAGGGCCTTCACAGTTGGTATCAGAGCCGACCTCTCTTAGTACGGTGTGGTTCGGGGACGAACCAAGCGGAAGCTGGTGGGCATGTAAGGCCCGGGGCCGAAGAGGGCGGGGGGTGATCGCCGGTGCCATCAGTAGTTGCACGGACAATGAGCGGCTCCTGGCAGGCTTCTAGGTGAAGGGAACATGAATGAACCGAACCCACACGGGAATGAGAGGGATTCCGAGACTGTTCAATGTAATGGACTGTACAGTTGAAGAGGGCTTAAAAGATTTGATTTGTACTACTCATATCACGAAGGTGCATCTTCTTTTCGGTAGCTCATCACATAAGAACTCCAAAGTTAAGCGTGCATGACTTGGGGCAATTTTGGGATGGGTGACCTCCTGGGAAGTTTTCCAGGGTGCGTGTGAGTGAGGACATAAGCACGCTGGAAAGACTCGTCTTGATACAGTGAGGACAGTCGTCGAATCTGGGGCGTTACAGACTGGTTAGCTAAAAACCATGCCATAGTAGACTGTCAAAAGAAATATATTAGACTTCAGACTCCGACTAAAGAGGAAATCATCTATCATGGAAAATCCAAAGAAAGAAAATCTCTGTTATCGGCCTCTCAAGTCTGGAAGGCCATAAAAGGAGGAGAAGAAATTTATTTAGCAATGATCGATGAGATCAAAGTAGAAGAGGTCCCAAAGTTAGAAGATATTCCAATTGTTCAAGAATTTCCTGATGTTTTTCTCGAGGAGTTACCGGGTGAGATACCCGATAGGGAAGTAGAATTTGAAATCAATTTGGTCCCTGGTGCTACACCAATCTCAAAGGCACCATACCGAATGGCTCCAGGTGAATTAAAGGAATTAATGGAGCAACTTCAGGAATTACTGGACAAGAAGCAAGTTCGCCCCAGTGCATCTCCATGGGGAGCCCCTGTGCTGTTCGTAAAGAAAAAGGACGGAAGCATGAGGCTATGCATTGACTACCGGGAGTTAAACAAGATCACCATAAAAAACAAGTATTCACTCCCAAGAATAGACGATCTTTTTGACTATCTAAAAGGATCCAGAGTTTTCTCAAAACTCGATCTAAGATCTGGTTATCATCAGCTGAAAGTCAAAACTGAGGATATCCCTAAAACTGCTTTTAGGATGAGATATGGACATTACGAATTTACAGTAATGCCTTTTGGTCTAACAAATGCTCCTGCAGCATTCATGGACCTGATGAATCGAATGTTCAAACCATATCTCGACAAGTTTGTGGTCGTTTTTATAGATGATGTCTTGGTATATTCACCAAGTGAAGAAGAACACAAAGAACATTTGCGTCTCACGTTACAAACACTGAGAGAAAAGGAACTATGTGCCAAATTCAAGAAGTGTGAATTTTGGTTGAAAAGTGTGGCATTCTTATTTCATATAATCTCTGAATTTGGGATGTCAGTAGACCCTAAGAAAGTGGAAGCAATCAAGGACTGGCCTCAACCAAAAACAGTAACCGAGGTAAGAAGTTTTCTTCGTTTAGCTGGCTACTATAGAAAATTTGTGGAAGGATTTTCTTCAATAGCCATTCCTCTTACCAAACTTACTCCAAAGAATTCAAAATTCATTTGGAATGAAGCATGTGAGAAAATTTTTGAAACCCTGAAGACCAAACTCGCATCCACACCAGTTCTAATTCTTCCAGAGGATGGCAAAAACTTCACAGTGTACAGTGACGCTTCAAAGGGAGGGTTAGGGTGTGTACTTATGCAAGAAGGTCAGGTAACTGCTTATGCTTCACGACAGTTAAAACCGTATGAGCAGAATTACCCCACTCAAGACCTGGAGTTAGCTGCAGTTGTGTTTGCGCTAAAAATCTGGAGGCACTACCTTTATGGAGTGAAATGTGAAGTATTTACTGATCACCAGAGCCTCAAGTACATTTTCACCCAAAAAGAATTAAACTTGAGGCAAAGAAGGTGGATGGAACTTCTAAAGGATTATGATTTGGTAATCAATTATCATCCAAGAAAGGCGAATAAGGTGGCAGATGCATTGAGCCGAAGGAATTTTGGAAAAGTAAGCTTATCTTCACTATCAGCGCAACCAGGACTTCGGGAAACCATCAAACTGAAGTAGAACCAAGACACCTCCATCCTTAAAATTAAAGAACAGATCCAAGAAGGAAAAATTCCAGAATGTCAAATTGATGAGAATGGTATGCTTTGGATGAAAGGACAGTTTTTTGTACCCGATATCGATGGGATTCGAGAAGAAGTAATGGCTGAGGCACACAAATCGAGATTTTCAGTGCATCCAAGAAGCACCAAAATGTACAGAGACCTGAAAAATAATTAGTGGTGGAACAGAATGAAGAAAGATGTGGTTGTCTTTGTTTCCAAGTGCTTAACCTGTCAACAAGTCAAGGCAGAACACCAACGGCCTGAAGGACTTTTACAGCCATTGGAAATACCAAAATGGAAGTGGGATAACATCTCCATGGATTTTGTAGTTGGACTACCAAGATCAAGGCAAGGTCACGATGAGATCTGGGTAATTATTGATAGATTGACCAAGTCTGTACATTTCTTACCGGTGCGGATGAATTACAACCTGGATAAGCTAGCTACCTTGTCTATGGACAAGATAGTGAGACTAAACGGAGTCCCAGTAAGTATATTGTCTGACAGAGATCCAAGATTTGTATCAAGATTTTGGAAAAGTTTTCAAAAGGCTATGGGAACTAAGGTCACTCTCAGCACGGCTTATCATCCACAAACTGATGGCCAAACTGAGAGAACAATTCAAACCCTTGAAGACATGCTGAGGGCATGTGCTCTGGATTTTCCTGGAAATTGGAGCGAACAGTTACCCCTGATAGAATTCGCCTATAACAACAGCTATCACAGTAGCATCAAGATGGCTCCGTATGAGGCTCTGTATGGCCGAAAGTGTAGGTCGCTTCTATATTGGGATAAAGTCGGAGAAAAAGCTGTTACCGGACCAGAGCTTGTTCAATTAACCGTTGACAAAGTAGTCATAATCAAGGAAAGACTAAGGCAGCCCAAGATAGACAAAAGAGTTGGGCCGATTTGAAGAGAAGACCGTTGGAATTAGAGATCGGTGAAAAAGCTTATATCAAGGTCTCTCCTATGAAGGGAGTGATTCGATTCAGTAAATCGGAAAGTTAAATCCGAGATAAGTGGGACCGTTTGAGATATTTGAAAAGGTGGGAACCTTAGCCTATCTTCTAGCTTTGCCGCCAGATATGTCCAGAATTCACAATGTTTTCCACATCTCACAAGTGAGGAAATATGTCCCAGACCCGAGTCATGTACTCAAGGTTGCACCACTGATTATTGAAGGAAATATCAACGAAGAACTCAAATACGAAGAAGTCCCTATCCGAATAGTGGACACAAAATACCAAGTGTTGAGACATCGGATAATCCCTTATGTCAAATTACAGTAGTCAAATCATACTGAAAGGGAGGCCACTTTGGAGCTTGAAGAGAAAATGTGCTCACAATACCCTTATTTGTTCACAAGCTCCAGCAGATCCAAGTTTCGAGGACGAAACTTTCAATAAGGAGGGAGGGATGTAAGAACCCGGGATTTTCCGATCTGAAGCAAATCATGTAAGAAATTCGAGCTTGAAATTTAACTCAAACAACTTTCATTCTAACTATAAAACTTTAATATTAACTTAGATTTTCAGTAAATTTAACTCGAGAAAAAAGCTTCAAAGTTCGGGGATTATCTCAACGAGAGGCCGAGCTGCAAATAACCGCATCCATTGAAGAGTTGCCACGGGAGGAGTAAAACCCCAGCTCAAGAACTCGATCTTTCAGCTCTAAGAAGCTCGACCAAGCTTGTCCTAACAAGACCAAAAAGGGAGCTAAAAGATGAGCCAAGGAATTGGACAAACTTATTATACAAGAAATGACCTTTGAGGTAATCAAGGAAGAAGCTAAGGGATGAACTAAAGGTTAAGACAAATTAAGTATGCAAGAAATGACCTTCGAGATAATCCATGAAGGAGCTAATGGAGGAGCTAGGAGACTAGGACACATTTATGGTGCAAGGAATGACTCTTGGTGCTTGGCATATCTTTGACCACCATTATGATCACCATTAAATCATTGCTTGGGCTCCAAGTGGTAGACAAAGGGGGTAAGGAAAAGCCATACTCTCCATCTATAAATAGCACTCAAGACTTGAGAGAAAAACACAACACCAAGCCATCAAAAATTTCGGCCCTCACCCCTACTCAAACCTCTCTAAAATTTCGGCCAAGCTAAGCAAGGAAGAGGAAGGAATTTTTGTGCAGTCAAGTGCTGAGATCCTGCGTCGAAGTGCTGCTCAATCGAAGTTAGTATTTGCTAAGGTTACGTCAAAGTCCTGCTCAATTTTCGAGAGGAAACTTTATACAAGAATCTGCAAATTCTGTAAGTGGGCTTTTGATATATATATTCGGTTGTATTTTAAAACTTAAATATGTATATTATGACATGCATATAGGTGTGTCTTCATTTTCGAAAAAATGATGTCTGTCTGTTTAAAATTTCGATCGATTATGTGTTTCTTCTATGCTTCGAAATTCGTTGGTTCCGCTGAATTCGTTTGGAACTCTGATATCAAAAATTTCTGATACGTTTTGTCTGAAACACTCTGAATTCTATGATTGCACTGTTACGATTCGAATTTGAAATGGGACGAGAATTGTAGTTCTGTCCGACCCCCATTGGTGGGTATAAAACCATGTTCTGTTCTGACCCCCATTGGTGGGTATAAAACCATGTTTTGAACTCACCCCTTAGAGGACTAATATATTGGGGACAATTTGACCATGGAAATGAGATGAGTAACAATGTTATGTTCATTCTGAAATGATCTGATTTATTTCTGAATTATTTTGAGTCATCTGGTAACTTCTGTCTTATATTTGTTTTGTTTTTGTTATGCTAAGTTAAGGGTATTAAGTTTTGAAAGTCTGTTAAAATAACGTTTTAAGAAAACTAAGTTCTATATGTAACGATTGGAAATAGATCGATCCCCCACTTGCTGAATGTTTCCCAAAACACTCACTCCTTACAAATTTCAGATAAAAGTGAGGAGCAATTGAATGAGGAAGAGCAAGATGATTTTTGGGGATGGTGAATCAAAGATCGAGATCAAGATTCGGAATTTTATTCTCTTTTTGTTTCCATCTTAGAAAACTAGGATGTAATGTTTATTTCATTGTCATTGTAAAAGACAATATTATTTTATGAAAAAGACTAGTTTGTTTTGATATGAGGCTTAATTGTTTTCAAGTAATTAAACAATGCCGAATGTCACCGACGCTTCGGACAGGGGGCATGACAGCATTTTTGACAGTACACGCGTGTTTACTAAATTCAATTGCATGATTATGGTCGCATAATTGACTGATGTTGATTAAATTATATTTTAAATTATCAACAAATAAGATATCATCAATAATAATATTATCGTAATTAAGCTTACCCTTACCCACAGTTCTACCTTGAGAAGTATCCCAAAACTAATTTTGGGACCAGAATATTTGACCAGTTGAGAAATCAGTTCAGCATCTCCAGTCATGTGTCTTGAATATCCTCTGTCCAGGTACCAGACTGAATTTTTGATCAGTTTACCTGTAACCTGCAATCACAAGTAATAAATAAATTAGGTACCCAAAGTCTATTTGGGTCCTGAACTGATTAGTCCTTTTGTAACTCAAACTTGGATCAGTCGAACTGATCTACCCGTTGCTGTGTTCCAGATAATCTTCCCTAATTTGTGTGTGACAGGTGAGTGTGGTGACGATGATACAACATGTGTTTGTGTTCTGTTAATCTTATTTTTCATCCGGTAGCGTTTTTGAACAGACTTGCTATTGTAATAATTTTTATAATAGCCTTTTGCTGAGTTCTTTTGCCATAACTGGATCGTTTGGGTGACAGTCGCTTGAATCACTTGAACTCTTAGGGCTATAACAAATTCTGTGCCGTTTTTTCTTTTCATATTTTCAGTTGGTTGCTCAACCGGCTTATTAAACTCGGCATGTTTATGTATCATTACTGATTTAACAAAGTGAATATACTTTCCTTTTCTTGTATTCAGTTTTAGCATTGTACTGCTAATTGAGGGTTCATTTTGGCTATTGAAGCCTATACTAGTCTTATCCCTAACTGGTTTCTGTGACCCTTGCATTTCAGTCAACGTGACTGACGTTTTATTACAAGCTTGAATGACTTCATTTATTCTAGAGTTTTCTGATCTCAACTACTAAATATAAGAATTACTTTCACCCTTCTCCGCTATTAGCTTAGAAATCTCCTTTTTGACATTTAGGCCTTCAACTGATTTTAAACTAACGGATGTGTCATTTGAATTATCAGTTTTCCTAGTCTTAGCTTCCTCAAAGAAGATAGCCAGCTTGCGGTATTCATTAACCATATCGTGTAATGTGGAAATGAGTTCTTCTCATGTGAAGTCAGTATAACTAAAGTCAAATACCTGATCGATGCTATATTCCAGCTCTGCATCTTCAGCCATGAGGCATTTCACCTCCTCTTCAACGCTGGAGCTGCTTGAGCTCTCACTTTTCGATGCTTCTCTATCATTTTCATCCCACTTTGAATTATTCTCTTCAGCTACCAGTTCTTCTTGCTTTCTTCTGGATGACTTCTTTTTCATTCTTGAATTTTCTTCAGGCTCGAAGGGCTTTTACCCTTTTAAACTGAACTCTTCTGTCCTTTTTTGGTTTTGGACAATCAGCCGTATAGTGACCAGTCTTTCCGTAGTTAAAGCACGCATTTGGCTCCTCCTTTGATTCATTTCTTTGATAGTATCTCTGGTAGGAACCTATATTCTTTCTCATAAATTTCCCGAATTTCTATACAAACAATGACATTGCGTCATTGCTCAGTTGTTCAGCTGACTTCTAAACTGAAACTGTTGGTTCCAGTTTTAGTGCACTTTGAGCAGTTGTAACTGATGAAACTATTGACTCACCTTCTCTGGTTTGCATTTCGAATTCATAGGCTTTTAAATATGCAAATAAGTCATGTAGCTCCACCTTGTTTAGGTCTTTTGATTCTCTCCTGACCATAATTTTGACATCTCATTCTTTGAGAAGGTTATGCATCACTTTTAAAGCAATCTCTTTGTTGGAATGTACCATTCGCCCCAATAAGAATATAATAATAATTTAACAAGCCAAATATTAGTTGAGTATTTTAATAAATATATATAAATACTAATAAAATAATAGTGAGCTATTTTATTTTACAAATCTTATAGAAATTAGATTCGAATATTGTTTTGTCGTAGATTTGGAGAAGTTATAAAAAAATAAAAAGAAAGAAATATGAACAAATAAAACTTTTCATCCCTCTTAATAGTCAATGCTGTATCGAAAGAAAAATCAAACATAGCCCAACTTGCGCTTGAAATTTAAAATTCACTAGGGATTTATCGATTTAGACTTTATTAGCCTAGTCAATGGGTATTTGAAGCGGGGATGATGATGGAGATGAGGATAGATATTTGAACCTCACGGGATCAGGGATGGAGGGATTCCCCTCTTTGGTGCAAGGATGAAGATGGGGATGGAGATGGAAAATCATCCCTCACCTATTCTCGTTGTCATCCCTAGTCACATTTTTCCATCCATCACCCCTTCTCATTGTCATCTCTAGTCACATATTAGTTTATTTTCATTTCTAAATATAGTTTTTTTCTTGAATATTTGGGAAAAATATTAAATTACTAGCTCAATTCCCTGATTATTCAATCAAGGAAATTCATTTAATAATGTTGTTGAACTAAAATCACAAGATTTTGAGTACAATTGTATAACAATCGGAATTTCGGTTGAGCATTCCGTTCAATCATCCAAACCTCCTGTCTCAACAGTAAAATTCTCACTTGCATCATTCACACCTAGTGAGTCTATTGACTCAGTAAAACTTAACCATAGTAACAATTAATACGTAAACATCCACATACAATAATGAAAATACTTTTAATAAAATAGCTTTATCATGAACATGCATAAACTTAAACTGTAAGGTCTATGAAATTCGAAATACGTAACCTGACTGCATGCAATCTAGGATTTTTACTAAAATCAGTGTTTAATTATTTTAAAACTTTAAAAGCGTGATTATTGTATGATTATGTGTGTCATTCATGATTTAACTAAAGTTTCATGCATTAGGGTTTAAGTTACATTTCGCGCTCGAACGAGTACGGAGACCGGGGATAATTAGGAAAATGTTTTTATTAAATTATTTTTTTAATTATTTAATATATGGTTTATTTAATTATGATTTTTCAAAATGGGCTTTGGTTGGGTATTTTTACTCGCCAGACTATATTTTTGTCGATATGCAAATTTTATCTATTCGAAAGATTTTTTGAGGGTTCGGGCAATATTTTCTAAAACATACCAAAATGAAATATTTTTCGGGAGTGTTTTTGGGCTTGTTGGATTTATTTTAGTGCTTAATGAGCCTAAAACTATTTTAATTCATTTTTTTATTAGGGCCCATTAGTGCATTAATACTCTACTTAAACACTACCCTAGCAAACCCTAAACCTAATTATACCTAGTAGCCGCCCCTCCCTCATTCAGCAGCCTCCACTCTCACGAAAACCAGCAGCCATCCCGACTTTTCTCCCTAGGCTTCAAGAAAGTTCCTTCCTCGCTTCTCCGGTGCTCGTCCTACGTGAAGTTGTCAATGTTTTCGCGCGTAAAAAACGCAAAGGCACGCCGTGTATCTCTTTTTCTCATCATTCACGCTATTTATATGTTGTTTTGTGTTTTTTTGTTTCAGACGGCATTTGATTTAACATATAATATTCTTTTTTCAAAGGTTTTGACTTGAACATGAATATATCCTTTATGCAACTCACGTTTTCACGTTTTTTGTCCAAGGGGCTGCCAAAATGGGTTGTTAGGGGACTGCTTAGGATGAAGTTGAAGGGGACACGATGTTAAAGTCGATTCTCGGTCGGGTTAGGGTGAAGGCCCATGGGCTTTTGGCTAGGGAAGGCTCGATATGGCTAGATAGAGGGAAATGAATTGGAGAAGCAAGCATGGGCTTGGTCCAGGCCATGGTTAAGACCCTGGTCGGTCAGTGTCAAGGGTGGGAAGGGTTCATGGACTATTATTCGTGAGGCTACGGGCGATGCAAAGGGTATGTCGGTGATTAGGGTTCGAAATTGGTGATTTCGGAGAAGGATTGTGTAACAGCGTGCATGGGGGGTTAGGGTCCTTGGTTAGGTCGGTTTATGAGGGTCCTGAGTGGGCTAGGGAGAGTTGGTTCGAGGCTGGGTGGAGTTGGTTAAGAGTGTGGTAGAAGTTGGCTTTGTAATATTGGGTTGTTTTTCTATCGCAGGGTTAGCGCCGCAGCGCTGCCTTTTAGGAGTCGCAGCACCTGTACTTCAAACTAGTAGCACTGCAGCACTAATGTCGGGTGCCTAGACTCTAACCAAGCACCGCAACGCCACAATGTCAGCGCCTAATCGCTAGTCCAGGGTTTGAGAGGTTTGATTTTAGCGCTATTGTTTCGTTTGTGTATTAACATGTCTTTATGACCTAGCTTAGTGATGGTTAGATTAGGTCATACGAAGCTTGATTAGGATCCCTTGAATTATGAATTAAGCGTGGTCATTTTCGGGTAGAGTTAGCAGTCTTGGCAGCTCCCTAAACTCAACTTGACATGTTTTAAATGTTTATGTTATCATGAATATGACTTTTTATGAAACTATGAAAAATACGTTGCATGCTTGATTTTAAGAAAAAGTACGTATATGCATGGTTTTTATAAATGATGAATATTATGACACGTTTTGAATGGAAGGGAGTTGGTTGTGACTAATATGTATATGTGTGAGATGAGCTGTAAGGCCAAGGCTCAAAGGATGGGTAATGCTGTCATTGATGTCCATGCCGCAGGGTACCACAATTATACGTAGATGGATCCGAATAGAGCTTATATGATAGAGCTGATACGAAAGTCACAACTAATAAACGGAATTCAATTAAAAGAGATTAACACGTATATGATTATATGTTGAGACGTGCTTTGACACGCATTATGTTAACATTTATGCTTTAAAGATCATGAAATGTATTTTTATTTCGGTACTTTTCACTGTTGCCTGCTATGTATATGTACTTGATATAACGTTACAAGAATTTTGAGTCTTTAGACTCACTAGGTGTGAATGATGCAGGTTTGCCTATTGATCAGGAGATTGGAGGTGCCGAATACTGAGTAGGCAGAGTTGGATGTGCGCACGCGAACCCTAGGACCGTATTTTCCACACATCATGTGTACTAGCAGATCGTTCATTTCTTTATTTTGAATTACGCTATTTTATGGTGATGGTTTATGGCTTTACGTTATGGTATGAATGGTAATGAATGTTATAGAATGTAATAGATAATGGATGAGTAGAATAGAAGGTTGAATTTGAGCTAAATAGGTAATGGAAGTGCAGAAACGGTATGAAAAATGTGGCAATAGTTGTGGTTTTTAGCATAATGTTTTGTATATTGATCCAATTGATGTGAGGCCACTTTCATTAGAAATAAAAGACATAAGACTATAAATTTCATGTTTTGAGTTTTGTTCAAATCATTAGGAAAGACAAGACAAAAGAGGCCCGAAGTGTGTCGTGTGTATCGTCGTTCCTGCACTGACACATGTTGGGAGATTGAGCATAACTTCTGTACTCAGACCTTCAAATGACATGAGGCTAATTGGAGATGCAAGTCAAGACATAGGGCTACAACTTTCATGTTGATCACTTTTGCAAATTCGGACAATAAAAATGCATTTTTTGCAGAATTCCGCGCGCCATCATGCAGGATCCGGCGCCATCGCGCGCCGATTGCTGAATTTTTGGTGGTGGGCAGCATGGGGCGCGCGGGTGCGCCGGATCTCGCGCCACCATGTCCAGCACATGTTAAAAAGCTTGTTTTGAGGTTTGAATGGCATATATTAGATTGGGGAATGATTTTTGTATCATTTTCTTCTCTTCCCATTCTCTCCATCGGATAGAAGCTAGGGTTCTTCCATTGATTTTAGCTCCTTTAAATTATTGATTACGTATATTCTATGTATTGATATATTGAAAAAAAATGGAATTGAAGCCAAGGGCAAAGTAAAGGAGCTAACTCTTTAGCACGCGCGCCACATCTTTGATAAAATGATTCAATGAATATTTTTATGGCTTGATGGTTATATGGTATTGTGGTGTTATCTATGGTAATTCTAAACCCACGTGATGGAAGTTGATCAACATAATGACATGTACTGTGACTGATTTTGACTGAGACATACATGTATACCATCGACGGATGACCTATCAATGCCATACGAATGAAAAAAAATGAATTGTTCTATGGAATGCCATCTTATAATTGTTATATACGCATTTTATTGACTGATGGCATATTACGGTTAAGTAATGATACATATTCCTTCTTTACACTATGGTATATGTACTTGTTATTTAAAGATCTACATGCTGAGTTTTTATAACTCATTTCAGTTATGTTCATGAGATGCAGATGCAGATGTAGGTAACCGAGATTAATACGGCAGGGGTGTCGAGATGGAAGAAGGAAATGTGCCAAGCTTGGAGGAAGGGTTATTGATTATTTTGTCTATGGATGATTAAGAAGTATTTTGTTTTGAAATGGTTGTAGTTGGTTAATATCTTTTGTTGTAGCACATGTGATACTATGGGAATTTGTATGTTGTCTTGGTTTTATTGTTTGAGACAGTTGGTGAGTTCCTTTTTACGGGAAAATCTGCCAAAATTTTTAAAACACATACTTTCCTCCAAGTCTTTTTTTAAGGCTTCCGCATTATAGAGTTTACTTTTTTAAAACGGGTGAGGGTGTCACATTTAGTGGTATCAGAGCAAATGATTTTCGGACCAATGATTTGGCACATGAATTCTTCTGTTTACGACACTTCGGTATGTATATTTCTGCATCTCAATGATGTACTGATATGATGATAAGTATCTTTTATGGTATTATATGATTTAAAATTATTTCAAACTGAGATGCAATGTAGGAGATGCCACCTAAGAGGAAAGCTGTAGAGGGAGAAGATAGCTCCTCATCACGAGTTGTTGATGAGTTTAGTAAGTTGCTCAAGGAGCAAGCCAAAGTTCATGGAGAACAGATCCAACAGTTATTGAGATTGCAGAACCCAGTACAAGGGAATGATAGAGGTCTTGTGAGACAGGAGCCCAGTTCAGAGAGAGCGTATGACAGATTTAAAAGAATGAATCAACCTGAGTTCGTGGGAAGTGCGGACCCTCTTGTAGCTATGGAATGGGTTAAAGCTATTGAAGCAATCATTGATTACCTGCACTTTGAGGATAATGATTGAGTTAGTTGTGCAGTGTTTCTTCTGACCAAGACTGCACGCATTTGGTAGGGAGGCCACGAAGGTAACTGTCAACGTTCAAACCCTCCAATGGAATGAGTTTAAGGAGCCATTTTATGACAAATATTTCTCCACGGATGTCAAGACTAGGAAATTGAAGGAGTTCTTGGAACTAAAGCATGGCAACTTGAATGTGAATGATTATATATTGAAGTTCGAAGAAGGATGTCTGTTTGTTCCTTTTATTGCTTCGAATGACAAAGATCGAGGGGAACACTTCATGAGAGGCTTGAGAGCCGAGATCAGGAGGGATGTCAGAATGTCTAAGGCCGCAACGTAAAAAGAGATCGTGGAGAAAGTTCTTTTAGCGGAACAGGACGAGAAAGAGATTGAGAAGGAAAGGCAATTGAGAAGACAGAGCTTTAATCAAAAGAGCCAAGCTTTGAGTCAAAGTTGGAAAGGGGGGATACAAAGGAAAAGGAAAAGAAGAACATCGAGGTAAAGCTCCTGTGGTTCAGTTTGAGATGAATAGGCCTTTATGTCCCAAATGCAGCAAGCCATACAAGGGTGAATGCTTTGTAGGAACCAACAAATGTTATAGATGAGGGAGGTGCAGGTCACATTGCCATCAACTGCACCCAATCTTCAGGCCGAGGACGAGTCCAAGGATGCATGTTCTCTTTGACCAAGGAGGATGTTAATCCGGATACGTCAACTATATCAGGTGAATAAGATGTTGGTTAAGGGCTGTCAGGGTGAAATGTCTGCCCTTTTTCGTTTTCTTAGAAAGTACTAGAAATTTTTTTTTTCCCTCGTAATTAAATATACTTATATACAAACGTTTTAAAATATCTTGTCACCCATTTTTAAAATAAAACATCCTACTAGTACTTGAAAATCCAAAGAGAGAAGTCAAACATAAAATCGTAAATCGTTTACCAAACCTAAAAAGCAATAATTATTTGAAAAGTGTAGCCCATACTACCTCTCAAAAATCTCTCAAAATCATAAAGTAAAATGTCGTAGAAATCTTTAACTTAAAGTGATAAACTTAAATGCGGAAATAGAAGCGCTGGTCCTCGGGTTATGTGCACCGACAGTCCAGCAAGTCACCCGTCAAGACCTCCAATATCATTGCCATTAATCCCACCTGCATCAACACACCTAGTGAGTCTAAAGACTCAACACGTCCTATCTTTGGTAACAAGTAATACGTAATACAGTTAACATATAACAGTGAAAAATACTTATACTTAAAATATCATTTTCATGAAGATGCATAAACTTAAACTTAAACATTTTCGTTAACATTTTCGTGATGCATAAAAACATTTTCGAAAGACATAATTATATCACTTAAACATATTCATATTCATGTCCATATTCGTATTCATACTCATGTTCGTGTTCATGTTCGTGTTTGTTGAATTCAGATCGTTGATTGTGACTTTCAGATACGTGTTAGGCGATGGATCAATCTACATGTAACCACAGTACTGGGTGGCGGGGGACACCAGCAACACTCTCACCGGTCAACTGGGCCCTGGCCTTACGTATTATCATATCATCGTATACATATACATATACATATCCGTATCCAACGAAATACGATCGTCGGGCTCCCACTGGGACCATAACCCTCACGATATCTCCAACATATCATCGTGTTAGTCACAATCCCTTCACATCCTTCAACATGTTATCATCACTTAAAAATAATCATATTAGCATATAAAACAGCAAATAGGGCACTGCTATGACGTTCATTAATTTTCCAGTTTAAAAAGACCGTTTTACCCCTGCACGTATCATTTTTCGTTTTTGAAGTTTTCTTAATTTTCTTGACTCTAACATGTCCCAAATAATTATTAAAGCCTAAATTAAAATTTCCATAATTTTATTTAGCTTAGAAACTAGGCCTTTTAATTAATTCATAATTGGACGGTTTTGAAGGCGTTTTAATTCCGAAAAGTCCCAAACTTTAATATAAAATTCCTAAATTGTAAATTTAGTCTTTTTATATTATTTTAGCCCTTATGAACCACGAATCGACCCCCGTGCACCATTTTTCCATTTTAATGAGTTCCAAACCATAAATTGACACAAAATCTTCGACCCCGAGCCAACTTTCGATTTTCACGAGTTACCCCTGAACCATGTCGATTCAAAACTTGGCCAACATCCTAAAGTAACCTAGTGGACCCAAGGATCCCACGGAAACCATACCTAACACCAAAATCGAACCACCTCAGCAAGTATCTAAAGTGGCCGAGAATTGCTTAAGGACAAGGACTCTTGTTCTAGCTTCTAGGACTTTATCCGTTAGCCCAACCACCAAACCAACCTATCGTGCCCTGACTTAAGACCCTAAGGACTCACTCAAACCCAGCCTTCGAACCCAGGCAAAGCCCCACACCCCCTGCGCCACAGCTAAACTCTGCGCACCCTTACTGCACTCTCGGGTAGAAGTCCTTGTCAACAAGGACTCCTCCCAGCCCACTTGGCTCGAGTCCTAGCATGGCTAGGACTCCTCCTTGACCCCTCACAGACCCTGGCTAAGCCCTGGACAGAAGCCACGACCCAACCAAGCCCTTGGAACACAAAACCGAATCCCTTGCTTCCCACGACAGCAGGTTGCTTACAAGCTTGTGTTTAGACTCGGTTTGTGCATGTTTGTGGCTTATCTTAGGACCCTAACCTCATGTAAAACAATGTCTAAACATGTCCTGATCATGGCAGCCCCTTTAACACAAATAACAACACAATTTGGATTGAAATTCATACTTGAAAAGTTCATGATGCATGCAAAAACGAAAATACAGAAAGTAATCCTTGACTTGTAAACTTTTCTTTCATGAAAACAATACTATGATGTGGTGATGGTTTGAAGAAAAGAATAGGCGTGCCTTTGCGTAACTAACGCACGATTATTCGTCGACGATTTGCGAAGAACGGAACAAGAACCTTGGCTTGAATTCCTTGTGCTTTTCTCGGTCATTCCTCTTTAATATGTGGTGTGTTGTGTGCCGTGTATTTGGAGTATTTTGAGGTGAGAATTCAGACTTTGAGGCGTGTAAAAGTGTGATGGGGAGAAGGGTTTTAACATATTATATAATAAATCATTCTACTAATAGGGCTTAGGCCTATTAAGCCTCTAAATTAAGCCCGTTAATCTTAATTAGAATTTAATACAATATTTTCAAAATTTTTTGTTTAAGTAAATTTATGAATTTATTAGCCGGGTTGCCAAAAAGCTCGAATTTTTATTGAAAAATCAATACCGATAAAATTTATGTCACGACATATAAAATCACCTCAAAACTCCTTATTTTCAAAAATAAGAAATACCATCAACCATATTTTAAATAATTAAAAACAATTATTTAATAAAAACATTTTCTGTTTTTCAGCCCTCGGTCTCCGTTACTCGATCGCAACTCGAATAACCTTTAAAAATACATTTTAATACAACCATATAGAAAAATATATTTTAAACAAGTAATTATGCACAACATAATTAATTAATGCAATTAAAACATTTAATTAAAATACAAGAGCATCTAATAATTCAAATACATGTGGTTCGTGTGGACTTTTAAATTTTCGGGGCGTTACAATCTCCCCCCCTTAAATTGAATTTCGTCCTCGAAATTCGCTTATCCTTAAGAACCCAAAGTTTAGACTTAGTTCTAGTATCCCAAAATCCACGCTTCCGCTGCGCTACACTGATATCTACTTGATCCCAATTAATTTTACCTTCTAAATCCTTATTTTCAAATCGCAACTTAAAAAGACCCAAATGATTTAGTGCTGTTACTATTATAACCTCGAATTTTAATTTTTCTTAAAATTCCCTATATCAAAAGATGGACGACCATACTTATCGTATATTACTTCCTTATTTTATACCCAAAATATTCATCAACCTATCAAATTTCAATCTTAAATCCCTAACGCATCCGCTAACGCTTAGATTTTTCAAGCCAATATTGTTTCATCCTTAAAAATACTTGATTAAAATTCTTTATAACATCATAACCCAAGATATCCCAAGGTTCCAAATATTCTTAAAAGTCTAAATCCTCAAAATTCTTTTCATTTAAACCATTTAATTATCGCTTATTGCTAAACTAGTCCCAAAATTCCTTAATAATTGCAAAATTATTTCTTAATTTCCTCAAAAATTATCCTAATTAGTCCTTAATTTCGAAAATCTTACGATTAACCCATAAGTTCTTGGCATTCTTAATTTCCTTCTACGAGTTTCCCATAACATAATTTCGATAGTTTTAAACTTATTTACCCAAAAATCAATTCTCATAATCAATCTAGCTCTCATTAAAACTTAAAATCCCAATTAATACATTTTACTACTCCCAAGTCGTTGCAAATCCTTAAATCATTATTCCTCATGTATAATTCCCAAAAATTAATTCGACTAGTAACCATGGATCATAATATTTTCTTAGAAAATCTACGTGTCACAAAGCATTCATAATATTCCCGATTAACTTATAGCCCAAAAAGTAGAACGTCAATACTAAAACCCAAAAATCAACATAGTCCAATTACACCACGAAGCCAACATGCGTTAAAATCAAATGATTTCTTATTTCATATCATATCACGTATAAAAATTCTAGAGCATAAAAAACACACATGTGACGTAAACATATAAGTCATGTACTTATGCAGGTAACATCATAAAATCATATAAAGCATGTAAACTTACAAATTTGAGGCTTGACGACTGATCTTCCTGGCGCTGATGGTGGCACAACCCTTTACAGGACCTTTGCTCTGATAGCAACTGAAATGTCTGCCCTTTTTCGTTTTCTTAGAAAGTACTAGAAATTTTTTTTTTCCCTCGTAATTAAATATACTTATATACAAACGTTTTAAAATATCTTGTCACCCTTTTTTAAAATAAAACATCCTACTAGTACTTGAAAATCCAAAGAGAGAAGTCAAACATGAAATCGTAAATCGTTTACCAAACCTAAAAAGCAATAATTATTTGAAAAGTGTAGCCCATACTACCTCTCAAAAATCTCTCAAAATCATAAAGTAAAATGTCGTAGAAATCTTTAACTTAAAGTGATAAACTTAAATGCGGAAATAGAAGCGCTGGTCCTCGGGTTATGTGCACCGACAGTCCAGCAAGTCACCCGTCAAGACCTCCAATATCATTGCCATTAATCCCACCTGCATCAACACACCTAGTGAGTCTAAAGACTCAACACGTCCTATCTTTGGTAACAAGTAATACGTAATACAGTTAAATATAACAGTGAAAAATACTTATACTTAATATATCATTTTCATGAAGATGCATAAACTTAAACTTAAACATTTTCGTAAACATTTTCGTGATGCATAAAAACATTTTCAAAAGACATAAACATATCATTTAAACATATTCATATTCATGTCCATATTCGTATTCATACTCATGTTCGTGTTCATGTTCGTGTTTGTTGAATTCAGATCGTTGATTGTGACTTTCAGATACGTGTTAGGCGATGGATCAATCTACATGTAACCACAGTACTGGGTGGCGGGGGACACCAGCAACACTCTCACCGGTCAACTGGGCCCTGGCCTTACGTATTATCATATCATCGTATACATATACATATACATATCCGTATCCATCGAAATACGATCGTCGGGCTCCCACTAGGGACCATAACCCTCACGATATCTCCAACATATCATCGTGCTAGTCACAATCCCTTCACATCCTTCAACATGTTATCATCACTTAAAAAATCATGCATATAACATTTTTCATTTTAAACCAAGCATGCAACTTGTCATTTAATGTTATTGTTTCATCATGAAAATCCATAGGCATTTAAAATGAACATTTTAACATTTTAAATCATAAACATATAAAATAATCATTTTACCCTGTAAACATTCATAAACATTAAAAATAATCATATTAGCATATAAAACAGAAAATAGGGCACTGCCACGACGTTCATTTATTTTCCAGTGTAAAAAGACCGTTTTACCCCTGGACGTATCATTTTTCGTTTTTGTACGTTTTTTTAATTTTCTTGACTCTAACATGTCCCAAATAATTATTAAAGCCTAAATTAAAATTCCCATAATTTTATTTAGGTTAAAAACTAGGCCTTTTAATTAATTCGTAATTGGACGTTTTTGAAGGTGTTTTAATTCCGAAAAGTCCCAAACTTTAATATAAAATTCCTAAATTCTAAATTTATTCTTTTTATATTATTTTAGCCCTTATGAACCACGAATCGACCCCCGTGGACCATTTTTCCATTTTAATGAGTTCCAAACCCTAACTTGACACAAAATCTTCGACCCCGAGCCAACTTTCGATTTTCACGAGTTACCCCCAAACCATGTCGATTCAAAACTTGGCCAACAATCCTAAAGTAACCTACTGGACCCAAGGATCCCACGGAAACCATACCTAACACCAAAATCGAACCACCTCAGCAAGTATCTAAAGTGGCCGAGAATTGCTTAAGGACAAGGACTCTTGTTCTAGCTTCTAGGACTCTATCCGTTAGCCCAACCACCGAACCAACCTATCGTGCCCTGACTTAAGACCCTAAGGACTTACTCAAACCCAGCCTTCGAACCCAGGCAGAGCCCCACACCCCCTGCGCCACAGCTGAACCCTGCGCACCCTTACTGCACTCTCGGGTAGGAGTCCTTGTCAACAAGAACTCCTCCCAGCCCACTTGGCTCGAGTCCTAGCATGGCTAGGACTCCTCCTTGACCCCTCACAGGCCCTGGCTAAGCCCTGGATAGAAGCCACGACCCAACCAAGCCCTTGGAACACAAAACCGAATCCCTTGCTTCCCACGACAGCAGGTTGCTTACAGCTTGTGTTTAGACTCGGTTTGTGCATGTTTTTGGCTTATCTTAGGACCCTAACCTCATGTAAAAAAATGTCTAAACATGTCCTGATCATGGCAGCCCCTTTAACACAAATAACAACACAATTTGGATTGAAATTCATACTTGAAAAGTTCATGATGCATGCAAAAACAAAAATACAGAAAGTAATCCTTGACTTGTAAACTTTTCTTTCATGAAAACAATACTATGATGTGGTGATGGTTTGAAGAAAAGAATAGGCGTGCCTTTGCGTAATTAACGCACGATTATTCGTCGACGATTTGCGAAGAACGGAATAAGAACCTTAGCTTGAATTCCTTGTGCTTTTCTTGGTCATTCCTCTTTAATATGTGGTGTGTTGTGTGCCGTGTATTTGGAGTATTTTGAGGTGAGAATTCAGACTTTGAGGCGTGTAAAAGTGTGATGGGGAGAAGGGTTTTAACATATTATATAATAAATCATTCTACTAATAGGGCTTAGGCCTATTAAGCCTCCAAATTAAGTCCCATTAATCTTAATTAGAATTTAATACAATATTTTCAAAGTTTTTTGTTTAAGTAAATTTGTGAATTTATTAGCCGGGTTGCCAAAAAGCTCGCATTTTTATTGAAAAATCAATACCGATAAAATTTACGTCACGACGTATAAAATCACCTCAAAACTCCTTATTTTCAAAAATAAGAAATACCATCAACCATATTTTAAATAATTAAAAACAATTATTTAATAAAAACATTTTCTGTTTTTCAGCCCTCGGTCTCCGTTCCTCGATCGCAACTCGAATAACCTTTAAAAATACATTTTAATGCAACCATATAGAAAAATATATTTTAAACAAGTAAGTATGCACAACATAATTAATTAATGCAATTAAAACATTTAATTAAAATACAGGAGCATCTAATAATTCAAATACATGTGGTTCGTGTGGACCTTTAAATTTTCGGGGCGTTACACAGGGATTTCTGGCGTCAGTCATGGATGTGAGTAAGGAATATAGTGTGGATGTGAATGATATTGAAATTGTTCGAGAGTATTCGGATGTCTTTACCGATGATGTGCCGGGGTTGCCACTCGATAGAGAAGTCGAGTTTGTCATTGATGTAGTACCTGGTACTGGTCCTATTTCTAAAGCCCCTTATCGAATGGCACCAACTGAAATGAATGAATTAAAGATCCAATTGCAAGAACTGTTAGATAAGGGCTTTATTAGACCAAGTTCTTCACCATGGGGGGCACCAGTGTTGTTTGTTAAAAAGAAAGATGGGTCACTACGATTTTGTATTGACTACCGAGAGATCAACAAAGTTACAATTAAGAACATGTACCCTTTGCGACGAATTGATGATCTTTTTGATCAATTACAAGGGGCAACGGTATTTTCCAAGATTGATCTGCGATCGGGATATCACCAATTGAAGGTGAAAGAAGATGACATACCTAAGACTGCTTTTCAAACTAGGTATGGTCATTATGAATTTCTGGTAATGTCTTTCGGGTTAACAAATGCGCCGTCGGTTTTTATGGATCTTATGAATCAAGTCTTCAAGCCTTATCTGAATAGTTTCGTCATTGTATTTATTGATGATATTCTGGTTTATTCGAAGACTACAGAACTTCATCGAGAACATTTGAGAACTGTGTTGCAGCAATTGAGGGATAACCAGTTATATGCCAAGTTAAAGAAGTGCGAGTTCTGGTTGGACCAAGGGACTTTACTTGGCCATATTGTTTATAAAAATGGAATTACCAGTGGATCCAACAAAGATAAAAGCAGTGAAGAAATGGCTTATTCCTATGAAAGTTTCTGAGGTACGAAGTTTTATTGGTTTGGCAGGTAACTATCGTTGTTTTATAGCCGATTTCTCAAAGATAGCTCTGCCAGTTAACCACATTGACAAGAAAGACAGTTAAATTTGAATGGACAAATGAGTGTCAACAAAGTTTTCAGGAGTTGAAGGATAAATTGACATCGGCTCCAGTGTTGTCGCTTCCTGAAGGAGTTGAAGACTTTGTAGTGTTCACTAATGCTTCTAAGAAAGGACTTGGTGTTGTATTGATGCAGCGTGGTAAGGTAATTTCTTATGCTTCTCGTCAGCTAAAGGATTATGAAAAGAATTATCCGACTCACGATCTTGAGTTGGCAGCTGTGGTGTTCGCTTTGAAGATCTAGCGACATTATTTGAATGGGGTGAAGTGTGAGATTTTCTCAGATCATAAAAGCCTTAAATATCTATTTACTCATGAGGAATTTAAAATGCGTCAGAGGAGATGGTTGAAACTTGTTAACGATTATGATTGCACTATTAGTTACCACCCTGGAACGCATTGAGTCGGAAGTCAGCAGTTGTGTTGAGTTCTATGATTCAAAAACCTTTATTGTTAGACTTTCAAAGGAATTAAATCGCTTTGGTCGAGAAAGGTACGATAGCTCGACTTTTAGCTTTGGTGATTCGACCTACTTTGAATGACAGGATTAAAGATAGACAAGAGAATGATAAGAAATTGCTGGAAATGAAATCTAAAGCTTAACTGAAAGGAAATTCTGAGTTTGGTTTAAACAGTGGTGGGTTGATGGCCTTCAGAGGTCGAATTTGTGTTCCTACTGGCGATAATATTCGACGAGATGTTTTGATTGAGGCGCATAACACACCATATTCGATACATCCAGGTAATATCAAAATGTATCAAGATCTTCGTCGACTCTTCTGGTGGCCAGGTATGAAGAAGGATATTGCTTTGTATATTTCTGAATGCCTAACATGTCAGCGGGTTAAGTGTGAGCACCAAAGATCTGCAGGATTGTTGTAGTAATTGCCGATACCTCAGTGGAAATGGGAACACATCACAATGGACTTTGTTATCGGACTTCCAAGGACGCGGAAAGGTTATAATTCAATTTGGGTCATTGTTGATCTTTTAACCAATTCATCACATTTTATTCCTGTCAAGACAACTTATTCGATGAATCAATATGCTGAGGCTTATGTTCAAGAGATTTTTAGACTTCATGGGATACCAGTGTCAATTGTTTCTGATCGTGATCCAAGATTTACATCTGAATTCTTGAAAAGTTTGCATAGAGCTTTAGGTACAAAGTTGGCCTTCAAGCATAGCTTATCATCCTCAGAGTGACGGACAATCAGAACGAGTTATTCAGATTCTTGAGGACATGTTAAGGCCTGCATTATTGATTTTCCTGGAAGTTGGGATTTGAAGCTGCCTCTTGTGGAATTCACATATAATAACAGCTACCAGTCCTCGATTGGCATGGCACCCTATGAAGCTTTGTATCGGAGAAAGTGTCGATCACCTTTGTTTTGGGATGAAGTAGGTGAAAGAAAAATGTTGGGACCAGAGTTGGTTCAACAAATGGTTGATGTTATAGCATTGATTCGAGAAAGAATGAAAAATGCTCAATCTCGACAGAAAAGCTATGCAGATGTTCGAAGAAGGCCTTTGGCATTCGAGGTAGGTGATCATGTGTTTGTTAAGATAGCTCCTCTCAAGGGAGTTATGAGATTTGGGAAGAAAGGAAAGTTGAGTCCTCGTTTTATTGGACCTTTCGAGATTCTTGACAGAATTGACGAGCGAGCTTACCGATTGGCTTTGCCTCCGGACTTGGATAAAGTACATAATGTATTTCATGTGTCAATGCTTCGTAAATATTTGTTGAATCCAATTCATGTACTTCGTCACGAACCACTAGACTTAATGCCAAATTTGAGTTATCATGAACGGCCGGTACAAATATTGGATCGAAGGTTTAAGTGCTTAGAAACAAAGAAATTGGGATCGTGAAGGTATTATGGAGTAATCATGTCATCGAAGAAGAAACATGGGAACCTAAGGAAGAGATGAAGCAACGTTATCCTGACTTGTTTACGTCGTAAGGTAAATTTCGGGGACGAAAATTTTATAAGAAGAGGAGAATTGTAATAGCCGATCGTTCATTTATTTATTATGAATTACGCTATTTTATGATGATGGTTTATGGCTTTACGTTATGGTATGAATGGTAATGAATGTTACAGAATGGAATAGATAATGGATGGGTAGAATAGAAGGTTGAATTTGAGCTAAATAGGTCATGGAAGTGCAGAAACGGGATGAAAAATGTGGCAGTAGTTGTGGTTTTTAGCATAATATTTTGTATATTGATCCAATTGATGTGAGGCCACTTTCATTAGAAATAAAAGACATAAGGCTATAACTTTCATGTTTTGAGTTTTGTTCAAATCATTAGGGAAGACGAGACAAAAGTGGCCCGATGTGTGTCGTGTGTATCGTCGTTACTACACTGACACATGTTGGGAGATTGAGCATAACTCTTTACTTAGACCTCCAAATGACATGAGGCTAATTGGAGATGCAAGCCAAGACATAGGGCTACAACTTTCATGCTGATCACTTTTGCAAATTCAGACATTAAAAATGTGTTTTAGGCAGAATTCCGCGCGCCATTGCGCAGGATCCGGCGCCATGGCGCGCCGGTTGCTGAATTTTTGGTGTTGGGCAGCATGGGGCGCGCGGGTGCGCGGGAATCTCGCGCCACCACGCCCAGCACATGTTAAAAAGCTTGTTTTGAGGTTTTGATGGCATATATTAGATTGAGGAATGATTTTTGTATCATTTTCTTCTCTTCCCATTTCTCTCCATCAGGTTAGAAGCTAGGGTTCTTCCATTTTTCTTCTTTCCCTCCTATCATCTCTTGATTTATTCCTTCAATCCAAATTGGTATCTTCATCTACGCTAAGAGAAGGATCAAGGTAAGTTATTACTTTGTCTTGTTCTTGGATTCCTTGAATTGTAAATTTGTATTGGTAAGTTTTCGACTTACGGGGGATTGAAAGATTTAGAAAATGATATTAATGGATTCTATATTGGTTTGATCTTGTAGAATCATCACCAAGTGCCCAGGCTAGTGTATCTCTATTTGGTTGTAAGTAGATTCTTCCTTTGAATGCATCTCATGAGCTATGTATATGATAAATGAAGATTCCATTGATTTTAGCTCCTTTAAATCATTGATTACGTATATTGTATGTATTGATATGTTGAAAAGAAATGGAATTGAAGCCAAGAGCAAAGTAAAGGAGCTAACTCTTTAGCACGCAAGCCACATGTTTGATAAAATGCTTCAATGAATATTTTTATAGCTTGATGGTTATATGGTATTGTGGTGTTACCTATGGTAATTCTAAACCCACGTGACGGAAGTTGATCAACATAATGACATGTACTGTGACTGATTTTGACTGAGACGTACATGTATACCATCGACTAATGACCTATCAATGCCATACGAATGAAAAGAATTGAATTGTTCTATGGAATGCCATCTTATAATTGTTATATACACATTTTATTGACTGATGGCATATTACGGTTAAGTAATGATACAGGATTCCTTCTTTACACTATGGTATATGTACCTGTTATTTAAAGATCTACTTGCTGAGTTTTTATAACTCATTTCAGTTAAGTTCACGAGATGCAGATGTAGATGTAGGTAACCGAGATTGATACGGTGGGGTGTCGAGATGGAAGAAGGAAATGTGCCAAGCTTGGAGGAAGGGTTATTGATTATTTTTTCTATGGATGATTAAGAAAGTATTATGTTTTAAACAGTTGTAGTTGGTTAATATCTTTTGTTGTAGCACATGTGATACTGTGGGAATTTGTATGTTGTATTGGTTTTATTGTTTGAGACAGTTGGTGAGTTCCTTTTTACGGGGAAACTCTGCCAAAATTTCTAAAGCACACACTTTCTCCCAAGTATTTTTTTAAGGCTTCCGCATTATAGAATTTACTATTTTAAAACGGGTCAGGGTGTCACATCATGTTTATGAGATATGGGTTAATTGGATATTTTTATACGCTTTCTATTTATATGACGATGGTTGTTAAGATTTTTGAATGCTTCGCTTTTGAATTATTTTTCCCGACAGTCTAGGGTTTGACGTTCGTCATATTTTTAACTGCAGTGTTTTTACTGATAGTTGAATTTTTTTATTTTTAAAATATGAAGTTTCCAATTCTTTTTGCATGCATGCTTAAGATGTATATTTTCGAAAATGAGTTTACCGAAAAAAAAATCTAGTAGCATTTTAATTAGTAGACTTCACAGTTGGTATCAGAGCAAGGGTTCTGTATAGGTTTGTGCCACCACCAACTTATGATGCTTAGTCTTCAAGCCTCGAGTCTATAAGTTTGCATGTTTTAAATGTTTTAATGCTATCACTTGCACGATTACATGATACACATTCTCAGAGATTTTCAGTACATATCTAGTAGTTTTTACTATTTGTGGATTATATGTTTTTTAAACTAGATTAAATTGCATGATGAGTTACGTTTAGAATTTGAGTTGTATTTAGATATCATACCTCCTAGACGCACCCCTAGCACTGACCGTCATGATGATATTTCTAGAGGCGATATGTAATGCCCGAGATTTATTTACTGTAATCAGACGTTGATTAATTGACAGAATTGAGGTTATAGGAACTCAAATGAAGAAGCAGAGCATCGTTACAGTATAAGCCAAGATGTTAGGACCGAACATCTGGCGCCCGAGCGGTAGAAAAGAACCGCCCGAGCGCCAATAAACTCATTGGACAGAATGTTTGGCGCCCGAGCGGTAAAATATTACCGCCCAAGCGCCAGGAGATGATCAGCTGAGTATCTCGACAGAAACTTCCGCGCTCGAGCGGTAACTTGTGACCGCCCGAGCGCGATTGTTAAATTGCGAGGGTCGAGAGTTCCGCGCCCGGGCGGAACTTTATGTCCGCCCGAGAGTGAAACGTGTAGTGTGAAAAATAAGACCCGGTGGCTTGGCATGCACTTGGGATATATATATACACATATACACGTTGATCCTCAGAAGAAATCAAGAAAGGAATTCAGAAGAATGGTTTTATTCCTTCGAAGAGATTAATCGTGATTCGGTACAATCCGCCCGTCCGAATTTGAATCCGAGTATAGGACTGTGTTCCTAGCGACGACAGCTATAATAGGACGTAAGTTTCATTAAATTTTGGTATGATTTGAAATTATGATACTGTCAGAATTAGATAAGATTGATATATTTTGTTCTTGCGATATCAGACATCGTATAATTGAAACCGGATCGAAGAACAGATATCGTATGAAATTGTTATGAATTTTCAAAGTCGATTTGATTGTGATTAGACCGATTTGATATCAGAATTGTGTTGTTATCGATTATAAGATTTTGGTATTGATATTTGATTGATACTGTATTGCTGGGTATATTGATATTATTCAGAGTCAGATCAGATAAGTTGTTGATTCGTATATACTGATATTGTATTGCCGGTATCGCGAGCTTGTACAGATTTGAGATTATGATTTGTTATTGTTGAGATTATGGGTTGTACTGATATTAATTATGAGTTGTGTTATTATATCGGTAATGTTGAAATTGACGGGGTTATTGAGATTGTATCATCGCATCTTTGACATTGATCAGATTATGTTTGATTTGAGTATTGATCAGAACAGGTCTTGAATTGAGTTATACATTGATACAGTGCATTCGATATTGTTATTGCCAGATTGATTTGAAAGGCAGTGAATTTGAGACTTCAACAGAGCCAGATCGATAGAAAGAAACGAAAGGTATAAATAAATGTTGATTCGGGATTGCACAACTCGAGTTAGATTTGACTTGAGTTTCCCAAAATCACATACTGAATGATTATTGCATTTGATATTTGCAATGCTTGATAGTTGATATGCTTACTCTATTGAATTGTAGCAAAGCATGAGTTAGAGTGGGGCAGATCCGCCTAGTCTTTGGCAGAACCGCCAAGTCACTGAACTTTTGGATATATATCGATAGAGTGAGGAGAAGACCGAATCCTATAGCAGATCTTCGATATAGACCGCCAAAGTCTGGGACTAAGAACGTACCACCATCTAGCTGGGGTAGAGTAGATGGGAGAACATTGCGTTCTTATTCAGTTCGTGATCCTTAGATTAGGATGAGTCGAGTCAGAGTCTAGGAGTCACATGAGTGTGATTCAGAGTTTGTATTGATACATGTTGTTCAGATTTGATACTTGTTATTGATATGTGTTTCATGCTTCTATACATGTTTTTATATGACTGCATGTTTACATTGTTTATACTGGGATATATATATCTCACCGGAGTTATCCGGCCGTTGTCTTGTTTGTATGTGTGCATGACAACAGGTGGGACAGGATCATGATCAGGAAGAGGATGAGAGATTATAGTTAGCGTGGAGATCCGGGCCCAGAAGCAGAATAGGATTCAGCACTGGATGTATAGTAGTTGAACCTAGTTGAGATAGAGACATGTAGTACATGATTTGTACTTTAATTTTGATATGTATATCAGATAGATTACTATTATTTTTCCGCATATATAATTTAAAAAGAAAAAAAAATAGTCTTACTTTTCTTAATTGTTATATTTGACATTAATAATGATTAGGATATGAATTAGCGTCCGGGTCCCACAACAGGTAGTATCAGAGCGATAGATCTTTTAGACGGAAATAGGTGCTAGTGAGCGGGGTAGAATGAGTTTCTTTCCTTGCTTTTGAATGCTAACATGTGTTACTGCTTTATATAATACATGTTTACTTGCTTATCTGATTTGTTTATAAACATGTGTTATTGAGAATGAATCAGAACCGATTCTTGATCAGCAGTAAGATGATCAGAGGAGTACTAAAACAGGTTTGTTGTATTTGGTTACTAATTCTTTTGGTAATCAGATATACCTCCTCGAAGAATTAAAGAATCAGGTGGTACTTCATTTTATCAGATGGATGTGTCAGAAACTCCGAGGGAAACAATGTTGAAGAGGTTTCAGTCATTTCAACCGCTGATTCTGAGGGGTATTGAGACGTCTGACGATTGTGAGAGTTTGCTGTGGATATTGAAATGCTGTTTGATTCACTTGATTACCAAGATGAACGCAGGGTTAGATTGATTGGGCATCAGTTGCACGAGGTTGCAAGGAGTTGGTGGATTGCAACCAAGGAAGCATTAGAACTGCAGGGTACCGTGATTACATGGGAAATCTTTAAGGTTGAGTTTCATAAAAGATTTCTTCCAGTATCGTACCGACAAGATAAGAGTACAGAGTTTGTCAACCTAAAACAGAGCCAGTTGAATATTAATGAATATGTGGCAAAATTCTCTACTTTATTACGTTTTGCCCCTCAGGTGGCTGGGGATGATAAAGCTGTAGTTGATCAGTTTATCAGCGGATTGAATCCTGAAATATCTGCATTGGTAAATGTGGAACGACCCCATTATTTTGCTGACGCCTTGAACATGGCAAAGAGAGCTGAGGCAAGTATGATTCAACAACGAAGAATGTCGTATGTTGCTCACCCACCGAAACAACAACCTCCAGCTCAATTCTTACAAGCACCGTTTCGATTTGATAGTGGTAGTAGTAGTAAGGGGAAAGAAGATTTCTTGAAAGCTCGCAAGAAACAGTTTAAGAAACTATGGAGTGGTTCGTCTAACTCTAGTAGTTCTAGCCCGAGTTATACAGGAGAGTACTGCAGAACTTGTGGCGGAAGACATTCCACAGAGCAATGCCGAGGTGTGTTCGGTAGTTGCCGGATCTGCAGACAATCAGGACACTTTGCTAGAGTATGTCCACAGAGAGGTTCCCGAAGGTTTCAGGGAGCAGAACCATCTGAACCAGTGGCACCGCCTGATAGACAATCACCAGGTTGTTCACTCCTTCCAACCATCGATGACTCGTCAATCACGACCAAGGCCAGGACACACCTGACGAGGTAGTGGCAGGTACTTATTTACTGTATGGTTATTTTGCATATGTATTGATAAATACTAATGCATCCCATATGATTATCTTTGAATGAATTGCATTGATATGCATTGTTTATTGAGCTATTATCTACTGTAGTATTAATCTCTTCTCTGTTTGGGAGAGGTCTTGTATCAGTGATGTACATTAGACATGGTCTGCTACAGTATGACAGATATGAGATTGAGTTAAATGGTATAGTACTTGGGTTGTCTGCTTTGACTACGTTATCGGTACTGATATGTTGACCAAGTACAGAGCGATCGTAGACTATTTCCAGAAGATGGTAAGACTCGAACCTTAAACGGCCGAAGCATGAACATTATACGGTAAGAATTCTAAATCTAGAATTCATTTGATATGTGTGATGTTCATGATTTGATGATTGTCGAAAGAAATAGAGGAATGCCTTGTGCATTCAGTTGATTTACTGAGATTGAGCTTAAACCTAGATGATTTGCCAGTGGCATGAAAGATACTAGAATTGCTAATATTGTTTCAGATTAGATTCCGGGTTGGCTCTGATTTGAGAGATAGATTCCAGCATTGAGTAAATCCCAGGTACTGTTCTTATTTTTTAAAATGTTGTACAGAATGATACCGATTGAATTGAAAGAAGTGAAATATCAGTTAGAAGATTTACTGTCGGAGAGTCACATCTGATTGAGTGTTTTTCTTTGGGATGCTTCAGTTATGTTTATGAGCTGATAAACTCTATGTTCAGAATATTTTGATGAATCTCTGATTTGTGAATCTATGATATTATGGTATATTCGAAGATTATGACTGATTTTATTGAATATCGGAGTATTGTATTGAATATTCTGGGAACTGGAAAGTTGTATACAGAAATTGTTGAAATGTGTATCTTGATTGAGACAGATTGTATTCAGGGCTTGTTATATCTGAAGATGATATATCTGTTGATCTAGCACAGTGAAACCGTGATTAGTTGGCTGAGATTGATATCAGTGTCAGAAATTTGTAATTGCCTGAGTTTAGCAAGCTATTATGTATGACTGTTGTTTTAAATCTGATTGAGAATTATTATTTCTGGAGCAGTATTTGATACGGATGGTATACAGTTGAGACTCGATACCGTACAAACCGAACCAGAGCTGATTTTGAGAGTTAAAACCGGTCAGAAAGTTGATCAGAATGGGCAGAACTTGATTATCGATAGTCAGAGTAGGGTATCGATCAGAATATCAGATATGCGATAATGCAGTGTATGTAAATAACCGATGGGTTGTACCAGATATTTCAGATTTGAAATGACTGATGTTGTCAGAAATACACAGTAGATGATTCAGCATTCATTCTGATAGAAGAGAAATGAAAGATAATTTGAAAAGACAGTTTGATAGAAACTGCTGAGATTAGATGTGGCAGAGTTTGTACTGAAAGGTCTGAATTGCCGATAGATAAAGACAAAAAAAACGAAACCAGGAAATTGGTTATATAGCTTATCGATTCCTAAATGGAAATGAGATCACATTTCCAGGGATATCGTAATAAAGCTATCATATTCTTCCTGAGATTGCGATGCGATTTGAGTGTGATTGACAGATCGACCAAAGCAGCATGTGTTATTTGTACAAGATGACGTACATATATGACTAGATTATTGAGATTTCTGTTAGAAAAGTGGTCAGATTACACAGAGTACCGAAAGGTGATTATATCAGACCATGACTTTGGTTAGCTTTGCACGTTTGGCAGAATGTATAGCAGATTCTTCTATATCTCACCTACAGACTGAGGAATAATCAGAGCGGACTATCCAGATATGAGAAGATATCCTTGAAACTGTAGTCTTGATTTTAGCACCAGTTGACAAGATTCATTGTATTGTGTGAGTTTTAATACAACAATAGCTATCAGACGAGTTTGAGATGACTCCTCTGAGGTTTTGTACGACAAGAAGTGCAGATCCCCTCTTTATTGAGATAATATCTCTGAGGTTCCTGAGATTGAACCTGATATACTCAGAGATACGACTGAAGAAGTGAAGTTGATTTAGAAGAAAATAAAGACAGCTTAGAATAGACAGACTAAATATACCAACGTCGGATGATGACCGTTGGTATTTGAGACAGAAGAGTACATATTGTAATTGACTGGGATTGAACAGATTGATAGCAGATAATGATGTTGATTTGTTATGAGCTGTTGATGGGTATATACGGATGCTGTATAACCTGTATTTGAGATCGATTCTATCAGAATTATTTCATATGGTATTATGATATTATACTTCTTGAATTATTATTTCAGATTGAAATCAGAAATCCGTGAAAGAGAGATACTTCAGAATGAAGACTATTCTGCTGTTGAAAGTACAACAAAGTCGTCAGAGCATTAAAGAAGCTAACTGAGAGACAGAATCTAATATGAGACAGCAAACTTCAGAATTGTTTCATTAGGGTGAGTTTTCTCTTGGCTTCTGTGTATCTCCTTCTTGTATCTGATTTGATATCTAATTTGATTGTCAGTGATTTCGGGGACGAAATCATATCTAAGGGGGGGAGAAATGTAATGCCCGAGATTTAATTAATGTAATCAGACGTTGATTAATTGACAGAATTTAGGTTATAAGAACTCAAATGAAGAAGCAGGGCATCGTTACAGTATAAGGCAAGATGTTGGACCAAACATCTGGCGCCCGAGCGGTAGAAAAGAACCGCCCGAGCGCCAATAAACTCATTGGATAAATGTTTGGCGCCCGAGCGGTAGAATATTACCGCCCGAGCGCCAGGAGATGATCAGCTGAGTATCTCGACAGAAACTTCCGCGCCCGAGCGGTAACTTGTGACCGCCCGAGCGCGATTGTTAAATTACGAGGGCCGAGAGTTCCGCGCCCGGGCGGAACTTTATGTCCGCCCGAGCGTCAAACGTGCAGTGTGAAAAATAAGATGCGTGGCTTGGCATGCACTTGGGATATATATATACACATATACACGTTGATTCTCAGAAAAAATCGAGAAAGGAATTCAGAAGAATGGTTTTATTCCTTCGAAGAGAATAATCGTGATTTGGTACAATCCGCCCGTCCGAATTTGAATCCGAGTACAGTACTGTGTTCCTAGCGACGACAACTATAACAGGACATAAGTTTCATTTAATTTTGATATGATTTGAAATTATGATACTGTCAGAATTAGATAAGATTGATATATATTGTTCTTGCGATATGAGACATCGTATAATTGAAACCGGATCGAAGAACAGATATCGTATGAAATTGTTATGAATTTTCAAAGTCGATTTGATTGTGATTAGACCGATTTGATATCAGAATTGTGTTGTTATCGATTATGAAACGCCTGCCCTTTTTATTGCTTTAAAAGTACTAGAAATATTTTTTTCTAATTTTCGGTCCTCACATATAAATATTTGTATAAAATATTTTGCATATAAAACATCACCCACTAGCATTTTTAAAATCAAGTGCACTAGTCATAAAATGAAATCGTCTACTGTTTTACCAAACCTAAAAAGCAATAATTTGAAAAAAATAGCTCATACTAAACCTCTCAAAAATCTCTCAAATGCATAAATAAATAATCTTAAAAATCTTTAATCATAAACCATGAGTCAAAAGTCATAATGCGGAAAAAGCAGAAGCGCTGGTCCTCGGGTTGTGTGTGCCTTCAGTCTAGTCAAATCACCCGTCAAGTCCTCCCTCAAACTCACCTGCATCCATCACACCTAGTGACTCTAAAGACTCAACACACCATAATCTTTATAACGAGTAATACGTAATACAGTCAACATATAACGATGAAAAATACTTGTACTTAAAATATCGTTTTCATGAAGATGCATAAACATAAACATTTTCGTAAACATTTTCATGATGCATAAAACTTTAAACATAACCATTTTCATGACATGCAAACATGAATTTCCTTTTCCTCAACATGACATGACATAAAACCGTAAACATAATCATGAACATTTCCTTTGTTGAATTCAGATCGTTAATTGTGACTTTCCTCAACATGACATGAAAATCGATGGATCCATCTAAATATAACAATAGTACTGGGCGGCGGGGACATCAGCGACACTCTCACCAGTCAACTGAGCCTTGGCCTATCATGATCGAATAGAAATACGATCGTCGGGGCTCCCTCTGGGGCCTTCTCCCATAAATGGGCTCCCTCTGGGGCCTTCTCCCCTCACGACATTCCCATTCTTACCTCAAATCTCATATTCTCATAACCTCATATTCGCAATAATGGAAACACGATCGTCGGGCTCCCACTGGGACCATCACCCTCACGACATCGCCATCATTAACGAATTAGTCACAATCACTTCACTTCCTTCAACATTTACGTTATCACCACTTTATAAAAATCATGCATGACATAACATTTTATTTTTGAAACCAAGCATGCAACATGTCTTTTAAATGTCTTCCTTAAATCATAAAATCCCTTAAACATTTAAAAATCATAATTTAATCATGAACATTTCATAAACATTTAAAAATAATCATAATATCATAAAAATAGCATTTAGGGCACTGCCATGACCTATACTAATTTCTAGGTGTGAAAAGACTGTTTTACCCCTAGGGCTCGAAATTTTACGTTTTCGACTTTTTCTTAATTTCATTGACTTTAACATGTCCCAAATAATTATATAAGCCTACATGAATTTTTTCATATTTTTATTTAGCATAAATCGAGGACTTTTAAATTAATCTTTAAATAAGACGTATTACTGCGTTTTAATCCCGAATTAAACCAAACCTTAATATAAAATTCCCAAATTCAAAAATTAGGCTTTTAATAATTATTTAAGCTTAAATATAATTTTTCATAATTTTATAAAGCTTAAAACTAGGCGTTTCCCTATTCGTTCTTAAACTTAGACGCATTTCCCAGTTTTGACTCGTATGGGCTCGAAACTTAACCAAACTTGGACCAAAGCTTAATAACACCTAACTAAACCATATACAACCAAATTCCAGCCCATTAAGTCCCTTGAACAAGCCTAGGAAACTACTGAATTTTTCTGCACAAGAGTCCTAGTCCTAATATGATTCGAACCTAGGCTAGCTTCGCCTCTAGACCTTAACCATTATGTCCAGCCTCTACCCATCCCTCCTATGCAGCCCAATTAAGTCTAATGGACCCTCCCTAACCGCATCTAGCAGCCGTGACCCTCAAAGACTCCTAGTCGAAGAGTCCTTTCCCTTAAGGAGTCTATTTTCGTTTTTATTCCTTCCCTATTTTTTTCAGCCCTTAAACATACACCTAGGGACCCTTAAACATGTGAAAAAACATCTCTTCAAGTACCCCTATCATGGCAGCCCCTTTGTGCATCATTATGAGGAGTTTTAAAAGATGAAAACACTAGTTTTGTGCATGTATAACCATAAAAACGAAAATATAAAAGTTGTATCATGTTTTGCATGCAATCATGTATCAAACAAATAATATGGTGTGAAAGATGAGTAAAAGGAGAATATGGCGTGCCTTTACGTATAATACGCACGAAAACGTTGCAGCGATTCGAGGGACGACGACGGAGAGGCTTGCTGAATTTTCCTCAATATTTTAGTGGATTCCCTAGAAAATTAATGTGTGGTGTGGTTTGTGGGGAAGGGGAGAGTTTTGATTGTATAATTGGGGGAGGTGAGCGTGTGTTTCTAGGGATTATGGGGTGGGGTTTAACTTTAAATAATAGCTAATTAATCACTAATTAGGCTTAGGCCCATTAAGCATATAATTAGGCCCATTAGTGTTTAATTAGGATTTAGTTAAAAGATGATAATAGTTTTGTTTAAATAAGTTTGTGAATTTATTAGCCGGGTTGCCAAAACGTTTGAATTTTTGTTGAAAAACCAACCCCGATAAAATTTACGTCCCGGCGTATAAAATCACCTCAAAATCCCATATTTTCAAAAATAAGAAAAATCATCACCCATATTTTAAATAATTAAAAACAACTATTTAATAAAAACATTTTCTATTTTTCAGCCATCGGTCTCCGTTCCTCGATCGCAACTCGAATAACCTTTAAAAATACATTTTAATGCAACCATGTATAAAACATAATTTAAACATACAAATATGCACAACATAATCAATTCATGCAATTAAAACATTTAATTAAAACACAAAAAAATTTAATAATTGCATGCATGTGGTTTACGTGAACCTTAAAATTTTCAGGACGTTACAGATTATGAGATATTGGTATTGATATTTGATTGATACTGTATTGCTGGGTATATTGATATTATTCAGAGTCAGATCAGATAAGTTGTTGATTCGTATATACTGATATTGTATTGCCGGTATCGCGAGCTTGTACAGATTTGAGATTATGATCTGTTATTGTTGAGATTATGGGTTGTACTGATATTAATTATGAGCTGTGTTATGATATCGGTAATGTTGAAATTGACGGGAATATTGAGATTGTATCATCTTATCGTTGACATTGATCAGATTATGTTTGATTTGAGTATTGATCAGAACAGATCTTGAATTGAGTTATACATTGATACAGTGTATTCGATATTGTTATTGCAAGATTGATTTGACAGACAGTGAATTTGAGACTTCGACATAGTCAGATCGACAGAAAGAAACGAAAGGTATACATAAATGTTGATTCGGAATTGCACAACTCGAGTTAGATTTGATTTGAGTTTCCCAAAATCACATACTGAATGATTATTGCATTTGATATTTGCAATGCTTGATATTGATATGCTTACTCTATTGAATTGTAGCAAAGCATGAGTTAGAGTTGGGCAGATCCGCCTAGTCTTTGGCAGAACCGCCAAGTCACTGGACTTTTGGATATATATCGATAGAGTGAGGAGAAGACCGAATCCTATTGCAGATCTTCGATATAGACCGCCAAAGTCTGGGACTAATAATGTACCACCATCTAGCTGGGGTAAAGTAGATGGGAGAACATTGTGTTCTTATTCAGTTCGGGATCCCTAGATTAGGATGAGTCGAGTCAGAGTCTAGGAGTAACAGAGTGTGATTCAGAGTTTGTATTGATACATGTTGTTCAGATTTGATACTTGTTATTGATATGTGTTTCATGCTTCTATACATGTTTTTATATGACTGCATGTTTACATTGTTTATACTGGGATATATATATCTCACCGGAGTTATCCGGCTGTTGTCTTGTTTGTATGTGTGCATGACAACAGGTGGGACATGATCAGGATCAGGAAGAGGATGAGAGATTATAGTTAGCGTGGAGATCCGAGCCCAGAAGCAGAATAGAATTCAGCACTGGATGTATTGTAGTTGAACCTAGTTGAGATAGAGACATGTAGTACATGATTTGTACTTTAATTTTGATATGTATATCAGATAGATTACTATTACGTTTCTGCATTTACAATTTAAAAAGAAAAAAAAATAGTCCCACTTTTCTTAATTGTTATATTTGACATTAATAATGATTAGAATATGAATTAGCGTCCGGGTCCCCACACGATAGAGTCCTTCAACCACCACCACCACCGCCGCCAGGAGATTTCGCTACCCGAGTCTTGGAGAGTATTTCTAGAGTTATGGAGCAGGTACAACTGAAAGGGATCGATTTTAGGTGACCGAAAACGCAATGGAAGTTCAAAATATTGATTTTCAAGAGGAAAAATTTCGGCCACCTTGTACTAGTGTGTAGCAAATACAAAAACACAAACTATGACATTCATAGGGTGTTAAGAAATTATACCTATTAACCTCTTGAGGTTGATGTAATGGCTCCAACCAAGTTGTAAACAACTTGGCTCTTCAAGGCAAGACAAATCTACAAGCTCTCCTTGTCCTTCCTTCAAAATCAAGCCCACCACCAACTAGGTAGATCCCCTCATATTTTGCACTAGAAAAATATGATGATTTTTCTTTGAGAAGTATATGAATTCCTCAACATTTGAAGAACAAAAGGAGAGAAAAATTGAGGAGAAAACTTCCTCAAAATTTTGGCCAACTAGGTGTCATGGGGAGAGGGATGACTGGCCTAGGTTGTGTAAAAAGCTAAAGCACCTTTAGCATGCCAAGCCTTGGAGATTGAAAAAGTAATCTCCAACCCTTCATCTCTCATGCATGCAATATGACTTGGGCTTGTAACAATTACAAGGCCCATGGACTTTATTTAAATGTACTCAAACACATTTAATACCATTTAACATTTACTTGATTTTATTCAAGCCCACTAGTTTAATAATTATTTCTAATTGGGCTCTACAAGGCCCAATGTTATTTAATTAATCCAACATTTGAATTAACTTAATTATTTGGACTCTACTAGGTCCACTAGTGTTTAATTAATTCAACACCTGAATTAATTTAATTTAGTCCATAATAATGTTTATGAAAATCACAATTTTCAAATACATTATTTGTTTGGCCAACTTTTAATTTAGGAACACATTCATAAATTAAAATTACATTTCCCTCATTGAAGTCATACTTCTATTTTTCCTTACGCTTATAAACTCATTTATAAGCCGTTCAACACATTGAACTATTTTAACTTCTCAACGGGATCTAGAAAGCTAGTACTTGTGTGGCCCTCAATGGTTCATTGATACAACTAGCCGTGGGTTCACATCTCCATGTGATTCGAACTAAACATGTCCTTATACAAGCATACCCCAATTGCTCCATTCTTACTTATTAACTCCTTGATAACAAGAACGTCAGAACTCAAGTCTGATAGTACCCAACCAATCATGTTAAACGTCTAGCAGCATCGCTTACATGATTCCCTAGGTATCAAATGATAGTGCCTGCAAGAATCATTCAATTATGGTTAGCGTACAGTACGGTCCCTTCTCATATATCACGACAGATTCGACAACCATTGGTTTATCGAGAGTTGTCAATGGATCGATACTATGTGTCACGTCGTAGTTGCATCGATGGTGTAATCTATGAAACCCCTTTCATAATTACCACCATACTCTGATCAGAGATTTCAATCTACATTCACATGAGAACACATAGGATATCCATACCCGAAGGTAAGTGGTGAATCCCCGACAACAATGCATCGACTCCTATATGTTTCGACAAAACACCCAACCTTGCCACCTGATGACCCCTTAAGAGTCGGTAAACAAGTCAAAGTGGAATGCTAGCACATAGAGTCTCAATGTCATCCCGGGTCATAAGGACTAATGGTGTGCAACCATAAACTAGGACGTTTCCACTCGATAAGTGAGAACCACTTGGAAAGTCTTTTATGGAGGGTTGTTCAGTGCACTCTATCAGGAGCACCTATCTGCATGCTCGGACATCACAATGTCCCCTACCAATGAAACATGGTACTCACATCGCAGATACTAGTCTCGAACTCGAGCGGCCTATATCCTTCTTAGCTGCGGCTGAATCGACTAGGAACTGTTTAGAATATACAGTATTCCAAATATGAATTTCATGATACTCATCATATAAGCATCTCATATTCTTTCTACTATTGGTATATTCAAGAGTTTTATCTATGCAACTAGCATGGGTATACAGATAAAGATGTGCCAAAATAATAATTTCAAATATTATTAAAATAAAGACTGTTCATACATAGAGTTTTATTGTGAACTTTCAGCCAACACTTGGCTCGACGGGCACCTACTCTAACAATCTCCCACTTGCACTAGAGCCAACTACCCATATGCTTCAAACCCATTGATTCGCGATGCATCTCGAATAGTGGTCCAGGTAAAGGCTTAGTTAGTGGATCAGCAACATTATCTGCGGAGCCGACTTTGTCATCGAGACATCTCCTCTTTCCACAATCATTCGGAGGATGTGGTACTTTCTCAATACATGTTTGGACTTCTGATGAGACCTTGGCTCCTTTGCTTGAGCTATAGCTCCCGTGTTGTCACACAACACCAGGACAGGAGCAACTCCATTAGGAATGACGTCCAACTCTTGGACGAAATTCCTTATCCAAACAGCCTCCTTTGCTGCATCTGATGCAGCAATGTATTCGGCCTCAGTGGTGGAATCCAAAGTACTGTCTTGCTTGGAACACTTCCAAGAAACAGCAACACCATTGAGCATGAATACGAACCCAGAGGTTGACTTCGAGTCATCGATATCGCTTTGGAAGCTAGAGTCGGTATAGCCTTCCAATTTCAGTTCTCCACCCCCATAGACCAAGAACAATTCATTGGTCCTTCTCAAATACTTGAGGATGCCTTTCACAACTTTCAAATGTGGAAGACCGGGGTTCGATTGATATCCACTCACTACACTTAGTGCGAAAGCCACGTCAGGAGGTGTAGATATCATCCCATACATGATGCTACCAATCACAGATGCATATGGAATGCGTGTCATCGCCGCTATCTCTGCATCAGTCTTGGGAGACATAGACTTGGATAAGGACACGCCATGACACATTGGTAGATGTCCTCTCTTGGACTCATCCATCTAGAACCTCTTCACGATGGTATCAATGTATGTGGGCTGGGTGAGACCAAGCAATCTTCTTGATCTATCTCTATAGATCTGTACTCCCAATACAAAAGATGCTTCACCCAAGTCCTGCATCGAGAACTTACTCGCTAACCATATCTTAGTTGATTGCAACATTCCTACATCATTCCCAATGAGTAGAATGTCATCAACATACAGGACCAGTAATGTCACAACACTCCCACTGACCTTCTCATACACATAGGGTTCCTCAGGATTCTTAGTAAAACCAAACTCTTTGATTGTACTATCGAATCTGAGGTTCCAACTCCTAGATGCCTGTTTTAGACCATAAATAGATCTCTGAAGTTTGCATACCATATGCTCACTTCCGACAGATGTAAACCCTTCGGGTTGAGACATGTAAATCTCTTCCTTAATATCCCCATTAAGAAAGGCTGTCTTGACATCCATCTGCCATATCTCATAGTCATACCATGCAGCTACGACTAGCAATATCCTTATGGACTTGAACATTGCAACTAAAGAAAAGGTTTCCTCAAAGTCAACTCCTTGTCTTTGAGTATATCCTTTTGCCACCAATCGCGCCTTGAAGGTCAATACCTTCCCATCCGCCCCAAGTTTCCTCTAGTAAATCCATTTACACCCTATGGGAACAATTCCCTCAGGTGGATCCACGAGATTCCACACTTGGTTCGAATGCATGGAATTCATCTTAGATGCCATTGCTTCAAGCCACTTGGATGAATCGGCATCAGATAATGCTTCCTTGAAGGTCCTTGGATCACATCCATGGATAGGCTCATCATGGCCTTCTTCAAGAAGCAGAACATACCTCATAGGTGGTCTCGAGACTCTCTCGGATCTTCTAGGAGCTTGTATCTCCTCTCTTGGCTCTTCGGGTGTGGGTTCTATAATTGTGGGTGTCTCTCGAACATCTTCGAGTTCTATCATCTCCCCTTTTCTATCCAATAGAAATTCTTTTTCCAAAAAGGTGCATTCCTAGAAACAAACGTTTTTGTTTCTGGGGGATGATAGAAGTAGCATCCAACTGAATTCTTTTGATATCCCTCAAAGTAACATAAAATGGATCGACTATCCAATTTATCTCCCACTACCTGCTTCACATAAGCAGGGCACCCCCATATTCTAAGATAAGAATATTTGGGAGGCTTACCCATCCATATCTCATATGGTGTCTGCCTTAGAATGGACATTTAGTGGAATATCTTTCAATTTCAAGGTGTAGAGATCGTTTTCAAGTTCTCCAGTACCAATTAAACATTCATTCTTGTAAATGTTGCAAACACATTTGCTAATAAACAAGAATATCCATTTTTATCAGCATAGAAATGGAAACAATGTTTTTCACAAAATTAGGTACAAACAAAACATCTCATAAAATTAACTTAAAACTATTGTTCAACAATAAGTGAACATCTTCAACATCCTTGGCCGCAACTCTTGCTCCATTGCCCATCCTCAAGAAGGTCACACCTTCCCTAAGCTTCCTACTTCTTCCCATCACTTGTAAATCATTACAGAGATGTGAGCCACAACCGGTATCTAATACCCAAGAAGTAGAGGTAATTGAAATGTTTACTTCAATTTAGAACATACTGTTTCCAGAACTCTTCTGCTCAAGATATTCCCTGCAGTTATGTCTCCAATTTCCAGGCTTCTTGCAGTGATGACATACATCAGCAGTCTTGTCAGCCTTAACTGGTGTGGCTGCCTCAACGGGATTCGGAGATTGCCTCAACAAGGGCACGTTCTTCTTCGGACGTTGGAAAGAACGCTTCTTTCTCTTCCCATGTGGATCAATCTTCGTACCAGATGAAGAACCCACATAAAGAACCAGCTTCTCTTTCTTGATAGTGGACTCAAAGGTCACAAGCATGTTCACCAACTCCTCAAGGGTCGGCTTTAGCTTGTTCATGTTGAAATTCACCACAAAAGGATCAAATGAGCTAGGCAACGATAAGAGCAACACATCGGTGGTCAACTCTGAAGGCAACATCAGATCCATGCCAACGAGCTTGTCCACGAGCCCAATCAACTTCAAGCCATGCTCATGGACCGAGGCCCCATCACGCATGCGCAAAGTGAGCAGCTCCTTGACGGTAGCATGCCTAAGAGGCCGTGTTTGCTCACCAAAGAGCTCCTTGAGATGCAAATGAATGTCAGCAGCACTCTTTGCATCCTCAAAACGCCTTTGCAGCTCATCATTCATAGAAGCCTGCATACAACACCTGACTTTCCAGTCATGGTCACACCATTCCTTATAAGTCTGCAATTCCTCAGGACTGCAGTCAGTCGGAGCCTCAACAGGGGGCGACTCAGTTAGTGTATATGCTATCCTTTCCCAATTCAAGACAATTTTTAGGTTTCTTAGCCAAGTGAGGTAATTAGGTCCGGTTAATACGTGTTTGTCGAGTATTGTAGATAGCGGATTGCGAATCGAAGACATTGTCAAAAATTGTACTGAAAAGTATAACAGATAAATGTTAATGACTATTTTAAAATATTTAGTAAGATATAAAGTATGGACTTTTACTTTATAAATGTTTACTCCACTGTTTTGACATCTTTCACTACCCTTTAGTGAAAACGGGAAACTCCTTTCCTCAGTAGGTACGTAAGGTCCAATTAGCGAATTATGATCCCGAATAATATCACCCAATCATAATCCCTAAAAGGTAGTTTCCAATTGCATCACAATGCAACCCTCTACGTAAACTTTTGTCTCACGTTTGATTAGGACCCAATAATATGACGTCGTTCATCTTCACGTGTCAAGCCTTACCCACCGATGTTGAACCTTAATGGACGGTCGCCATGAGTTCTCCCAATAATATGAGCCGAAATCATGGGAGTTCCACGTAGTTCACATCACCATGTCAATGGATGTCACAGCTTTCCGGCACTCAGGGCCCCCCCAATAATATGAGCCGAGCCCCGAGTACGGGTAGCGTTCATCATGCACCCATTGTCGATGGAAGACATGAAAATTATAAACAAATTTATAATTACCCTTTTCGAGCTTGATATTAATTTTAAATCTTATTCAAAATGAGGGTTTTTTAATTTTGAAAGGTCTCATCATTAATTTTATTTAAAAGCTCGCCATGTTTGATCGTATGTTTGCCGAATTCATGCAACTTTGTTATTATCATAATAATAACCCACATACTCATTATTTATAACATATCATGCATATATTATAAACAGTAAACAAAATAAGGATGATCAATCGCCCCAATACTAATAGCCCGTGTGAGCTAAACACGGGCCTAGGTCCAATCCTAGGGAAATGCATGGGATGCAAATGCAACTATTACATTAGCTTCCAATATTTACATGTCTTCGATCTTCATAATCATCATGGCCACCATATTCCAATATTGATCATCCACTATACTAATATTTACAAATAAATATCCATGGCAAATAGGGATACATCTCATGGGGGTGGGAACGGGCCATAAACCAAGCCCACTTTATAAATTGATAATTATTACAATCATTCAATACAAAATATCTTAGCATACACCTAGCAAATTGGGCTTGTGCTTTTGATCATCCTTCATGCATAATATCACATATCATACACCATCAATTAATTATTGTGATAATTAATTGATCCAATATTATATATCTTGATCCAATCACTAACCGCCACGATCATAAACTAAATTAACAAAGTATACAAACACCTTTGTCTACTTTCCAATTAATTTATTTAGAACCGAATTTCTTGTAAATCACAATTTACTATAAATAATTAAAGTCCAACTTCAATTATTTATTTTATGAGAAAATATTTGCAACTTTTATAAATTTAAACTTAAGGGCCCAAAAAATTCATTTTTCACCAAAAACATTTTGCCTCATATAAATTTCACAAATATGTTAGCCATCTCATGGCCCAACAACTTCAAGGCCCATGACACTTTGATAATCCAAAACACTTTTGGAAACCCTAGTCGTCATCGCCGTCTCCGGAGCTCCATCGCCGGACTAGGTAGATCCCCTCATATTTTGCACTAGAAAAATAGGAGGATTTTTCTTTGAGAAGTATATGAATTCCTCAACAATTGAAGAACAAAAGGAGAGAAAAATTGATGAGAAAACTCCCTCAAAATTTAGGCCAACTAGGTGTCATGGGGAGAGGGATGACTGACCTAGGTTGTGTAAAAAGCTAAAGCACCTTTAGCATGCCAAGCCTTGGAGATTGAAAAAGTAATCTCCAACCCTTCATCTCCCATGCATGCAATATGACTTAGGCTTGTAACAATTACAAGGCCCATGAACTTTATTTAAATGTACTCAAACACATTTGATACCATTTAACATTTACTTGATTTTCTTCAAGCCCATTAGTTTAATAATTATTTCTAATTGGGCTCTACAAGGCCCAATGTTATTTAATTAATCCAACACTTGAATTAACTTAATTATTTGGACTCTACTAGGTCCACTAGTGTTTAATTAATTCAACACTTGAATTAATTTAATTTAGTCCATAATAATGTTTATGAAAATCACAATTTTCAAATACATTATTTGTTTGGCCAACTTTTAATTTAGGAACACATTCATAAATTAAAATTACATTTCCCTCATAGAAGTCATACTTCTATTTTTCCTTACGCTTATAAACTCATTTATAAGCCGTTCAACACATTGAACTATTTTAACTTCTCAACGGGATCTAGAAAGCTAGTACTTGTGTGGCCCTCAATGGTTCATTAATACAACTAGCCGTGGGTTCACATCTCCATGTGATTCGGACTAAACATCTCCTAATACGAGCATACCCCAATTGCCCTATTCTTACTTATCAACTCCTTTATAACAAGAACGTCAGAACTCAAGTCTGATAGTACCCAACCAATCATGTTAAACGTCTAGCAGCATCGCTTACATGATTCCCTAGCGTACAGTACGGTCCCTTAAACTCATATATCCCAACCGATTCGACAACCATTGGTTTATCGAGAGTTGTCAATGAATCGATACTATGTGTCATGTCGTAGTTGCATCGATGGTGTAATCTATGAAACCCCTTTCATAATTACCACCATATTCTGATCAGAGATTTCAACCTACATTCACATGATAACACATAGGATATCCGTACCCGAAGGTAAGCGTTGAATCCCCGACTACAATGCATCGACTCCTATATGTTTCGACAAAACACCCAACCTTGCCACCTGATGACCCCTTAAGAGTCGGTAAACAAGTCAAAGTATAATGCTAGCACATAGAGTCTCAATGTCATCCCGGGTCATAAGGACTAATGGTGTGCAACCATAAACTAGGACGTTTCCACTCGATAAGTGAGAACCACTTGGAAAGTCTTTTATGGAGGGTTGTTCAGTGCACTCTATCTGGAGCACCTATCTGCATGCTCGGACATCACAATGTCCCCTACCAATGAAACATGGTACTCACATCGCAGATACTAGTCTCGAACTCGAGCGGCCTATATCCTTCTTAGCTGCGGCTGAATCGACTAGGAACTGTTTAGAATATACAGTATTCCAAATATGAATTTCATGATACTCATCATATAAGCATCTCATATTCTTTCTACTATTGGTATATTCAAGGGTTTTATCTATGCAACTAGCATGGGTATACAGATAAAGATGTGCCAAAATAATAATTTCAAATATTATTAAAATAAAGACTGTTCATACATAGAGTTTTATTGTGAACTTTCAGCCAACACTTGGCTCGACGGGCACCTACTCTAACAACAACAAGCTCTCAGACCCCAGACTGACATATATGAGTAGTTCAGACGGCTCAACCCGAAGGAGTTCGGGGGTACCACTAAAAGTTTTGTTGTGAAGGGATGGATACGGTCATTGGAGCAACATTTTCAGTATATAGATATGAGGGATGGCGACTGGGTCAGGTGTGCCACGTATATTCTGAGGGATGACACATCCCTATGGTGGGAGGGAAGCCGCTCACTGGATGAACTTGACTACACTCACTTGGGAGCAGTTCAAGGATGTATTTTACTGGCAAGTATTTCCCAGCAGATGTTAGGGGTCGCCTGACGAGGAAGTTCATGAGTCTTCGCTAGGGGAACTTGACTGTGGCAGAGTTTATTCGGAAGTTTGAAAGGGGCTGTCACATTGTGCTCCTTATTGCTAGAGATGAAGCTCAGAAGCTGAGGCATTTCATGGATGGGCTGAGACACACCTTGCGCTAGGATGTTATGCTGATGAGTCTGGTGAGCTACGAAGAGCCCATCGCTTGTGCTTTTCAGGCGGAGCGGGACTTGAGGGACATTGAGGTGGAGATGCAGCAGAAGCGGCATCAGGCCCACTCTAGCACACAGCCACAAAAAAAGTAGTTCTTAGGGCCGCTCAACAGAAGCCCCAGGGAAAGTTTAAGAGGTTTGGACAGTAGAGACCACCACAGGCACCAGGGGCTTCTAAGCCGATGGACAGACAGCCGTGCAAGCAGTGCAACCAGTTCAACTTTGGCAAATGTATGTTGGCTACCTTCAAGAGTTTCATATACGAGCATGAGGGTCACAAGGTGGCAGACTGCCCTAATAATAAGGGCCCCACTATTGGTAGGGCTTATGTGATGCATGCGAAGGAGGCTGAGGCGGAGCCAGACTCTACACTGATCACCAGTAACCTTAATGCTTAAGAATTTTAAATTTACCGCCTTGATTGTATGGGTTATATGTTTGTTGTGGGAATTATTTTTGGATTGAGAAACAAGAATTAATTTAGGATGAATGCTCTAATAGGTGGACTTAAGGTTTGAATTGAATTGATTAAGGGTTGTAAGGAACAAATTGCTGAAAACTGAAGGTATGGGGGACCTAAAATCCAACACCGAATTTTTGGGCCGTTCTCGAAATTTATAAAAATTTTGGGATCAAATTCATAATTTTCGAGAATTAAGAGATTAATGGAGCTAGATTTGAATATTTTTTAGGGAAAAATTTTATTTTCGAAAATTTTAGGGCCAAATTGCAAAGAATTCGAAACTTTAAGGACAAAATTGCAATTTCCAAAATTTTTGGGGTAAAATTAGTGATCTACTCGAGGACTTAGGGATAATTGCTGGTAGAAAAATTTCTTAAGTTTCAACGTAATCAAAATTGATGGTATGTTTTGTCGCATGAAGGATATATATTTCAGTTGTAGCCATGTATGCGTTGCTAGACTTTGTCGCATGAAGGATATATATTTCAGTTGTAGCCATATATGCATTGCTAGACTCCAGAGCTTCACATTCATTTATATTCGAATCTTTCGTCAAGCGACTAGGAATCATACCAGAGGCTATGGATTTTGGATTCAGAGTATCGCAGATGTTTACATCGCAGATAGTGACGAGATTGGAGCTTCGGTTACAGAAAAAAACGGTGCAAGCAGACTTGATTGTGCTACCGTTGCCGGAGTTCGACATCATTTTGAGTATGGACTGGCTTTCTTCTAATGGAGCTGTCATAGATTTTTGACGGAGATTATACACAGTTGTAGATGGCATAGTCAAATATCGTGACTGACTGTGGGTTCCTGTAGTGATTCCCTTAGAGAAGATATCTTGAGTAAGGCCCAGAGCACCCCGTACTCCATTCATCCAGGGAGTACGAAGATGTATAAGGATCTTCAGTCTCTTTATTGGTGGCTGGGCATGAAGCGGGATATTCTAGGTTTCATCTCCGAGTGTTTGACGTGCCAGCAGTTCATGGGAGAGCATCAGAGACATGCAGGGAAGTTGAGACCACTCCCTATTCTCGAGTGGAAATGGGAGAACATTACCATGGACTTTGTCACAGGGCTTCCGAGGATTACTGGAGGATATAATGTCATTTGGTTGATAGTCGGTCGACTCACTTTATCAGCACACTTTTCTACTGATCAGGAAGACTTTCACCATGACTCAATACATCATAGAGATAGTAAAGATGCACGGGATTCCAGTGTCCATCGTGTCCGACAAGGATCCGAGATTCACGTATGCTTTCTGGAAGAGTCTACATCAGGCATTGAGGAACATATTGTTATTTAGTACTGCCTATCATCCTCAGACCGACGGACAGTCAGAGAGGGTGATTCATATATTGGAGGACCTGCTCAGAGCATGTTTGATCGACTTCCAGGGCAGTTGGGATCTAAAGCTACCTTTCGTTGAATTTATGTTCAACAATAGTTATCAGGCATCTATCGGTATGGATCCTTATGAGGCACTGTACGGGAGGAAGCGTAGGTCTCCAGTGTATTGGGATTATGTATGAGAGATGGCAGAGTTGGGGCCAGATATCGTTAGACAGACTGCAGAGATAGTGGTTAGGATTTTGGAAAGGATGAGGACCGCACAGAGCCGACAGAGGAGTTACACAGATCAGCGGCATGGATATCTTGAGTTTGCCGTAGGGGATCATGTGTTTGTGAAGGTCGCACCGATGAAGGGCGTGATAAGATTTGTGTAGATGGGCAAGCTCAGTCCTAGATATATAGGACTGTTTTAGATCCTGGAGAGAGAGTTGGGAGACTCTCTTACAGAGTTGCATTACTGCGGAATCTAGCGGGAGTTCATAATGTGTTCCGTGTCTCCATACTACGGAAGTACATGTCGAACCCTTTGAATGTGCTAAACTATGACCAACTTCAGTTGACACCGAACCTGTATTTCGAGGAGAGGCCCATGTAGATATTGGATAGGCAGGAGAGGAGGCTCCGGAACAAGGCAATCCACATGGTCAAAGTCCAGTGGCTGAATCATTATGAGGAGGAGGCTACTTGGGAGACGGAGACCAAGATTAGGAGTCGCCACCCGGAGGTATTCGGTATGTTTCAAATTTCGAGGACAAAATTCTATTTAAGGGGGGAAATTTTAAGGTCTAGGAAATTCGAACTACGTAACTTGACTACATGAATCTAATGTTTTTACTAAAATCAGTGTTTAATTATTTTAAAGCTTTAAAGGCGTGATTATTGCATGATTAGTTGTGTCATTTCATAATTTAACTAATGTTTCATGCATTAGGGTTTAAGTTGCATTTCGCACTTGAACGAGTAACGGAGACCGAGGATAATCAGGAAAATGTTTTTAATAAATGATTATTTTTAATTATTTAATATATGGTGTATTTAATTATGATTTTTGAAAATGAGCATTGGTTAGATATTTTAATCACCGGGTTATATTTTTCCGATATGCAAATTTTATCGATTCGGGTAATATTTTCTAAAACATACCAAAACTGAAATATTTTTCAGGAGTGTTTTTAGGGTTTGTTGGATTTATTTTAGTGCTTAATGGTCCCAAAACCCTTTCAATCCATTTAACTTTTTTTTAGGGCCCATTAGTGCATTAATACTGTTGGAACTTTTCAAGTTCGCAATCTTGATTTTGATGATAACAAAACTTGTTAATTGTGTTACTAATAATCTACCATAGTGTGCAGTATCTAGGATCACTCATGAGATGTTTACATCTCAAAACTAAAGACCCAACTGATCGCACGAAATTTATCAGTCTAACTAGTTACGTCAATTGAGCAGTCCAGCTTGATTGTCCAGTTGATAGGTGATTCAGCAGGAAAACCTCATAAGCATGGCCAGCCAAAGGAGTGTCCAACGGATGAAGAAACCCAGCTGATCAGTCCAACTGAACAAGTGTGAAATCAGTTCAACTGACAAGTCAACTAATTTCACCAGCCCAACTGAAAGATCTGTTCAACTGACCAGTTTGAAGTATCAGTTAGAATCTTTCAGCTTTGGATGAAGACAAACTCTTTCAAGTGAAATCAAGGTATATGTGAAGGTACAAAGCCATTACCCAGTCAAAGAACAGTAATGGACGTTGCATCGGAACATTAAAGACAAAAGCGTCTCAGAAGTACAGTCGAAAAGTCGAGACACAAAGTCCAAGAAACGAATTCAAGATACAACAGATACAATAAATGAGTCTCACTGTACGATCAGTTTTCTTTCCTATATAAAGAGAAGATCAGTGAAGACTCAAACATATACAAAACTCAAGAGAGAAAAGAAAAGGGCATGCTTCAAAGTCATATCAGCTTAAGAGAAGCATTCAGCCCAGTCGAGGGAGCTCATAAAAAATAGACCAGTTTAGATTAGAAGCGTATTTCCCTCGGTGTGTGAAAACATCATTGTTCAGTTCTCATACACACAAACACTCAAATACAATCTTGCACAAAGACGTTAAACTTTTGTAAGTAGTCTTTGTCACATAGACATTAAAGAAGTGTTGACTTGAAGGTGCTGCGTTCAGTCTAAGTCTAGGAGTTTAGTTTAGGCAGTGGGTATATCCTAGCTGACTAGGTTTGTTCAAAGAGTTGTATAAATCAAAGTCTTCTAGTGGATCCTACTCGAGGCGGTAGAAAGGGGTGACGTAGGAGCATTTGAAGTCTCCGACCATCCATAAACATATCTTGTGTATTTAACTGTCTAACTATTGTTTTTAAACTGTTTGGATCAGTTAGAGTATCCATCAGTTCAGTTGTCACCATAACTGAACTGATGAATGCAAAAACTAATCTGTCCTTTTTTGGTTATTCTGTTTACATAAGATAAAATGCTTTCTAATATAACTGTCTTCTTCACGAAGAATTACTTCGAGTTTCTTTCGCTTGGTTTTTAACCAAACTCGATTTAATTCACCGGTGTTAATATTCTTAGAACACGAGCTATTGCAGCTCATTGGAGAATATTTTGCTTGAAGCATCCCAAAGTTGCCCAGCAAATGATCCTTCAATTGGTATCAGAGCAGGTTATTCTTAGAAGAACATTTGAAAACTGTGTTTTAAAATTTTACTTTAAAATAGTGTTAAAAGCTATTTAAAAGTACCTCATACGATTTTCAAAACTATTTGAAAATATTTTATATGTCGCTCTTTTGCAAAGAGTTGAGATGATTCGCTCTACGACTAATATTGCAGCCACTTCTTTAGACTCTTTAGTTAGGGGTTTTAATTAGCTTGCAGGGGACTGAGAATCATCTGCAAAGATGCACAGCTAAATTGCTCCTTGAACAAGTCTTCAGTTGCAAGCCTACCAGGTCAGCTGTTCTTCAGACGAAACTCATCCATGCTGGGACGTTGGATGATTAAATCACCAGCTGCATTCCAGTTGAGCCTAGTCAGAGTCTGCTCGACCAGTTAGTCTGCTAAGAAGTCAAGTTCAAGCAGTTTAACTCGTTTCTCTAGAAATATGAACTCACAACCGATGCAGCAGTCAAGCAACTAGTTGATGGTATATCCAGTTCTGTCACACAAACCAACTGATATCTGATGTTGTTTAAAATATGCTACCATTGTAGTAATATTTCTTGTTCAACTGATGTATGTACTCAGATGTAAATACACGGAAATTTACTTAAATTAACATCGTATTTGTTCAGTTGTGTTTTATTGTGACTGAATGGATATTTCCAAATTTATTGTCTACATTGCTTGAATGGTTATAATCTCTGAATGAATGACTATATAAATATCTTTCAGATATGGGTTTTTATTCAATTTCTGAGGGGGAGCTTCTTGTTTTTCTCTCAATCTAAAAATATTATCAATCAATTTTAAAACTAAGTGGTTAAGAAAAATTCTTTCCTTTTCATCAACTGAAAAGTAGTTTCTTAATTCTGTCCATCTCTTTTAAAAGGTTTTAACTCAGTTTTGGATATAGAGCTTTTGGTTATTTTAATTTCATTAAATTCAGTTTTAAAGGGGGAGTCTTTAATGATATTTGAACTTGCTAACCCTTGAACTAAATATATTGCGCTTAACTGCTCAGGCTTTGTAATCATCAAAAAGGGGGAGATTGTTGGAACTTTTCAAGTTCGCAATCTTTATTTTGATGATAATAAAACTTGTTAATTGTGTTACTAATGATCTGCCTTAGTGTGCAGCATCTAGGATCACTCACGGAATGTTTACATCGCAAAACTAAAGACCTAACTGATTGCACGAAATGAATCAGTCTAACTGGTTACGTCAATTGAGCAGTCCAGCTAATTATCCAGTTGATAGGTGATTCAGCAGGAAAACCTCAGAAGCCTTGCCAGCCAAAGGAGTGTACAACTGATGAAGAAACCCAGCTGATCAGTCAAACTGAACAAGTGTGAAATCAGTTCAACTGACGAGTCAACTGATTTCACCAGCCCAACTGAAAGATCAGTGCAACTAACCAGTTCGAAGTATCAGTTAGAATCTTTCAGTTATGGATGAAGACAAACTCTTTCAAGTGGAATCCAGCTGTACGTGAAGGTACAAAGCCATTACCCAGCCAAAGGACAGTAATGGACGTTGCATCAGAACATTAAAGACAAAAACATTTCAGAAGGGCAGTCGAAAGTCGAGACACAAAGTCCAAGAAATGAATGCAAGATGCAACGGATACAATAAATGAATCTGACTGTACAATCAGTTTTCCCGCCTATATAAAGAGAAGATCAATGAAGACTCAAACATATACACAGCTCAAGAGAGAAAAGAAAAGGGCACGCTTCAAAGTCATATCAGCTTAAGAGAAGCATTCAGCCCAGTCGAGGGAACTCTTCACAGATAGATCAGCTTAGATTAGAAGCATATTTCCCTCAGTGTATGAGAACATCCTTGTTCAGTTCTCACACACACAAACACTCAAATACAGTCTTGAACAAAGACGTTAAACTTGTGTATGTAGTCTTTCTCACATAGACATTAAAGAAGTGTTGACTGGAAGGTGCTGCCGTCAGTCTAAGTCTAGGAATTCAGTTTTGGCAGTGGGTAAGTCCTAGCTGAGTCGGTTTTTACAAAGAGTTGTATAAATCAAAGTCTTATATTGGATCCTACCCGAGGCGGTAGAAGAGCTGACGTAGAAGCAAGTTGAAGTCTCCGAAAATCCATAAACATATCTTGTGTATTTAACTGTCTTACTATTGTTTCTAAACTGTTTGGATCAGTTAGAGTATCCATCAGTTCAGTTGTCACCATAACTGAATTGATAAATGCAAAAACCAATCTGTCCTTTTTCGGTTATTCAGTTTACATAAGAGAAAATGCTTTCTAATATAACTGTCTTCTTCACGAAGGATTACTTCGAGTTTCTTCCGCTTGGTTTTTAACCAAACTCGATTTAATTCATCGTTGTTAATATTCTTAGAACACGAGTTATTGCAACTCATTGGAAAATTTTTTGTTTGAAGCATCCCAAAGATGCCCAGCAAACGATCCTTCAAATACTCTACTTAAACACTACCATAGCGAACCCTAAACCTAATTATACCTAGTAGCTGCCCCTCCCTCACTCAGCAGCCTCTACTCTAATGAAAACCAGCAGCCATCTCGACTTTTCTCCCTAGGCTTCAAGAAAGTTCCTTCCTCACTTCTCCGGTGCTCGTCCTACGCGAAGTTATCAATGTTTTTGCACGTTTAAACGCAAAGGCGCCGTGTATCTCTTTTTATCTTCATTCACGCTATGTTTATGCTATTGTGTATGTGTTTTCATTAGAAGTTATTTGATTTAACATGTAATATCGTTTTTGCAATTGTTTTGACATTAACATGCATATATACTTTATGAAACTCACGTTTTTCATGTTTTTGTGCAAGGGCTGCCGAAATGGGTTGTTAAGGGACTGATTAGAACAAGGTCGAAGTGGACACGATGCTGGAGTTGAGTCTCGGTCGGGTTAAGATGAAGGCCAATGAGTTTTTGGCTTGGGAATGCTCGATATGACTAGACCGAGAGAAAGGGATGGGAGCAGCATGGGCTACGTCCAGGCCATGGTTCAAACCCTGGTGGGTGCGTGTCAAGGCTTGGAAGGGTTCATGGACTGCTGGTCATGAGGCTAGGGGCGATGCAAAGGGTATGTTGGTGATTAGGTTTTGAAATTAGTGATTTCGGAGAAAGATTGTGTAACAGCGTGCATGGGGGCTAGGGTCCTTGGTTAGGTCGGTCCGGGAGGGTCCCGAGGTGGGTTAGGGAGACTTGGTTTAAGGCTGGGTTGAGTTGGTTAACAGTGAGGTATAAGTTGGTTTTGTAATATTGTGACGTTTTTCTATCACAGGGTTAGCACCGCGGCGCTGCTCTTTAGGTGCCGCGGCACCTGGAGTTCAAACTCGTAGCATTACAGCGCTGATGCCAGGCGCCTAGGCGCAAAGCAAGTGCCGCAGCGCCATAGTGTCAGCTTCTAGGCGCTAGTCCAGGGTTTGAGGGGCTTTGGTTTTAGCGCTATTGTTTAGTTTGGGTAACACGTCGTTATGACCAAGCTTATTGAGGGTTAGATTAGGTCATACGAAGCTTGACTAGGAACCCTTGAATTATGATTTAAGCGTGGTCATCTTCGGGTAGAGGTAGCAGTCTTGGCAGCGCCTTAAACACGACTTGACAGATTTTAAATGTTTATGTTATCATGAATATGACTTTTTATGAAATTATGAAAAATACATTGCATGCTTTATTTTAAGAAAAATTACGTATATGCATGATTTTTATAAGTTACGAATATGATGACACGCTTTGAAGGAAGAGAGTTGGTTGTGACTAATATGTATATGTATGCGATGAACTGTAAGGCCAAGGCTCAAAGGATGAGTAATACTGTCTCTGGTGTCCCCGTCGTCGGGTACAACGGTTATACGTAGATGGATCCATCGAATAGAGCTGATATGAAAGTCACAACTAATGAACGGAATTCAATTAAAAGAGATGAAAAAGTATATGATGATATGTTGAGACGTGCTTTGACACATATGTTTTACTATGTTTATGTTTACGTTTTAAAGATCATGAAATGTATTTTTATTTGGTACTTTTAACTGTTACATGCTATGTATAAGTACTTGATATAAAGTTACAGGTATGTTGAGTCTTTAGACTCACTAGGTGTGAATGATGCAGATGAGCCTATTGATCAGGAGATTGGAGGTGCTGAAAACTGAGTAAGGCAGAGTGGATGTGCGCACGCAGACCCAAGGACCGTATTTTCCGCACATCATGTTTATGAGATAGGGGTGAATTGGATTTTTTTATTCGCTTCCTATTTATATGATTATGTTGTTAAGATTTTTGCATGCTTCGCTTTTGAATTATTTTGCCCCACAGTCTAGGGTGTACGTTCGTCATATTTTTAACTGCAATGTTTTTATTGATTGTTGAATAATTTTATTTTTAAAATATGAATTTTTCAGCTCTTATCGCATGCATCCTTAAGTTGTATATTTTCGAAAATGATATTACAAAAAAATAAAAATTCTAGTATCATTTTATGTAGTAGACGCGACATAAACCTTTTATTTAATCATATACTCTTCATTTCATAATAAACATATACATATACAATTTCTTTTGGGGTGAAATCCGTTCGTTACTTGTGACCATCATTTCATATTTTGGTCAATTGATCAATCTCAACTATAATCATTGTACCAGGCGGCGAGGCAAAAGTAACCACTTTTTCATGACCTATGGAAATTTTGTATTGGGGTCCCCTGGGGCTTAGTCCCCTAAACAGGTCCTACTGGGGCCTAGTCTTTCACGAATCCCCATTTTCTCATCGTCACAATTAAGTCACTTCATTCAAAACATTTTCATCATTTCCATCAGTTTATAAGAATATAAGCATTTATATAATTTTCTTTTAAACCAATAATCCAACACGTCTTTTTATCATTTTCATTTTCCATCATAAGATTCCATATTCCTTCAAAATAAGCATTTTAATATTCATTACACCATTTAGGACATTGCCAGGTCTCCAAACATTTTCAGGTGTAAAATAACAGTTTTGTCCTTTAAACCCTAACTTTACCATTTTAAAGCTGGACCTTAAAACTTCGACCCAAGTCCATCCAAACTTACCACAACATCTTAAAACAAACCCATGACCATTTCTTAGACGTAAACTTGAGCTCCTCGACTAAATTCGTTATTCGTTTTAAAACTTGAACCGAATTCCCGGTTTTAACCCGAATCAACTCGAATCTTAACCAAAATTTACCAAAATTTTTAACCATAGCTTCTTAATACCTAACAAACCATTTTTCAACCCAATTGAAGCCATTTAGAACCTTTTGAAACCCCATAGTAGGCTACTGAATTTTCTGCTCAAATTGTCCAAACCCTAGCCCTAGACAACTCCAAAGTTCCTTCGACCCTTGGCCCTAACCGACGATACCAGACCCTGACCACCCATCCTAGGACCTATAAAGAACCCTTAGGAACCATTCTAAATCGGCCCTGTGCACCATGCACGATTCCTTGCGCACGGCATGAGTAACGCGGCCCTCGGCCCTTCCATCCCTCTCCAGCCATGAGTGGAACACCATGGCTCTTGGCTATGACCCTCAGAAGCCCAGCCCCTTGCCTGGATAGCACCTTAAGCGACCCACACCCTAATTTCTTTCCCAACCCGTGCCCTAGCTCTCATGAAGACCCATCCGTGTGTTCCCTTGCCTTTTCTAATTCCCGACCCGAACCATGCATCTAAGAACCATTAAAACTACTGTAACTTGACCCCATAATAATAGAAACTTGGCAGCCCCTTCATACCATCAAGAAACATCAAGAATCATGCACAAAAATCAAGTTTTTCCCATGTGTAATCCATAAAAGAGAAAATAAATAAGAGGGTATCATATTTCTCATGCAAAAATATATATTCGCAGTTAATATGGTATGAACGATGAGAAAAGAAGGAATAAGATGGGCCTTTGCGTGATTCACGCACGAAAATTCAATTCTAGACGCGAAAGAACGTTGGCAGGGAGACGGGAAAAGCCTTGCTGCATTTTCTTCCTTCAAAATTGACGTGATGAAGCCTTCGGCATGTGGTGTGTGCGTGTGTTCGGCTGCTATGGAGAAAACATAGTTCTCTTATGTTTTGATAGTGTTATTATGTGAGAAAAGGCTTTGAAAATTCAAGGTTTGATATAACACAAGTTTTTAGAAAACTTGGCCCAATACCCATAGTATAATAGGCCCATCATAATGTAGGAAAATATCTTGTTTAGGAAAGTTTTCAAAAATATTAACCGATCCTCCAAAAAGTATTTGTTTTCGTCAATAATCGATCATCGCTTTAAAATACGACTCGACATGTAAAAACATCTAAAAAATACTATTTTTGAAAATTATACATTACCATATATGAAATAATTAAAAATAATTATTTAATAAAAATATTTCTCCTTTACCATCCCAGTCTTCGTTTCTCGATCGCGTATTGAATAGCCCTTGAAGACACATTTTTATGCATTCTAGTAGAAAAACATATTTTAAACATGTAAACATGCCTACCACATTTAATTAATACGATTAAAATAATTTAATTAGTCTTTTTCCATTTTCCTAGATTTAGATGCAGTTGGATTATGTATTTGCATTTTGGACCTTACAATTCCTCCCTCTCTTAAATGAAATTTTGTCTTAAAAATTACGACTCACCGAATAAATCTGGGTAGGGACTCCTCATGTCGGTCTTAGTTTCCAAAGTAGCTTCCTCCTCCGAATTATTTATCCACTTGACTTTGACCATATGAATGACCTTATTCCGGAGTCTTCTTTCTTGCCTATCCAGAATCAACGTAGGCCTTTCCTTGTACGACATATTTGGAGTCAACTTCAGAGGTTCATAATTTAGCACATATGAAGGATTTGACATGTACTTATGCATCATCGAGCTATGGAACACATTATGCACTCTAGCCAGTATCGGTGGCAACGTCACTCTATAACCTAATATTTCGATCTTCTCTAGAACGTCAAATGGTCCTATGGACCTCGGACTGAGTTGCCTTTCTTGCCATATCGCATAACGCCCTTTAATGGTGCTACCTTTACAAACACATGGTCACCTACTGCAAACTCTATCTTACTTCGCCGCTTATCGGTATAGCTTTTCTAGCGGGTTTGAGCAGTTTTCATCCTATCTCAAAATTTGACTACTAGCTCTGTTGTCTGTTTGATCAAATCCGGGCTTAACTCTCCTCTTTCACCAACCTCGTCGCAATGTATCGGTGATCTACATTTCCTCCCATAAAGTGTATCGTAAGGAGCCATACCTACAGAAAACCGGTAGCTATTGTTATAGGTGAACTCCACTAGAGGTGTTCCCAACTACCCTGGAAATCTATTAAACAAGCTCAGAGTAAATCCTCCAAAATTTGAGTCACACTTTAGGACTGACAATCTGTCTGAGGATGAAACGCTGTGCTGAACTAGCAACTTCGTTCCCATAGCTGAATGCAAACTCTTCCAGAAAAAGGCTGTGAACCTCGGATCTCTGTCCGAAACAATAGATACTGGAATTCCATGCAATCAGACTATCTCTCGAATGTACATCTCTGCATACTTTGTCATGGTGAATGTTGTCTTAATAGTTAGAAAGTGCGCTGACTTCATAAGACGACCAACTATCACCCAAATGACTGTTGAATTCCTGATAGTACTTGGCAATCCCACTACAAAATCCATCGTAATATTTTATCATTTCCACTTGAGACCAGCTGGCCTCTGGTGTTCTTCTTTAACTTGCTGGCTTCAAACACTCAGACACAAAATGCAGGACGTCTCGTTTCATGCCTGACCACCAATACAATGTTTGCAAATCCTTATACATCTTCGTACTTCAGGGATGAATTGCGTAACGATCATGGACCATTAGGCTGAAACAACATGGACCTCGGCCCATACCAACTGTTACCAACACTTTAAAAATCTAGGTACTTAAGCCTGGAGGTCCTGGGTTCAAGTGTTGGGGAAGGCAAAAGAAACCACCTTTCAGGGGTGTAATATTCTTTGAGTGACGGTGCATGGTATGGGACGAGGCCCATGTTGGTTCAGCTTAATGGCCTATGATCGTTACAAATGGAGTGCGGAGTATTAAAGTCTTCCTTCGTAACAACTTCTCCCAGTGAATTACCACTAGGAACCCAAAGTTTGTCTCGTTATCGAACTATGCCATCCTCCTCCAAATACAGATTCCGACCCTTAGATTAATCTCTTTGTTTCCATTTCTGTAACTGCTCATCAGAAGACTGACCTTCACGGATTCTATCCTTCAGGGTCAACTGAACAGTAGTAGTAGCAAGATTAGGAGCCTCGCTCCTAGCATACACTTCAAGCTCGAATCGCTGAATCTCTGGTTGCAATGGGTTCTAAAATGTCAAATGAGCGATAAAAGATGTCTCTCTTCTCAAAGCGTCAGCGACCACGTTAGCCTTTCCCAAATGGTATCTAATAGCGCAGTCGTAATCCTTCACCAGCTCTAACCATCTTTGTTGCCTCATATTCAACCCTTTACGGGTGAAAAAGTACTTCAAGCTTTTATGATCAGTGAAAATCTTGCACTTCTCTCGATATAAGTAATGTCTTCAGACTTTTAGAGCAAATACTACTGCTGCAAGCTCGAGGTCATGAGTCAATTAATTCTTCTCATGAACCTTCAGCTGTCTAGACTTCAGAACTGCGCTTAACCAAGCTTTGAAGTGTCTGTATAGAAAACATACTCTCCTTTCCCTGATGGCATCGATAGAACGGGCGCTGAAGTCAAAGCTTTCTTCAGCTTCTTGAAACTTTTCTGACAGTTTGATCCCCAATAAACTTCACATTTTTCTTCGTCAAGGGAGTCAGGGTTACTGTAATAGAGGAGAAACCTTGAACGAACTTTCGATTGTAGCCAGTTAGACCCAAGAAATTGCGAATCTCGATCACACTCTTAGGTACTAGCCACTCTCTAACTGTCTCGACCTTGCTGGGATCGACCCAAATTTCATTTCTAGAAATAATATGGCCTAATAATGTCACTCTATCAAGAAAAAACTCGCACTTGCTGAACTTATCGAACTAATTTCTATCTTGCAATATTTGTATATCAGTTCTTAAGTGCTGAAAATTCTCTTCTCTAATCCTCGAATAAATCAGAATATCATCTATAAAGACTGTGATAAACTGATCTAGACACTGCTCAATACACGATTCATGAGATCTACGAAAATCGCTGGCATATTGGTCAACACGAATGGCATCATCATAAACTCGTAGTGCATATATTGAGTCCTAAAGCCGTCTTATGAACATCTGACTCCTTCACCTTTAGCTGATTTTATGCCAAACAAAGATCTATCTTCGGGAAAATCGAAGTTCCTTGCAGCTCATCAAACAAGTCATCGATTCTAGGTAAGGGTTACTTATTCTTGATGGTCACTCCGTTCAGCTCTTTATAATCAATGCACAGTCGCATACTACCATCCTTCTTCTTCACAAATAATACCGATGCGCCCCATGAAGAATAACTAGGGTGAATAATACCCTTGTACCCTTCATATTATATAATTGATATGCAATTTTAAAAATGACCATATGTGATATTTTCACACGTCGAGCCATATTTTAAACCGGTGGTCGATTTTTAGCAAAACAGTTGACTTTTTGATGGTTCGGGTAATATTTTTAAAAACTTACCAAAATAAAATATTTTACTGTGCGTGTTATTGTGCCTAATGGGCTTGTTTTAGTAGAATTTTGGGCCAAACCTATTGCACCTCAACATTTTAAAACCTAGGCCCATATACACTCATTTTTTCTTCAAAACTCATCAAACCCTAGACTCCCTCCCCACACTCCTCTCGGCCTCACCCTGCACGAGAAAAGTAGCAACCTTTTTGCATTTTTGCAAGGAGATTTTAGAAGGAGATTTGTCTCATCCCTCCGTTGTTCGTCCCTGCCTCCGTTGGTTGGTTTTTCTATCATTTCTTCACAAAGGCACACCATCAACCTTTAATTTTGCATCCTTCACATCATAGTAAACATTTGGATTGATCTTGCATGCATTGTTATGGTTTTACTGATATACGATTGTTTATCACGGTTTATATATGAAAGTATCGTGTTTTTCCACTTGCCTCTCACGTTTTCTTTGACATGGTCGAAGGGCTGCTAGGTTGTCGATTAGAGGATGATCTATAGCAGGTTTGTCATTGATTTAGATGGAAACATTCGAGCTGGAACACGTCCTTGTAGATCGCTGATCGGATCTTCATGTTTCGGCATAAAGGTTTGCCCAATCGATTGTTACGAGGAATGTAACAGTGCAGGGGTCATTCTAGGCCATGGACTAGACCCTGGTGGGTCTGAGACGTGGCCTAGTGTGGCTCGTGTACAGCTGGTCGTAGGCTAGGAGTAGATCAAGGAAGCTAGGTGCGTTTAAGGCTCGATTTGTGATGTTCGGGTGAACTACGTATATTCACGTGCATGGGGCTAAGGGCCACAGCTAGGTCAATCCAGGTCCAGTGGTGGGTTAGGAAGGTTTGGTTAAGGTCTAGATTGAGCTGGTTCGGGGTAGAGTCAAGTTTTTATGGCTTATAGTGAAGCTATGGTTCGGCCTGCCTTTGTGCAGAAATTACAGCAACTGTTTAGTCATGTTCTAAGATCTTAGGTTTTCTGAATTAGGTTGTTTAAAGGCTGGTCATGTGTGGTTAATTCAAGGTTTAAGTTTGGGAAAGTTTGGTTGAATTTCGGGATAATTCGGATTAAAATTGAGATTACGGCCCATGTTTTAAAACTAATTATAGAATTTAGTGCATGGACTCGATTTTACATCTAAGAAATGATGATAAGTATGTTTCAAGACATTTTTAATATTTCTTATGGATTCGGGTCAAAATTTTAAGGTCTAATGGTAAAATTGTCAAATTAGATTTTCAGGGGCAAAACGATCATTTTGCACGTGAGTCGAGTTAGCACTCCTGACAGTGCCTGATAACTGAAAATGCATGTTTAAAATGTATGTATATGCATGAACTTTACATGTGATGTGTACGATGGCATGTTTTTGAAGGAGCTGAGTTGGTTGTGACTAATAGAAACAGATGTCGCACATTATTTCATGTATCTGTGCGAGGAAACTTTTGAGGAGAGGCTACCAAACATTCTTGGCAAGCATTGTGTCAATATCCAAAGTAGTCGGTCAGAGACTAGAGGATGTCGAGGTTGTCAGAGATTTTCCTAGCGTCTTTCCTAAGGATGTTTCTGGAAATACACCAGACCGAGAGGTGGATTTCTCTATCGAGTTTATGTTAGGTACAGTGCCGATTTATAAGGCACCCTATCGTCCAGCACCTACAGAGATAAAAAGCTGAAAGATCAAATTCTGGATTTGATGGACAAGGGTTTCATTCGCCCGAGTTTTTCTCCATGGGGCGCACCGTTATCGTTTGTGAAGAAGAAGGACGATGACATACAACTTTGTATTGATTACAGAGATCTGAAACTGAGTCACCGTAGAATCGAGGACTTATTTAATCAGCTGCAGGGAGCATCAGTGTTTTTGAATGTTCAGGATATCACCAGCTGAAAGTGAGAGAGGCAGATGTACACAACACGGCTTTCAGGACTCGTTATGGGTACTAAGAGTTTATGGTGATGCCATTCAGGTTTACTAACGCACTAGCGATCTTTCATGGTGATCATGAATCACGTATTTCAGTCGTACTTGGATCAGTTCGTCATAGTACTTTATAGACGATATACTAATCTATTCGAAGAACAAAGAAGAGCGCAGGTCAGCACTTAAAAACGGCACTGCAGACATTGAAGGACAGACAATTATATGCTAAGTTCACCAAGTATGCTAAGTTCAGCAAATGTGAGTTCTGGCTAAACAGAGTGGCGTTCTTGGGCCACATCATTTCAAGAGATGGAGTCGAGGCTGATCCCAGCAAGTTCGAGACGGTCAGAGATTGGCCAGTGCCTAAGAGTGTGACAGATCAGCTTTTTTTTGGTCTAGCTGGGTACTACAGGAAGTTTTTTTCGGGTTTTTCTTCTATTGCAGTACCTTTAACCGCCCTGACAAAGAAAAATGTGAAGTTTTTTTGGGGATCAGAGTGCCAAGAGAGTTTCGAGAAACTGAAGCACGCTTTGACTTCAGTGCCAGTTCTAGCAATGAAGCTCTCATTTTGGACTTGGGCGCAGTTCTGATGCATCGAAGCTCGGTTTGGGCGCAGTTCTGATGCAGAATGACAGAGTGATAGCTTATGCATTCAAATAGCTGAAGATTCATGAGAATATTACTCGTCTCATGGCCTCGATCTAGCAGCGGTAGTATTCGCTTTGAAGATTTAGAGACACTATCTATACAAGGAGAAGTGCAAGATTTTCACATATCACAAGAGTTTGAAGTATTCTTCACCGAGAAAGAGCTGAATATGCAATATAAGAGGTGGTTAGAACCGGTGAAGGAATATGAATGAGACATAGCTACCACCCAGAAAAGCTAATGTGGTCGCAGACGCGTTGAGTATGAAGAATGCAGTGAAAGCTCAGTTGTCGGTTCAGAGGCCATTGCATGCAGAGATTCAGAGATTCGAACCTGAAGTGTATGCAAGGTGCGATGCTATTAATATTTATACCCTAACAGTTCAGTTGACATTGAGGGACATGATTAGAGCAGGTCTGTCTTTTTATGAGCAGTTATATAATTGGAGACTGAGGGATGAGTCCAAGGGTCCGAAATTGTATTGTGTCGAGGATGGCATGGTCTGATATCGGGATTGACTTTGGATTCCTAGTGGCGATTCACTAAGAGAAGACATTATGAAGGAAGCTTACAGCACCCCGTAATCTTTTCACCCAGGGAGTACAAATATGTATAAGGATCTGCAGACTTTGTATTGGTTTCCAGGCTTGAAGGGAGATATTTTGCGTTTTGTGTTTGAGTGCTTGACATGTTTGTAGGATAAGGCAGAACATCAGAGACCTGCAAGAAAGCTTAGATCGCTCCCAATTCCTGAGTGGAAAATGGAAGAACATCACGATGGATTTTGTGACAAGGATTACCCAGGACAGTTGGAGGATATAATGTCATTTGGGTGATTGATGATCAGCTCACTAAATCAGTGCATTTTCTACTGATTAAGAAGACTTTCACCATGACTCAGTACGTAGAACTGTACATTAGAGAGATAGTTCGATTTCATGGGATTCCAGTATATATTGTATCCGACAGAGACCAAGGTTCACATCTAGGTTCTAGAAAAGTCTGCATCAGACATTGGGTACCAAATTGCTATTTTTTCACTTTTCCATACTCAGACCGATGACCAGTCTGAAAGAGTGATTCAGACCTTGGAGGATCTACTCAGGGCTTGCGTGATCGACTTCACGGCAGCTGGTAGTCGAAACTACCTCTGGTGTAGTTCACATACAACAGCATCTATCAAGTATCTATTGGTATGGCTCCTTACGAGGCATTTTATGGGAGAAATCGTAGATCACCAGGCCTATTAGGATGAGGTAGGTGAAAGGGCAGAGTTTGGTTCAGACATTATCAGACAGGTTGGAGAGCTAGTAGTCAAGATCCGCTATAGGATGAAGACTTCTTAGAGTAGAAAGAAGAATTATACAGATAAGCAGCGCAAAGATCTAGAGTATGCTGTGGGAGACCACATGTTTGTGAAAGTGGCACCTATGAATGGTGTGATGATATTTGGAAAGAAGGGAAAACTCAGTCCTAGATTCATAGGACCATTTGAGATTCTCGAGTGAGTTGGGGCACTAGCCTACCAAGTTGCATTGCCGCCGAATATGGCGGAAGTTCATAACATGTTCCACGGCATGATGCTGTGAAAGTACATGTCGAACCCTTCATATGTACTGAATTATGAGCCTCTGCATTTGACACCGAACCTAACCTTCGAGAATCGACCTACTCAGATTTTGGACAAACAGGAAAGGAGACTCCGGAACAAAGTGATTCAAATGGTCAAAGTGAAGTGACTGAATCATACCGAGGAGGAAGCTACTTAGGAAACTGAGACAGAGATGAGGAGGCGCTACCCAGAGTTTTTTGGTAAGTTCTAAATTTCAAGAACGAAATTCAAGGTAATTGGGGGGGGGGGGGGGGGGATTGTAAGATTTAGAAATTCAAGCGACGTAACCTAACTGCATGTAAATCTAGAGTATTAATAAAAATTCTTAATTAAATGTTTTAAATGCATTTAATGCATGGTCATGACATGATTTTATTATTATATGGCATGGTTTATTAGAATTGCATAATTAGAGCACTTTGCAGTATTCGATGCTCGAACGAGGAACGAAGACTAGTGACAGTTTAAGGAAAATGATTTTATTAAATAATTATTATTTTTATTATTTAGTAAATGATATAATTGATATACAATTTTCGAAAATGGGCCCTATGTGATATTTTTACACGTCGAGCCATATTATAAACAGGTAGTCTATTTTTAGCAAAACGGTGAATTTTTTGAGGGTTCGGGTAATATTTTTGAAAACGTACCAACACAAAATATTTTATGTGCATGTTATTGGGCCTAACGGGCTTGTTTTAGTAGATTATTGGGCCAAACCCATTGCACCTCAACATTTTAAAATCTAGGCCTATATACACTCATTTGATTCTTCAAAACTCATCAAACCCTAGACTCCCTCCCCACACTCCTCTCGGCCTCACTCCACACGAGAAAAGTATCAATTTTTGTGCATTTTTACAAGGATATTTCAGTAGGAGAATTTTCTCATCCCTCTGTTGTTCGTCCCTGCCTCCGTTGGTTGGTTTTTCTATCATTTCTTCACAAAGGCACACCATCAACCTTTAATTTTGCATCCTTCACATCATAGTAAACATTTGGATTGATCTTGCATGCATTGTTATGATTTTACTGATATACGATTGTTTCTCACGGTTTATATATGAAAGTATCGTGTTTTTCCACTTGCCTCTCACGTTTTCTTTGACATGGTCGAAGGGCTGCTAGGTTGTCGATTAGAGGATTTGTAACGCCCCAGATTCGACGACTGTCCTCACTGTATCAAGACGAGTCTTTCCAGCGTGCTTATGTCCTCACTCACACGCACCCTGGGAAACTTCCCAGGAGGTCACCCATCCCAAAATTGCCCCAAGTCAAGCACGCTTAACTTTGGAGTTCTTATGTGATGAGCTACCGAAAAGAAGATGCACCTTCGTGATATGAGTAGTACAAATCAAATCTTTTAAGCCCTCTTCAACTGTACAGTCCATTACATTGAACAGTCTCAGAATCCCTCTCATTCCCGTGTGGGTTCGGTTCATTCATGTTCCCTTCACCTAGAAGCCTGCCAGGAGCCGCTCATTGTCCGTGCAACTGATGGCACCGGCGATCACCCCCCGCCCTCTTCGGCCCCGGGCCTCACATGCCCACCAGCTTCCGCTTGGTTCGTCGCCGAACCACACCGTACTAAGAGAGGTCGGCTCTGATACCACTTGTAACGCCCCAGATTCGACGACTGTCCTCACTGTATCAAGACGAGTCTTTCCAGCGTGCTTATGTCCTCACTCACACGCACCCTGGGAAACTTCCCAGGAGGTCACCCATCCCAAAATTGCCCCAAGTCAAGCACGCTTAACTTTGGAGTTCTTATGTGATGAGCTACCGAAAAGAAGATGCACCTTCGTGATATGAGTAGTACAAATCAAATCTTTTAAGCCCTCTTCAACTGTACAGTCCATTACATTGAACAGTCTCAGAATCCCTCTCATTCCCGTGTGGGTTCGGTTCATTCATGTTCCCTTCACCTAGAAGCCTGCCAGGAGCCGCTCATTGTCCGTGCAACTGATGGCACCGGCGATCACCCCCCGCCCTCTTCGGCCCCGAGCCTCACAGGATTATCTATAGCAGGTTTGTCATGGATTTAGATGGAAACATTCGAGCTGGAACACGTCCTTGTAGGTGGCCGATCGGATATTCATGTTTCGAGATAAGGGTTGGCCCGATCAGATGTTACGAGGGGTACAGCGGTGCAGGCCTCGTTCCAGGCCATGGACTATACACTGGTGGGTTTGAGTGGTGGCCTAGAGTGGCTCGTTCATAGCTGGTCATATGATAGGAGTAGATCAAGGAAGCTAGGCACGGTTAAGGCTCACTTTGTGATGTTCGGGTGAACTACGCACGTTCGCGTGCCTGGGGCTGAGGTCCACGGCTAGGTTAGTCCAAGAGGGTCCAATGGTGGGCTAAGAAGGGCTGGTTAATGTCTGAACCGAGCTGTTTCGGGGTAGAGTCGAGTTTTTATGGCTTAGATTGAAGCTAGTGTTCGGCCACCTTTGTATAGAAATTCCAGCAGCTCTCCAGTCATGTCCGAGGGTCTTAGGTGGGCTGAATTAGGTTGTTTAATGGCTGGTCATGTGTGATTAAGTCATGGTTTAAGTTTGGGAACGTTTGTTTGAGTTTCGGGTTAATTCGGATTAAAATTAGGACTACGGCCCAAGTTTTAAAACGAATTATAGAATTTAGTGCATGGGCTCGAGTTTACGTCAAAAAAATGATGATAAGTATGTTACAAGGCATTTTTAATAGTTTGGATGGATTCGGGTCGAAATTTTAAGGTTCAGGGGTAAAATAGTCAATTAGGGTTTCTGGGGCAAAACAGTTATTTTGCACTCGAGCCGAGTTAACAGTACTGGCAATGCCCTGACAACTGAAAATGCATGTTTAAAATGTATCTATATGCATCAACTTTATAAGTGATAAATACGATGACTTGTTTTTGAAGGAGGTGAGTTAGTTGTGACTAACACTAACACGAACACGAACACGAAACATGTAAGCTCAAGGCTCAGTTGACGGGTTAGAGTGTCGCTGATGTCCCCATCACCTGGTACCATGGTTAAATGTAGATGGATCCATTTTATATGAATTCAATAAAGGAAAATGAATGTGTAGATGATGATATGATATGACATGATTTGATATAACCCGGTATCTCGATGTTTATGATTATGCTTTGAAAAATCACGAAAGTTATTTTAATTAGAGTACTTTTCATTATTGCATGTTATGTATATGTACTTGTGTTAACGGTTCAGGTATGTTGAGTCTTTAAACTCACTAGGTGTATTGATGCAGGTGATCATGTGGACGAGGAGATTGGAGGCGCTGAAGACTAAGTAGGCTGAGCCAGGGGTCTACGTGATAACCCGAGTACCTTGCATTTCTTTCGCACAATATGATTTTTGAGACATGGGTTAAAACATTATTTTTAAATGTTTATTAATTTTTATTATGTTGTTAATTTGACATATTTTTGGTAACATGTTTCAGTTTTTCTTTTAAAACAATAGACTTTGAGATTGTTTATATTTTCAAGATTTGATAACTGGCAATTATTTCATTCAGTCGTTGGATGGTTTTCATACAGCGTAAGTTTCGAATTTTCTTTGGATTTATACGGCTGTGGTTTTCGGCCATTACTTTAAAAAAATCAGTAATATTTTATCAATCGACGTTTTAAATAATATCAATGATGTTACATGTACTTACCTCATTGGATCATATGATGGCATGGTAGATGTTGAATATTACAGCCTCTACACCAACTATCAAGGTGATTTCTACTTTGTGTGCGTCGATCAATACTTTCCCAGTGGCTAGAAATAGTCTCCCAAAAAAAATTAACAGTTCATCTTAATCTTTCTCCATATCCAGTATCACAAAATATGTAGAGAAGATGAATTTGTCCACCTCCAAACGTACTTGATATGAATCTGGCCGGGATGATCAAGGAAGAAGGGCTCGTGATGCATGGGAGTATGTTTGGAGATCAAAAGAACATTATTCAAGAATCATTTTTGTCGATCGAGGATACACGGACCTGTAGACGGGGTCCGTGCCCATCACAATCGAGAATGAAGAAAACCGAGCCTACACGGACCCATGCACAGACCTGTACACGGGGTCCGTGTCTTTTGTTTACTGGAGAATATTTTTGGCCGAGTGTACACGGACCCTCATCCGGAGGCCTACACTAGGTCTGTGTCCTTTAGTTTTAGGCGAGAATATTTGTTCCTAAATTAGAGTTTTAATTATTTTGGTAACTAGATTTGATATCTTTGAGATTTGTGAACAATATATACTCGAAAATCTATCATTGTAAACACTTTTGAGTCATTAATTGAGTTTTATATAAAACTTTCTTTGAGAATTCTCTCAAAAACAAGCTTAAGTTTCGTTATAACTTTTGCGTCGTATCAAATCAAACATATCAAAAGATTTATCTTTTGTGGCGTTTGTCAATCGAATATCACGATGGTTGCCAAGGACGGGTTCTTTGGAGGTTCTCTTGAACGAGATTGTTTCTATCGTTGATGAATTGTTGCTAGACCGCGTGATCTAGAGGCGATTATCACACCTATCAATTACTTGTTTCAAAGATCGGGACAAATCAAAGATCTCGTGTGCGGGGATCGCATCAGGTGGTATCAGGGCTTTTGGTTTTTGATTTAAGTAAGCGTATCCGTTCAATTCTTCGTAGGATTTTCAATACCGATTTTCGTGTAGCGATTTCTACGGATTTGTTGAATCTACAAAAAAAAATCGCGATTACTGTTCATTTCCGGAACTTCTGTTCATCGTTTCAGGATTTACTATTCAGCGTGTCGGAAATACTGTTCACAGTGCCTGAATTACTGTTCATCTCCGCGTTTACTGTTTACAGTGCCTGTTCATTCGCCGGATTTACAGTTCACGTACTATTCACCCGAAAAAAAAAATTGAATCGGGTGTTTGTTGGAATTTTAGCGCTTATATTTCAGCATTAAGTTTGTCCTTGTCATTTAGTCGCATTATAGTCAATTTCCAGAGTTGCTTGTTCTTGTGTGGTCTAAGTGAGTCGAATTTCAAGCATCACAGGATTGATCTCATAAGTTTGATACGTGGAAGCCACGAGACTTAAGCGCCCACTTGAGAATTCTCACTTGAGTGAACATATTTGAGTGGAGTGAATTTTCATTGGAGTGACTTGTGAGGTTTTTTGGTGAGGGAAAAAGACGAGTGCGAGTGAATTTTCATTGGAGTGACTAGTGAGAATTTGTGGTGAGGAAACTTTATTCTTTTATTGTTTTATACTAACCTTTTCTTGCAGGTATAATGGTTGACGATCTTCAATTTCGAACAATGTTAAGGGAGATTGATAGAATATGGGAGAAGGAGCTTAAGCCTTTACATGAAAGGTTGGATAGGCCTGAGGGTAGTGCTAATGAGAAGAGACGAGGTAGTATATTTGGTGGGGATAGAGCATTGCATTTGGATCGTGATGATAGGAGGTGCAAATCGAGTGGTAGGCAGGGAATTGACTCGTGGAAGGAGTTCTTGACATCCGCATGAAGGTTGAGTGAAGAGAAAAAGGTCATAACTAGACCGAAGTTGCTTTTGAAGCATGGGTATCAAGGTACATCTAAAATTTCAAATGTTAGTATTTATGATATTCAATGTATTTGGTGTCTAGAGTTTGGACATGATATTAGCCAATGTACAAATGAGGAGGGGAATGTACTGGATTCTAGAGTTGAATGTGAATCTAAGGACGTAGTCGAGTGTGGAGTTGACGTGAGCATTGTTGTTGAACCTAAAGTGGAGGTTGAGAGAATTGAGGAGGTTGGTACTCCACTGATTTCTGACTTGAGCATAGAGTGTTGTGCTGTGGAGAGTGAATTCTTAGATGGTGGATTTGCTTCTAATGTGTGTGCTATGGAGGAGAAAGAAGAAAGTAGTAATAATTTGTTGCACGCATGTTATGATTCATTATGTACCTTTCTTGATCAACCTATTTCAATTGTAACTACTGATGATCAACTGCAATTTAATTGTGAGAGTGAAAGAAAATTTAAATTGGCCGAAAGAATGAGTGATCAAAAGAGAGAGATGGCCATAGAAAGAAAAGAAAAAGAAAAGGAGGCCAAAGAAAAAGAAAAGAAAAATAATTTTAAGGCCCAAAAGAGTGAAAAGAGTGAGGATGAGAGTTGTTTACTTTTGTATAAACCCCTTAAAGTACCTTTGTACAAAGTGGTTTATTATTCTTGTGATGATATAGCCGGTTCAATCCCGAGCATTGTTATTTCTCATTTGCAGAGTTATGATGAAGTTGTGATGAGGAGACGAGCAAATATGGAAGGTGTAAAAATGCAATGGGATGATCCATTTGGTGTTGAGTGCAATCACCGTGAGGTAAGCATATTGCCAACGCAACAAGCATGAGGTATAATTTTAGTCCTTATCTTAGTTCATTGTTGTCTTGTGCTCAAGAATTTGGGGTGAGTGTTGAAAGTGTGATGTCCAAATGGTCTAACGATGAGATGACGATTTTTTCAGGGAGTCACAGCGTTGAGGATGGTGATATAATGCATGAATTAAATTCAAATATTAGTTATTTTGAGTGAGATTGTCAAATTGATGAGGTTTTGGCATGTCAATGACTTGAGTGCATTAGAATTAAATTCTTGTGTTGTGTTAAATGATTACATGGATAGTACATCTGATGTGTTCTATGTGCATGATTCATATTTGTTTGATGATGGCGTTGAAAAGAGCATGAATGAATATAAAATTTTTATGTGCATAATGAATACAATTTTAAAGAGAATAAATTCTTTATTCAATTTTCGTTGCATGAGTTACTTACTAAGGAGGCATATAGTGGTGTTTTTATCTTTGATAACATGCATGATTATATGTGTTGGTTGCATATGAAGAGATATGTTGAGTGGAATTGTGAAACATGCATTGCATATAAGAGATTGACATTTTGGCTAGATTCTTATATCGTGCATGAACTATGTCTTATTCCTAGTGAGCTAAGGTCGTACACGTGTATGTATATCATTTGTGTGTTAACTAGGCCTAAGAAGGGGAGGAATTTAATTTTTATAATGCTTAATGATATATTCTCCTTATCAATTCATGTCACTTATTATTTGATGATTGGTGTAATTAATGATTACATGGAGAGGGCAGCCATAGAGCAGGGATTCCAAACAGTGATGGGGCACGCAATGGATGGCACCTACAAACTTGAGCTTAGAGGTAAGCATGTTTATAATATCGTCCTTGTTATTACTAACTTGCTTCGTTTTTGTGCAGGGGGCAAGATTTGAGGACAAATCTTTTTGAAGAAGGGGAGTATGATATGAATCTGGCCGGAATGATTAAGGAAGAAGGGCTCGTGATGCATGGGAGTATGTTTGGAGATCAAAAGAACATTATTCAAGCATCATTTTTGTCGACTGAGGATACACGGAACTGTACACGGACCTGTACACGGTGTCCGTGCCCATCACAATCATGAATGAAGAAAACCGAGCCTACACGGACCCATGCACGGACCTGTACACGGGGTCCGTGTCTTTTGTTTGCTGGAGAATATTTTTGGCCGAGTGTACACGGACCCTCATCCGGAGGCCTACACGGGGTCCGTGTCCTTTAGTTTTAGGCGAGAATATTTGTTCCTAAATTAGAGTTTTAATTATTTTGGTAACTAGATTTGATATCTTTGAGATTTGTGAACAATATATACTCGAAAATCTATCATTGTAAACACTTTTGAGTCATTAATTGAGTTTTATATAAAACTTTCTTTGAGAATTCTCTCAAAAACAAGCTTAAGTTTCGTTATAACTTTTGCTTCGTATCAAATCAAAGATATCAAATCTCAAAGATATCAAATCTAGTTACCAAAATAATTAAAACTCTAATTTAGGAACAAATATTCTCGCCTAAAACTAAAGGACACGGACCCCGTGTAGGCATCCGTGTACACTCGGCCAAAAATATTCTCCAGCAAATAAAAGACACGGACCCCGTGTACAGGTCCGTGCATGGGTCCGTATAGGCTCGGTTTTCTTCATTCTCGATTGTGATGGGCACGCACCCCGTGTACAAGTCCGTGTATCCTCGGTCGACAGAAATGATGCTTGAATAATGTTCTTTTGATCTCCAAACATACTCCCATGCATCACGAGCCCTTCTTCCTTGATCATCCCGGCCAGATTCATATCAGTACTTCTCGACTATCCCACGTGGTTATGTAAGCAATCAATCTACTAAATGCAAAGTGATAGTGCTAGGCTTTACTTCTCCAAGATCAAGGGTCATGTAAATATAAAAAAGCATTAAGTAATGCTAGAATCACAAATAACACAAGGGATAATAAATCTCCCTAGCTCTTTCATTTTATGCAGTAACTTCTGTTTGACAGGCGCTGCACGCTTCATGAAATGTCCAAACTTTTTTAAAATCCATAAATCGTAAATCATAACAACATAAGTCAATCATACGAAATCCAACGTCAAAACTTTTTAAAAACGAAACATAGATTTCTCTTTAAAATAATCCTCACAATCTTAATCAAAATTTTGATTATCATAATATTATTGCGGAAAACGTAAGGTTTTCGAGAGTGTACAGCCATGTCCGATCCACTCAAGCGTCCGAGCCTCCGTCAACATCATCTTAACCTATGACCATTCAAACCTAGTGAGTCTAACGACTCAGCATATCCCAACTGTGATATCAAATAATACATATACAAGCACATGCATTTAAAAAAATATTTTTAATAAAATACTTCCAACTTAAAAATCTCTAGCATACACATTTTCGTAAAACTTTCAAAATAGTCAACATCATATAGAATTAACTCATCCTTTATAATAAATAATTTTCGATGAAGTTTGATCCTTGAAAGTGACTATCATTTATCCTTTATCCTATGTTCGTTTGATCAATCTATAAACCATGATACCTGGCGACGGGGCATAAGCAACTCTTGCCACTGGGTCGTGGCCTAAAATAAAGTATGTTTACCGCCCCTTCTTAAGACGAATATCCCACCAATCCTATGAATCACAGTCAATTCACACCATTCAAAACTTTTTCCTTTCCTTTTTAGTTACAACATATCATATCCTCCAAAAATCGTAAAAAAAGCATTTTCGGATAAATCGCTCAACTGTGGCATTTATCTTAAAAATATCATAAATTCATTATAATCATTTTAAAAAATCATTTAACATGTATTATTATCCTCGTGACACTATCAGGACATTCGAACTACTATGGACATAAAATGACCATTTTACCCCTGGACCCGGAACATCATGTTTTTGACTTCTTCTTACATTTATTGACTCGAGCCTATCCCGAACCATCATATAACCTTATTTTTTACTTCTGCTAATTTTCTTAAACGTAAACTCGTGCTCTTCGATTTTTTCAACTTAATCGCTAAACCATAATCTTGTTTATAGGCCGAATTGACTCGAAACTTAATAAAGTTTCTCCCTGACTCGATCAAGACTTACTAGACCCTAATCTAACCTCATGAGCCATAGTCCATCCCGCAAAAGATCACAGTCCAGCCTCTTCCATCAGCCCTAGCCAAACTGTACATTTTTCCCATGATTTGCGTCCGGCCCAACTTTACCTCGAGCCACCTTCGAGCAACCCCTAGCCAAACAACCTCCAGCACCTTAGTCATCCTCTTAGGGCCCTACTGGACTGCTCATCCTGCGCACAGCACACCATGAGCCGTCTTTCTCCTTTTTTCCCCAAAACCATGCGCCCTATGCCCCAATCGAGCCCTCAAAGCTTCCATATCGTTTCACTCTTGTTTTGAACCACACTAGGTCTCTCTAGGACCGTGAAACAACCCAACACAGTGCCTTGATCACTGCTGGATAGCCTGCACGCAACCTCCCCTCTCAAGTTCCAAAACCAAACCCTTACATGCAATAAACCTTAACCGAGTCTCGACACTTTCCCCTCTCGTTCCAGCCCTTTTCTAACATAAATGGGACTCTTTTTAGGACTTATAAACATCATCTCCCTTCCCCTTAATGGTAGCGAGTTCATAGGAATCATAACGCGACTCAAACGTGCATTAAAAACAACGAAACTTTAAAATAAATTATTCAACACGTTAATAAAACCTGATCATCATGTTTTTCATTCAAAATATCATAAATATGCATAATATGGTTTGAATGATGCAAAAAAAGTTTAAAATGTGCCTTTGTATTTAAAACGTTTGAAATATGAATATCGAAGCTATGGAACGTCGGTGACGAACGGAGATCAATTTCTACCTTTTTTTCTCGACACAAACCCACCGAAAACCCACCTTATGATGCAAAGGAGTCGAGCGATCGTTGTTAGATGGATGATCGTTGTTGGAAGGAATAAGGAAGAAGAAGATAAAGAAACAAAAGGAAAAAAATTGAAGTCTTCGCTTGACAAGCCAAGGATCTGGCCGTTGTTCTCTTCCAAATTTATGTAAATTGTGTGTTTCGGTGGGGGGGGGGGTTCATTAGGGTTTACTTATTGAAAAAAAACAAAAAATATTCTTAATTACTTAATTGATAGACTAATCAACCCTAGTTTTTAATTAATAAATTAGGTCTATTAAGATTAATAAAATTATTAGACCTCAAATTAAAATATTTGAAAAAAACTATTTCCCAAAATCTCATATATATTACATAAAATTCCTTGGTTCCCCCTAATTAATTTAAATTTGACTTTAAAATAAACAAAATTCTTAAATTATTTAAAATAAATATTTCTTAACTAAAAATAAAACTTAGTTTTTAAATCTTTAACATCTTAATCGTCTCCAATATTCCGACCCCGGCTAAACATTGATATTCTACTGAAAATTTTTAAATTATGAAATCAAGAAAAATTACGCAATTAATCATTTAGTCAATTAAAATATATCATTCATGCATCTAAAATCATTTAATTAAAATATTTTATCAATTTCATAATATTCATGCATGCAGTTTACGTAACCGGATTTTTGAACGTCACACTTCAGTTAAATGTACATTCTCATATTCTTGAAGTCTTCTCTTCTTAGAGATCATATCCTTGATGAATTTGGCATAATTGGGCATATGCTCCAAAACGTCAGCAAATAGGATGTTGATGTGAATTTTCTTGAAGATTTCAAGAAACTTGGAAAATTGTTCATCTAATACTTTCGTCTTGAATCTCTAAGGATAAGAGAGATTAACCTTAGGTAAGGGCTGATGTTCAATGATATCCTTTAACTCTTCAAATTTTTCATTAGACTTCTCGTCACTTTTCTCCAATACTTCTTCTTTTTTCTTTTCATCACTCTCTTTAGTCATAACCTTTTTTACTCCAAATTCCTTTACATTTCTCAATGTAATAGCATTGCATTGCTCCTTGATATTCACCTCAATATTACTTGGAAACTGACCTCTATTTTGCCTTCAATGCATTCTCAAGCTAGAATATATGCATCTCTAGAGACTTCATCGTGGCACCCATGTTAACCATATGCGTCTCAATGTTTTCAAGATGAGATTTAGTCTTTCCCATCCTTTTACTTGATTCTTCCCAAATGTACCCACCTAGTCTTCAAAGTATGGATTACCCTCACCTTTTGATTGTTGAACCCCAAAGGAGGATTCAACACATTCTTGTTATGCTCATAAGAGAAATTTTCATGGCTACACAAACTAGGGTGATATTGATTAGGAATAGGGTTACCTCGATAGCCTCCATACCCATAGTTGTTATTTTGAAGTATTGAGCTTCTTCCACGCTAGGTTTTTATTCAATGGCAACCCTAGATACTTTAGAAGTATACTTACTTCTTTTTTCCATGTGTTGGAATCAGAATTTTGGAGTTTGACAAAATGACTATTTGAAGATTACCAAACCGATCTATTAAACTGAAGGTAACGTAACTGAAATGGTTTGAACTGAAGTTGCCCGACTAATAATTAATGCGCTAAATAATCGAAGGCAACTAAACAGATTAAAGCTACCTGAAGTTATGTAGCGAACTGAACGATCAGTTAAGACTGATGAGTTACACAATCAGTTAATCGAATCAGCTATAGAGTCAGCTAATAAATCAGTTTGACACGTCATCAGTTAAGAAGCGTAGTTATCAAGCGACAATTTGTACAAGAGCAGACTGTAACTTGTATTGGGAGCACCGCATATCAGAATGCCACAATCTACGATTATCAGAAGAATGATGACGTGTATACTTAGGACAAATCAACAGATATAGGACATTTAAACGCATTCAATAATACAGTTGGGAGAAAATCCTATAAATAGCCGAGAAGGCCAGCTGAAAACAGATCATAAGCAAGTGAGAAATAATTATCGAGTTAGCATGAACAAGAAGAAGCAAATCGTTCTCAGTTACAAAAAGCTCACGCTATATCAAATATATTCATAGCTTTTAGGGTATATTTCGAGCACTAGCACAAGCACTTATCATTATTATATTCTAACTTTTTAGATCAGTTGTGCTTAGAAAAATATATCAATTGCGTACTGATAAAATTGTAAAGATACTAAGAGTTTCAGTTAGGCTGTGTTTAAGAGCAAACTGAAGTGGGTTATTACAGATTCTGTAATTAATCAAAATCTTTTAGAGCGAATTCGTATCCTTTGAGATAGAAGGGGTGACGTAGGAACAAAAATTGTGTTCTTTATTTATCAAAGTATTCAATCTGTCCTTCAGTTTGTTTCCGCACTTTAAAGTTAACTCATTGACATTGACAACAAAATTATCGAATTCAGTTTATCACTAAACTTATTCACCCTTTCGAAAATATTCAAAAATCATAAATTGTTTATTCAACCCCCCCCCCCCCCCCCCCCCTCCCCCTTTCTAAAAACTTCCACTTACCCAATCGATCCTAACAACTGGTATCAGACCTTGAATCAATCTTGTTTCTGAGTACTTTCTATCTTTACAATATGACTACCATGTCTTCTTTCAATAAGATCCCCATGTTTCCGAGGGAGGAATTTGATGATTGAAAGATCAGAATTCAGGCTCATCTAGCTGCACAGGATGATGACATGTGATACGTAATAACTGAAGGACCAATGAAAATACTGAAGACAAATACTGCATTTTCCATAACTTAAGGAGCACCCCATCACATCACATAAAGACCACGAGAAGAGTGGACAACTGAAGATAAGAGGAAAGCCAACCTGGATAATGTGGCTAAAGATATTATGTACAAAACCTTGGATAAGGTTACATTCAGTAAAATCAATATGTGCAGAACAATAAAAGAAATATGGGAGAAACAAATCCAATTATGTGAAGGAAATGAGCAAACTAAAGAGACCAAAATTTCAGCAGCGGCACAGAAATTTGACAATATCAAAATGAAGACTGGAGAGTCAATGAATTAGTACAACGAACGAGTAAGCAGCATTATCAATGAACTAAATGCACTTGAGAAATTGTATTCAAATAAAGAAGTTGTGTTGAAGGTTGCCGGAGGTCTTCCCAAAGAATGAGATGTAAAGACAATGGCTATGAGAGAATCCGAAGACCTGAATAAGGTAGAATTACATGACTATTTGCAGATCTCAAAGCTTATGAGTTGGAACTGCAGACAAGAGAAGCAAAACCTTCAACACAAATAGTCACAGCTGCCCTAAGTGCCATCAAACTGGGACCAACTGGTTCAGTTGAGAAGACTGCAGAACAATTGAGTAATGACGCAGTATCATTATTTGTCAAAAAATTTGGTAAATTTATGAGATAAAATCAAAGTTCTTTCCAACGACAATATCAGAAAAACAATTCAAAGGAAGAGACAAATTCTTGCTACAACTATGGCAAGACAGGAGACTTCATTGCTGACTATCCTAAACAAAAGAAATACAGTCGACATTCAACTGAAAAAGGAAAGAAGTCAGTTGAGTTCAGAAGATGAGACAAGAATGATAAAAGATCATTCAAGAATAAACATGAGGTCCTGCTAGCTGAAAAAAGCAAATCCAAATAGTCAAAAACTGACAGCAAAGTGTCAGAGTATGAGAGCTTGAGCAGCTCAAGTGATGAAGATGAAGTAAAATGCCTTAATGGCCAATGATGCAGAATTGATTAAACCGGTGAACAAGTATTTGATTTCAGTTCAACTTATTTTACACGAGAAAAACTCATTTCTACACTGCATGACATGGTCAATGAGCATCACAAGCTCGCTCTTTCATTCGAGAAAGCCAAAGTGAAGCAAATAAATCCCAAAGACAACAAAACTGAAACTGATGAGTCAGTTGAATTGTTGAGTCTAAGAAGGGAGATTTCGAAGCAGAAAGCTGAAATGATTGAGAACCAATCTTTGATTCAGCAGTTGAAAAATGAAATTTCGAAACATACTGATCTGATTCTAGTATGGAACAAGTCATCAGTCACGCTGATTGAAAGGGAAGGTTTACAAAAATCAGTTACTAAAAAAACTTGTTTAGGCTTTAACAACAATGATGAAACCGCTGCAAGTGATACAATGCGAAAGTTGAATGAGCACAAAGGGAAGTATATTAACTTTGTGAAATCAACTGTGGTAAATGAATTCTTAGAACCATGTACACCTACCGTACAAACGATGAAAAACAAGAACAAGGCCAAACGATATGGAATTGGATATAGCCCCAAGATTTCAACTGATTAGTGAAAGTTGTCACCTAAACGGTTCAGCTATAAAAATCCGTACTCTAAGGATGGCTATTACAATTGTAAGGTCCAATATTAAGATGATGTCATCCAACTGCATGCAAATTTAAGAAAATAAAAAACAGTTAATCAAATGATTTTAATTGCTTAAATTAATTATGTTAGATATGTTTATATGGTTTTGAGGTAGCTTTCTACTTGAATGCATAAAGCTGTATTTTTAAAAGGTTATTCGAGAGGCGATCGAGGAACGTGGCTGAAAAATAGAAAATATTTTTATTAAATAATTGTTTTTAATTAATTAAAATAAGGTAGATGCTTTAGGATATTTTCAAGAATAAAGAGTTTTGAGGTGATTTTATACTCCGAGACATAATTTTTAACGGTATTCGATTTTCGACAAAAATAAGAATTTTTCGAGAACTCGGCTAATAATTTCACGAACTTTCTTAAATGAAATATTTTAAATATGTACTATTGAGCTTATTTGGCCTATTTAATCTTGCTAATGGGCCTAGGCTTGCACCCTTACCATTTAGAAATTTTTTAAAGCCCATAACCTCTACCCCAAACCCTTCAAATACACACCCCCTTCCCCCAAACCACACAAACTCTTTTCCTTCCCACAAAACACACGCACACACATAAGATCAGCATAGAGGAAGCATCAGTTTTCTTAAAAAAAATCCATCCAAGGTTTTATGTCGTTGTTCTTTGGATCGTCGATTCGTTTTCGAGCGTAAATTACGAAAAGCACGCCTTAACTATATTTTTCTCATCTATCACATCATATTATTGTTTTGAATTACGTTTGCATGAAAACATGATTTCTTTATTAATATTTTCGTTTTATGCATTCGTATATGAATAATGTATGATTTAATTTTCCGAAACAAGATATATATTTGCGTGAAGGGGCTGCCATGTTAAAGGATCATAGAGGGACATTTTTACACGATTTTAATGGTCATTAGATGAACGGTTTAGAAGCCACATGAAACTATAACTAGCTAAACAATTTATTGCATTTTTTATGTCAAGGGTTCGGGTAAGGGTCTAACCATTGCATGGCTTGGCCAGGGCTTGACCAAGACTGGGCTGGGACGTGGTTGGGTATGTGGAGGAGTCCTAGCCATGCTAGGACTCGAGCACGATGGCTAGGGAAGAGTCCAAGTGAGCTATGAATCTTGCCAAGCCACTCGAGAGTGCAATCCTGTGCATGGAGAGATCGCGGCTAGGCCAGGGGTCCAGGATAGGTCTGTTAGGGTCCTGAGAGGGTTCACGAAGGGCTGGGCTTGGAAGTGGCTCGAGGGTAAGAGTCCTGGTGCAAGAGGAGTCCTAGGCGCATACTTGAGGGAAACCGCACATGTCCTTGTCTTCTTGCCGGGGGTTGTAGCGGGCTGGGGGCTTGTTCAAGGGGTCATGGTTTGTCATTAGGGTCCATAGATGGTCTGGGAATTGGATTGGCTCGGGGTTGCTCGGGCTCGGCTTGAAGAAAATGAGAGATGGCTCGAGGGTGTCCTTTATGGGTTCGGTTTAGTGTTTTAAAGGGCTAAGGCTTGAACCGTGGGTCCACGGGGGTGGTTCAAGGTTCACAAGGGTGAATTAGGAAATAAAAAGTCTATGTATAAAATTTGGGAATTTATTAATAAAGTTTGAATTAATTCGGGAATTAAACACTCTATGAATTAATAATTAAAAAATGAATAGAAAGCCTCGAATTTTAGCTAAATAAAAATATGAAAATTTAAATTAAGCTTCAATAATTATTTGGATGGTCGAGAGTCAATGAAAGTAAGAAAAAGTCAAAAATCGAGGAATTTTACGTCTAGGGGTAAAACGATCATTTTACACCTGAAAAATAGTAAACGTCCTGAGAGTGCCCTAAATGCTATGAAATATGTTAATATGATTATTTTAATTTTTTATAGAATTTTATGATGGAAATTTAATGCTAAAAGATATGTTGTATGCTTGGTTTAAAAGAAAAATGATTTATGTGTGCTTAAATTTTTATAAAGTGACGAAAATATGAAATGTTGAAGGAAGTGAAGTAATTGTGACTGATACGATGATACGATGATTATGATGATACGATGATATGTAAGGCCAAGGCTCAGCTGACGGGTGAGAGTGTCGCTGATATCCCCGCCGCCCAATACTGTGGTAATACGTAGATGAATCCATCGACCTTCGGCTAATACGAAAGTCACAATTAAATATCTGAATTCAACGAAAAGGAAAATGTATACGTATATGATGAAATGAATATGTTTATGATGATATGAAAAATGTTTAAGTTCACGCATAATATGATATGTTATTTTAAGTAAAAGTATTTTCAAAGTTGCATGTGATTGTATACGTATTACTTGCTATTATGGTTACGGTTTGCTGAGTCGATAGGCTCAATAGTTTTGATCGATGCAGGTGAACATGATTTTGATGTTGTTGGGGGTATTGATGGTTGATCTTACTGGACTGAAGGTACACATAACCTGAGGACCAGTGCTAGTTTTCCGCATTTATGATTTTAAGTTTATGTAGATTTTTACGACTTTTATTATGCTTTTGAGTGGTTCTTGAGAGGTTGTTTGTAGAACCCGTAAATCAGTTTACGTATAAGCCATGCATCATTCTAGATTTTTAAATTTAATTGACTTCATTGCATGATTATTTTAAATGCATTTATTTGAAGTTAATTATTCATTATTTCAGTTCAGTAGTTTGATTTTTAGCATTTCAGTTATTTCAGTGAGGCCGGACTGGAGTTGGAGTTTTGAGATAGAATTTAAGATTTGAGAAATATTTCCAGAAGTTAATTTAGCTAGCAACTAAGTTCATTTAAGTTAGAAAGGGAGGTTTGAGGATTTAATTTAATTATTTGAGGTGATTAAGAAATGAGCTCATTTAAGTTACTTAATTAAGGGGTTAGCTCACTAAATTATTTAAAGGATTAGTAAGACTTTCAAGGATTATTAGTTGACTAGATAACAATATTTCCCCTTCATTTTATTGCAATTTTCGGCCCCCATAGTTACTAGAAATTTAATTGCCAACTCATCAACCTTTTGACCATTTCTTTGCATGTAAGTTGTAGGATAATTCTAGGATTTTTGAGAGCACAATTTAATTAAATTAATGGACATATCCTAGACTAGAAAACAAGTAAAAATCGGCCATCACCATTTTAGAAACACCCAATATAGACTTGATATCAAACAACCATTCAAAATTCAAATTTAGGAGACTTAGTCTTGATATCTTTCCTTATATCTTGCACCTATCCCCCTCACTCCCATAACCACTTATCTCCCCTCCCTCACCACCGAAATACCTCATCATTCAGATCCATTTTCAGTGTAGAAAAGTCGTGAGTTCATAGTCTAAGAGTAGAGAGAAAAATCGAGAGCAAGAATCAAGAGAAACGTTCCACTCCTCCGCGCCGTCTCGTCTTTTCTTTTCGTTTCTAATTCAAACGATAACAAGGCATGTCTAGATTCTTTCAAACCTCAATCAAGTCATATTATCATTTATTTTTCAGTACATGATCATGTTTATTCAAGCAAAAACCGAGATACATGTCAAAACATTTTGAAACAACACATGCAGAATTTTTGATATTCCTTGGCAAGCTTCACGTTTTTCTTGGTTTGTGAGTTTCAGGTGATTGGTTCGACTCCAGGCTCCCAAGGCGACTTATATACATGTAATAGGATGCATTAGGACCACATTTGTCCATCGGTTTCAGCCCATGCTCGCTGGAAAGCAAGAAATGACAGCAACACCATTTGTGTCCCTTTTTGAGTTCGAAAATTCAGTTTGGTTGTCAAGGAGGAAGGATCTGATCTTGGCTGCCCCAAGGGCCTATAGCCATGGTTGGATCACTTCCCTAGCATGTCTAAGACATGACTAAGTCTCCCTTTTGGTGGCTTGGTCCATGGTTCATCGGTTTTTAATAAAAACATCACAACCGCCCCTATGTCCCTTCGGCCCTTACAATTTCAGCATATTCGGTTTCGGTTTTGGTTGCTTGTTATGGATCTTGGTTGGCCTATGGCCCATAGCCACGGTTCATACCATGCCCCTTTATGTCTAGATCGTGCCATGGTCAATCAATAGGCCACTGGAAAGACGCAAGACATCGATCTAAGCAAAACACTACACACGCATGCACGTTGGTTCTCGGTTGGAGTTTCGGTTGAGTTTTGGTGTGACGCGGATTGTGGCTGGCCTAGGGCCCTTAGCCATGGTTCAAATCACTCCTTAGGATGTTGGTAAGAGTCTCTGGTTGGTGGTTCACGCCCCAATGGCCGATAGACTCGAAACCAACACAAGACGCACGGGTGCGCAGCTGCTGGAAATTTACAGCAAGTTGTTGTGTCGTTTAAAAGGCTCGTTTGAGTTCTTGGTTGGATTTTAGCCCATGGCCTTGGACTGGACAGTGCCTCATTGAGCTAGGAAGGTCATGTTTTTGACCGTTCGTCATTCGGATCATTTTTAAGGTCGTACGAGAATTTACGGTGCGATGTGCCAAATTGACTCTCGAAAGAGCGTTTCGTGTTTTGGCCTCCATTCCACCTAGATTTCGACCCTATCATTTTAGGAGCATTATTTTATGATTTTTCAGCTTATTTTAATCATGACTATACGTCGGTTCGGTGTCGGTTCAGGTTGGCTCGGAGTCATGATTAAATGCTAAGTCATTAGGCGTTTTGAACGTAAATTACATAGTTGGTCAAGTTTAAGCTATTGCATATTTTTCATAGCACAGTTAGGTTGCAGCGAGCCTGGGGACGATCTAATCCAATCCAGTTGGTAAAATTACGGGACATTTTCATTATGCCAGTTAATTATTTTACGTGCATTAAATAGAAATTGATTATTTTTTAGATTTATGCGATATGGCTTGTGGTTCATTCACTATGTGGGAGTGTTATTTTATACGGTCGCCAGTGATCGATCAGTTCAGTATGGTACCACCCGATCGCCAGTGAACGGCCAGCTCAGTTCAGTTTCAGCCTCCCCGGTAGCCAGTTACCGATCAGTTCAGCTTAGTGCAGGGGCCACAGGCGTAAAACATAATCTCAACAGAAAATTTTACCAGTTATTTCAGTACAGGCTCCAAGGAGCAAACATTTTTACTGTGATTATCAGTTTAGTTATGCACGTATTATAATTGCTCAGTACAGATTATTTTCAGCATGTCTCAGGACAGGATATGTTAACTCATGCATATTTTAATTCAGATTTTTACTCGTTACCTGCGATATATGCATGCTAAGTCTTTAGGCTCACTAGACTTGATTGTTGTAGGTACTGATGAGGCCAGGGCCGAGGGCGGGGACCAGTGAGCCAGCTTGGGTCGGCAGTAGTGGCACCCGAGGACCTTAGAGCAGCAGTTGTTATTTTATTCCGCAAACATTTTATCAGTCGTTGGATATTTTTTTTAAATTGTGATTTTTGGCAAACTTTATTTTCTTCCGCTGCAATATTTTGAAATATTGAACTTGATTCACCAGTGATTTTATGAATGAGGCCACTTAAGTTCTTTTAAAAAAGAAAATTTTTAATTTTTCGCAAATTTTCAAGCAAGAAGTTCTAGGGCCTTTGCATTGTTAGAGTAAGCTTTATGTTGAAATATTGCTAAGTTGGGTTTGGCAAACGTTTGACGATTTTATGTTTTCAATTCTTTCTTTTGAATTTTTAAAATATAGTTGGTTGTTTTATTATTAAAATAGTGAAAGCTATTTTAAACTATATATGTATGTACCGGCAGAGTGTAGTAGGAAAAAAAATATTTAGTACTTTTTTGAAAAAATGAGTAGTGGACGTTTCAACAATTATTACAATTGTATGCCAGTTCAGAAGAGATATCGGATGAACAATCAATTTAAAAATGTTAAAAATCATATTGTTTGTTCTGCACACAGCACACTAGACACACACAAGTCAGGAAAAATCATCTGGAACACAGCAACTGGAAAGTAAGTCAGACTGATCCAAGTCTGGGTTCCTTCCCAAAGGACTAATCAATTTATGGCCCAAATAGACGTGGGTAACAAAATTATTCATTGTGTGTGATTGCAGGTGCGAGGTACATCACCAAAAGAATCAATTTGGTACTTGGATAGTGGAAGCTCGCGACACATGAGAGGGGATGCTGAATTGCTATCCCAACCGATCAAATACATTGGTCCAAATATCAGTTTTAGAGACAAATCTAAAGGTAGAACTGTGGGTAAGGGTAAACTTATCTATGGTAACATTATTATTAATGATGTCTTGTTGATAATTTGAAGTATAACTTGATTAGCTATCAGTCAGTTATGCGACAATAATTTTTCAGTTCAGTTCAACAAACACACGTGCACAGTTAAGAACTCAACTGCTGACATCATTATAACTGGTAATTGTTGTGGTAACACCTACAAGGTGAGTTGGACTAATCAACCCAATGCACCAGTTTGTTTTGTAGCTTCAAAATCTTTTAAAAACTGGTTGTGGTATAAAAGGTTGAACCACTTGAATTTCAAATCTATAGCTCATCTGAGTAATCATGATCTTGTAACTAGTGTGCCTAAAATTGATTTCTCAAAACACCAAATTTGTTCAGCATGTCAGTTTTGTAAACAAGTAAGATTTTCATTTAAAAACAAGTGTAGTAAATCTTCCTCTAGATGCTTAGAACTGTTTCATATGGATCTTTTTTGTCCTATACCAGTCATGAGTTTAGGAGGAATGAAATGCACCTTGGGAATCGTTGATGATTTTTCAAGATTTACTTGAGTTATTTTTCTCAAATCAAAAGACAAAACTATTGTAGAACTGATTAAGCTTTTCAAAAGATATTAAATGAAAAATCATTTGAAATATACTGAATAAGGTCTGATCGAGAGACTGAATTTGTCAATCAAAATCTTTCTCAATTTTTTGAAGATACTGTAATTAAGCATGAGTTCTCTGAAGCTAGAACACCTCAGCAAAATGGTTTAGCTGAAAAAAGAAATTGTACGCTTAAAGAAGCAACTAGAACAAATCATGCTGATTCTGATATATCTCAAAAATTTTGGGAAGAAGCAGGAAACACTGCGTGTCATGCTCAGAACAGATCAATAATTAATAAAAATCATTTGAAAACACTGTATGAGATCTGGCATGAACAGAAAAGTGTGGTGCCCTACTTTAGAATATTTGGCTGCAGATGTTTTATTCATAATATTAGCAAAAATTATTTGAAAACTTTTGATGTTAAATCTACAAAAGGAATATTTTTGGGTTATTAATATTTTAGTGAAGCTTATAGAGTGTTTAATAAATGTACTTTGAATTTAGAAGAATCAATTCATATCGTATTTGATGAATCTGCACCAACTGATAAATCAACTGATCGCGTTGAGCTAATTGATCGCTTTACAAAAATCAGTTTGGAGGATGATAGTGAAGAAGAAGTTCACATCAATCGAAATATCCTTCGAACACCAGAACCAAAATAGTGGATCAAATGGTTGAACAATAAATTGTTCCTAACAATCAGTTGATAGGACAACACGATGATATCCAAATGCCAACTTGTTGGGGTTCGATATAGAGTTCAGAGGGGGGGTGAATAAACTCGTTCCTTTGATGGTCGTTTTTGCAAAGGGTTCTAGAATCCTGTTAGAGATTATAGCTTATCTTGTTCAAATATATAACCAGCATACCACAATATAGTGCGGAAACAATCTGATGGTTTAAGGGTGAATAAAGATAAAACAGTAGGCAGTAGACAATGGATGTTTATGAAAGTTCGAAGATGAAATCTTCTACGTCCCTTCTTCTGTTTCCAGAAGGTATCACTAAAAGACTTTGGTTTTTACAGTACAACACTTGTACACGACCCACTTCAGCAGGCCTTATCCTTTGCCTACTGAAACTCTTAGTTATTCAACACAATAAAACAAATACAACAAAGTTCTGGAAAAGATTCTTTTCCAGATTACAAACTCTTCTCAAAGATATAGTAATGTGAATATGATTGTAGAGAGAATAAGAAACAGTCAGCACAATATGATCTCAAAAGATCAGATAACTATTATGAAGCGTGTGCTGCTTTTCTGTATATTGAGCTTGAAGATGATAAGTGGTTCTGAGTGCTCAAATTAACGTTCATATATTAGAGAATGTGATTGTTGTTTTTTGGTAACCTATAAACGTCGTTGATCTTGTGTATTTATAGAAGTCTTGAATCCAACGTCTATAAACAAGACAGCTTCTTTGACTTCTGATAGAATCAGCTTTATTACCTAAAAAGGTTCCTGCAAAAAGCTTCAAAACAATCAGTCTTGTTTCATACCACAATTGATAAAACGTATTAAATGACTTTGTTCAGCATTAATGATGCATTTAATATTCGTACTTGGTAAAGTAACGGTAACATTTAATATATGAACGTTAGGTTCTGATTTAGTAAAAATCAAATACTGCTTCTGTTTATCTAAGTTGATAAGTACTCGAAGAGTACTGCTTTGTTAAGGCGATACAAGAACTTCTGCTTTTATACTATCTTCTGGTTTTACTAACGCGATCTACTGGTTTTGACTATCATCACCACAATTAAATTAAGTCTATCAATTTCCCCCTTTTGCGGTGATGCTAAAACCTAGAAGTCAGTATGATGAAGAAAAACAAATATATCAAAAATAAATAGCAATTAGAACCAAATAATTGATAAGTAAATAAGCAGTAAAGCAGAGTTCAAAAGAGTATTAATCAAAAAGATTAATAATCAGTTCCGATATCCTTGAACAATGCATCATCATCCTTAGGATCTTGGCTTCTGAACAATGCATCATCATCCTTAGGATCTTGATGATGAAATCCTTCAGATCTACCTTCTTCTGTCCTTTCTTCTGTCCTACCCACTGCTTCCCCCTTTTTTTGCATCAAAACGAGTGAGTAATTCGTCCATTCATCCAGTAAGCCTGATAATGCTATCATTCATCATCTCCAAAAATAGGATTTGATTCGAAACGCGATCATTAAGGGCCTGAAGAGATTGAGATTGGGACTCAATCTAGGCATCGATGGTTTCAAGTTTCGAATCACTAGCTTCAACTTGAGTTGAGATTGTGCGAAGACACGAGTCATGATCAGAGACAGTTCGAATAACGTCAGATTGAGTGAGCATGATGTTAGCATGATTGGTCAAAACTTTTTTTCTTAAGAGGCTGGATTAAACTTCAAGCTTTGCCAATGATTCAGCCGTGTTAATGCTTGTTTTGAAATGTGTTCACGGAAGAAGTTGGTAGCACAGACTTCACCAGCATGATTGTAGGACAACTGTTTGACGATCTCTGAAACTCTTTCAATATTACGTCTCAGCGTATCAATCTCAGTCTCAATGATAAAAGCGATCTCCATCTAGTGATGGAGTTCTTGCAAGTAGACGTTCTAAATTTCAGCAAGATGAGCAATATGAGCTATGTGAGCCAGTGAATCAGTAGGAGGGACAATTAAGGCAGTAGAAGAGGAAATTTCCGTTGGAGCAGTAGTAGCAGCAGGGGACCGTTCAGCAGAATTTCCTTCTACGGTAGTAGATTAGTTAGGAGCAGCACTTGCTTCTGGTGGAGTAGCTTCAGTGGTTACCATTTATGCATCAGCTGGAATGGATTCAGAAGAAATTTTGAACAGAGCTTCAATTTCTGCTTGATGTTCTGCAGAAAATTTCTCCAAATTTGGCAGTAGTGAAGCAGCATCTGATCCTTCCAACGGTGGTTCTGCTGGATGAGCTTCTGTATGAATCACATCATCAGCTTGAGTAGGTTCTGGAGCAGTAGAGAGAGTAACAGCAATGGATTGAATTACTTCATCGACTGAAGCCAGTTCCCGAACAAAAATAAGAGAAGAAGATTGAGTAGGCAACTCCGGAGATGTAGGAGTACTAGAGACCTTAGCTTCTGGTGGAGCTGTAGTCCTTTCCTCAACTGGCTTAGTCTGAGAAAAGTCTGGAATGAAACCTACTGAATACTGTACAGATTCTTCAAATGTCTGTTTTTGAGCAAGAAGTTGCTCATTCATCATTCTCAATCGATCAGTTAGAATATGGATCACATTCTAATCCTGAGCAGTAGTGGGAATAATAACATCAAAATTAGAATGAAGAGTCATTAAAACTGATTCCATCTTCTGTCGTTTCAGCTGCTCAAGAATGAAACTTCGTCGTCTCATTGCTTCAATCACATTTTCCGTTTTGGCAAGATCAAACACCTTCTCTTCATTATTTACCATTTTACGTAATGCACCTGGTGTTCTGAAGAATGTGAGTGGATGGAATACTCGATCTTTATGCCAATCATCAAAGAAAGTCATTCCTTTATTGGCAGATTTCTCAATCTCTTCCAAACGAAGATCAATGCTAGTAAGAACGGATGATTTGGCGCCGTGAAATTGTGATTCTGCAATGAGTTTCCCTTTGCCTTTATCTGAAGATGAGATAGGCATCACGGGTCTAAAATCAGAAGATCCTGTAGTAGATTCACGAATAACGACTCCAGACGAGGGTCTGAAAGTCAAAGCAGTAGACGAGGTGGTGGAAAAAGAAGTGGTTGCTGGCTTAGTGACAAGAATAGATTCTTGCAAAGAAGAAGCAGCTTCTGGAAGCACTTGTCTCAAGGGGACATTGTCTAAATCAGCAATGGCTGCTGTTTTCTTGATTCGGAGCACCGTGCGAGCCTTCTTTTTTGCTTGGGGTGGCAGGGATCGATGCTTGAGTAGGAGCAGCAGACTTCTCAGAAACTGTTTTATCAGAATCAGTGGAGATGACCACTCTTTTTCTCTTGATCTTCTTCTAAGGTCCTTGAGCCTTAGATTTAGCATCTCCTACCTCCTTCTTCAAGGCAATGAACTCAGCCACAGATGGCTTTGGCCTTAGAGCAAGTATATTTTCAGCATCGGCCATTGTTACGTAAGAAGCATCCTGTTCAGTAAAGAAAGGAAAACCAGCATCCTTAAGCATTTTGCTGATCTGAACAGCAAAACAAGAACTTTTCCGCAAAACCATATCCAAATAAGAATCCACTCCAATCCACCTTAAATCCAGAAGTGATGGCCAACATCACTTGTACCTTCTCCTTAGTCAATCTGTCAAACGTACCAGCTTTGACCAACATTGCTTTTGCAACAATATCAGCAAGCACTTGATATTCCATCTTCAGTAGCTTTTTGAAGCAAGAGGGAGAGAGTTCCTCTCTAGAAGCTGAGAAAGTGACGAGGGTAGCCGACATCTCCTCTTTAGAAGTATCAGAAAAGTCAGAGACACCTGAGCATGGGAGAAAAAAGGTCGATCCCAATAGGGCAGCATCAATTGAAATAGATATATCTTCCTGGAATAGATGATTTTCACTTCGTCAACTGTTGCTTTGGCATAGAATTCCAAGAGAGCAGTCTTGTATGTAACAGCTGGTACTTTCAAACACCTTCTGAGACCAGATTTCTCGATTGCTTTAAACATGCTGACCAGATTTTCTTCCTTGATTGTTAGAACTGAAGCAAAATTAACTTGATAAGAATTTAGAGTGTAAGCTCCAGCCATTTCTGCAAACAAAAAGAATTTGGAGTAGATTCTGCAGTAGAGTGTGAATACAAGAGAAAGCAGTAGCTAGTATGCGAAAGATCTGAAAGCGTAAAGATGAAATTACTGAGAAAAGACGGTTAAAGTCTAGAATGTACAGCCGTCAGTGAAACATAAGGACACGTGTCAATATGTTTACGGTTGAATTTGAAAAATTGAGCAGAGAGAGACAGATACGCAAAAATTTTAAAATAACTAAAATAGGCGGGCTTTCCAAAGCGGTTACTAAAAATATCAGAAGAGAGTTTGTCGTCTTATGATAATATCTACTGGAAGTTATGAAGTTCTGAAATATTTTCAGCATCTTGATAAAAACCAGTAGAGACATTGTTTTATCGAAAAGACAAACCTTCTCCTGCTTCTGATAAAGCACGGAAAAGGAAAAGACAAAATAAAATACTATTCCCCCTCAATTAATGCAACTAATAAATGCAATCGATACGATATTTGAGGGAAAGATAGATGACTTTTGAAATTCGTGCATGATGTTACCGGTTGGACGTCTCTTTAGCTTCCCAATACTCTATATAAGTACCTGCAAGCCCACAAACTAAGTTATGTACACAAATAACAAATCACAAATGGATGATGCAAAAATTTTCTCGGAGTCTTCTCCAGAGTCTGATTCAGCAGAAGAATTGCAAGGACAATTTCCAGCTTCCCATAAGATGATGTATAAAGACTTCTTTTTTCAAGATATGAAGACTTGGAAGAAATTCCTTGACCTGTAATATGAACAATAAGTTAGATTGTTCTAAATTAGAAGGACTAAGCTGCAGAATCATCCCTTTTACAAACCATGATCATGCAAAGAGAGGGATTCCAGCAGAGCTTAGTTAGGTTCCTGCTGAAGTACTCAGTACTTCTAAAGTACTTTAAACTGCTGATATCAACAAAATGTAATAGATAGGACAATGTAATGCATCTGGTTTTATGAATGAAATATTGTATTTTTCATATCTCTGTTTATCTACTGCTTTTTATTTAATGCAAATAAATAAATAAATAAAAAGAAAGGATGAGAAAAACTTAGTCTCAGTAATTTAATGCCAGATGACTCTTTGTCTTCCTCATATCCTTTCAAGTCTCGTCTACAAATAAAGATCACTTCTACTCATAATGACATTTGTACTCTAATGGACTGTGAAAGCAGCACACATGTTCCTCATCCTTCATGGACGCCTCAACGTTTGCAGGAATTAAAACGAGGTGCAGAAGACTTCATCTTTGCGGATGTTATGTCCATTTGGACTACTGCTCATTACCTCCAATTAATCAACAACGGAGAATTTCCTGCTTCTGCTAGGCAGAGGTCACCTGCAAGGTGGTTCAAGAGGCTTGCTCGGGTTGATCACATTTCCGAGCTAGTTAAAGAAGATGTGCTGTTACACATGATGGTGTCAAGGGAGTGGGAATTTCTTGATATAGTTGACAATTCCTGAAAACTTTCGGAATATTAGGAGTCATGAATTGGACAACTGGTTTATGTTGTGGCAAGATGCTGTAGAAAGTAGTTTGAATCAAGTTGTAAGACGTCGATTTTATTCTAAATAAAATATCTGTAGTGTCCCCAAATTGTCTCTTTTCTTTATAAACACACTGATATTAGATGAGTAACAAATAACTGATAATAATTAACAAACTGATAGCAACAATAAACTCAAGTTAAATCAATTTAACCAAGAACATTGCGAAAATAAGAAAACTTATTCTCAGGCAGAGGCTTTGTAAAGATGTCTGCTGGTTGTTGATCAATAGAAACGTATTCCAGACGAATGTCCTTCTTCTGCACATGATCTATAATGAAATGATGTCTGATATCTATGTGCTTTGTTCTGGAAAGAAGTACTGGATTTTGCGTGATTGCTATAGCACTGGTATTGTCACAGAAGATGGGTGATTCAGAAGCTTGAACTCCATAGTCTTTAAGTTGTTGCTGTATCCACAGTATTTGAGAGCAGCAACTTCCAGCAGCAAGGTATTCTGCTTCTGCAGTAGACGTAGCTATGGAAGTCTGCTTTTTATTAAACTAGAAGATTAGCCTATCACCAAGAAATGGACAAAAACCACTTGTGCTTTTTCTTTCTAATTTGCAACCTGCATAATCAGCATCTGAATATCCAATAAGATTGAAAGATGAATCATTAGCATACCATAAGCCGAAATTTTGAGTGCCCTTCAAATATTTCAGTATGCGTTTAGAAGCAATGTAATGTAACTGCTTAGGGTTAGATTGAAATCTTGCACAAATACAGACATCAAACATAATATCAGGTCTACTGGCTGTAAGATATAACAGTGAACCAATAAGACCACGATACTGAGTTACCTCTACTGAAATTCCATTTTCATCCTTGTCAAGTTTAGTAGATGAGCTCATAGGAGTAGAAGCAGCAGAGCATGTTTCCTTGCCAAACTTTTTCAGTAGTTCTTTAATATACTTAGCCTGATTTAAGAAGATTCGAGTATCAAGTTGCTTGATCTGCAGTCCTAGGAAGAATGTTAATTCTCCCATCATACTCATTTCAAATTGTTCATGCATTAATTTGGAAAACTTTGCACACAATTTGGGGTTAGTTGACCCGATGATAATGTTATCAACATAAATCTGTACTAGCAGAATGCGCTTATTCTTAACTAAAGTGAAAAAAGTTTTGTCTACTGTGCCGATGGTGAAATCATGATTAACAAGAAATTGTAAGAGCCTGTCATACCAAGCTCGAGGTGTCCTGTTTTAAACCATACAGGGCTTTGTGTAATTTAAAAACACGATTAGGTAAGAAATGATCGATAAAACCTGGAGGTTGTTCAACGTAGACCTCTTCTTGCAGTAGACCATTTAGGAAGGCGCATTTCACGTCCATCTGATAAATTTTGATATTTTTTAAAGCAACAAAGGCTAAAAATATTCTGATCGCTTCAAGCCTTGCTACTGGTGCATAGGTTTCATCATAGTCTATTCCTTCTTCTTGTCTGAAACCTTGAGCCACCAGTCTTGCTTTATTTCTGACAACAGTACCTTCTTCATTTAGCTTATTTCTAAATACCCACCGTGTTCCAATAACAGCTTGATGAGATGGTCTAGGTACAAGAAACTAAACTTCATTTCTTTTAAATTGATTCAGCTCTTCTTGCATAGCTTCTATCCAACTGGGATCCATAAGAGCTTGCTTCAATTTTCTTTGTTTCATCCTGAGAGATAAAAGCACCATGCATAAATTCATTAATCATTTTCCTTCTGGTTCTTAATGGAGCTGAATTATTACCAATAACCAAAGATGGAGGATGGGATTTTCTCCAGACAAAAGGGTTTAAAGAAATTTCTTCCTGGTTTGATGGACTCGAATCAGGCTCAGCTAAAGCAGTAGCATGTTCTGGAATGTTCTCTTCTGGTTCTGGTAAATCCTGTTTCTGAACAATTGGTTCTACCAGAGAAATGTCTGGTTCTGGATTTTGAGCATCTTTAACACTATGTTCTGCATCATCTTCACTATCCAGTTCCAAATGAATCATGTCTGACCTGTTACTTAGATTTGACACGTTAGAAATTCTAGGAGCACTGCTATCTTCATAAAAGACAACATGAATAGATTCTTCAACAATAAGAGTTCTATTATTGAAAATTCTGAAAGCTTTGCTTACTGCTGAATAACCAAGGAAGAGTCCAGCATCTGATTTTTAATCAAATGCAGACAAATAATTTTTACCATTATTGTGAACAAAACATCTACAATCAAATACATGAAAATAAGATACATTAGGCTTACTCCCTTTCCATATCTCATACGGAGTCTGATTATGACTTTTGTTGATCATTGTTTTGTTCCCTGTGTAGCATTCTGTGTTGATTGCTTCTGCCAAGAAGCGCTGAGAGATGTCTGCATCTGCTAGCATTGTTCTAGCATCTTTAAGAGTTTTGTTTCTCCTCTCACCTAATCCATTTTGTTGAGGTGTTCTGGCAGCTGAATATTCATGATGAATGTCCTGTTCATCCAAATATAACTCAAGAATCTTGTTAGTAAACTCAGTTCCCCGATCACTTCTAATTTTATTGACAGAAATTGATTTTCATTTTGAATCCTTTACAGAAGCTTGATCAGTAGACTACTGGTTTGATCTTTTTCAGCATGAAATATTACCCAAGTAAATCTAGAAAAGTCATCAACTACAACAAGTGTATACTTCATTTTTCCCTAAGCTCATGATAGGGATTGGACCAAACAAGTCCATATGCAATAATTCCAAACACCCTGAAGTTGATTTACTACCTTTATTCTTGAAGCTAGATCTGACTTGCTTACCAAGTTGACATGCAGAACATACATGATTCTTAACAATGTTTATATCAGGCAAACCATCAACTATGTTCTGCTTCTTGAGATTATTGATTGACTTGAAATTCAGATGATTCAATCTCTTGTGCCATAGCCAATGTTGATCACTAAGAGAGGCAACTAAACATGTAAGAACATTACTATAATCTTTATTCAATGAAACTTTGTATGTGTTGCCTTCTCTTTTTCAAGTTAATACAGTAGATTCATTAGCATTTTTAACTGTGCATTTGTGCTTCTGAAAAGCTACAGAGTAACCATTATCACACAATTGGCTAATGCTAATCAATGTTGTAACAAATATTTTCAACTAATAGTACATCATTGATAGTAATGTTATCATGGATAATCTTACCCTTACCCATGGTTTTACCTTTTGAGTTGTCCCCAAATGTTATCTTCGGTCCAGTACAACTCATTACTTCTGATAGTAGATTTTTCTGTCCAGTCATGTGTCTAGAACATCCACTGTCCAGATACCATGTGGAGTTGCTGATTTTGGCTTTCCTCTCATGTTCCTGCAAACACAAATTTTAGTATCTGGTACCCAATCTATTTGGTTCCAATCCTTATCAGTCCTTTAGGAACCCACATTTGTACAATTCTAGATGACCTTTTGCTTCGGGTATCCAAAGAGGTGTGTGCAACAGAAGGTTTGCTATTTCTAACAGAATGCATCTTAGAATGTTGTTATTCCCTTCTATTTTTGTTGTCTTGTCTTTATCTCTTTTGAACAGGTCTAGAATTATAGTACTGGTAGTTTTTAACCTTCATAGAGGGTTGTCCTCCTGAGTTGAATCCTTTGCTGGATCCAAAACTCTTGTGAACTTTTCCCTTAGGTTAAACCTAACCCAAACCATAATGCTTCCTTCTGTTAGTTTGATCTACAGTCCTTTCAACTCGAAAAGTTGGTACTACAGGTTCATATACCACACTGGATTTGACAAAGTGAATGAATTTTCCCTTTGCCTTTATCCTAGTTCTGGCTTAGCACTTGTTTCAGAAGTGCTTTCATTATTGCTGAATCCTAGACCACTCCTGTCACCAGATTGCTTCTGCAATTCTTTCATCTTCTCTAAAGAAATAGAAGACTTGTTCCATACATTTACCAAAACATATAGCTTCTGGTTTTCAGACATCATTGTTTGGTAGTCTGCATTCACTCTTTCATTCTCAGTTCTAACTTACTCATCTCAAATTTTAAATCAATGCAGCTGTTCTCTTGCAAGCAAGTGAACTTACTGACTTAATCCTTTAAGTCTTGATTTTCAATCTTAACATCTTCGAATGATTGAGAAAGTCTCGAGTATTCTTCCACCATGTCATGCAGTGCTTTAATTAAATCAGTTCGTGTAAATTTGTCAGAGTCAAAGTCAAGTACCTCTCCAGATGTCGAGGTTGGTTCAATATCTGCCACGAGACATTTGATCTCTTCTACATCACTTTCGCTAGAATGACGTTTCTAGTCCGAGGACTCCGAACTAGAATCCGCCCATTTAGATTTGCTTTCCTCAGCAATCATCGCTTTGCGGTCTCTTCTGAATTTCTTGTCATTCCTTTTGTATTCCTTTTTCTTCTGATCATCCTTCTTTGGCTTTGGACAATCAGCAATAAATTGACCGATCTTTCCACAGTTAAAACACGCCATGTCACCAGATGGTGTATCCTTCTTGAAGTTCCGGTTAGGGCTTTGGTAAGCTCGGTGATTCTTCTTCATGAATCTGGAGAATTTCTTCACAAATAGAGATATAGCATCATTTCTGATCTTTTCAGCAGTCATTTCAGAAGTGCTCTCAAAGGTGGTAGTAGGTAATGCTTGTGGAACAACTATAGCAGCAGCAGCAGCAGCAGTAGTAGTAGTAGTAGTAACAGCAGCAAGAGCCTTGGTAGGTGGATTTGTTGAGGGCTCTTCTCCGTTTCTCACTTCCAGTTCGAACTCATAGGCTTGTAAGTCAGCAAATAAGTCATGTAGCTCCAACTTGTTTAGATCTTTAGAGACTCTCATAGCCATTGTTTTAACATCTCATTCCTTGGGTAAAGCTCTCATCACTTTGAGTGCTATTTCTCTGTTGCCATATTCTTTCCCAAAAGCTGCTAGTTCATTAACCAGGCTGATGAAATGTTCATCAAACTCATTCAGAGTTTCTCCAGCTTTCATTTTGAGATTCTCAAATTTCTGCATTGCTACAGACAGTTTATTCTCCTTCGTCTGCTCATTTCCTTCACAGATTTGGATGAGTTTTTCCCAAATCTCTTTGGCAGTAGAACACATTTTCATCTTGCTGAAGGTATTTTTGTCGAGGGTGTTGTAAAGAATGTCCTTCGCAACATTATCAAGATTGGCTTTCTTTTTATCTTCACCAGTCCATTCACTTCTGTGCTTCTCAACCATCTGGGGTACTCCCTTAGTAACAACAACAACAGTGTTAGATTTTAAGATCTTCAAAGGACCATCTGTGATGACAAACCACGTGTCATCGTCTTGAGCTGCAAGATGAGCTTGCATCCGGATCTTCTATTCATCAAAGTCTTCTTTTAAGAACATGGGAACCTTGCTGAAGTGTGTCATATCTGTTGTAAATATAGAACAAGAAAAATCTGCTCTGATACCACTTTTTGGGGATCGATATAGAGTTTAGAGGGGGGTGAATAAAATCGTTCCTTTGACGATCATTTTTGCAAAGGATACTACAATCCTGTTAGAGATTATAGCTTATCTTGTTCAAGTATATAACCAGCAGACCACAATATAGTGCGGAAACAATCTGATGGTTTATGGGTGAATAAAGATAAAACAGTAGACAGTAGACAATGGTTGTTTATGGAAGTTCGAAGATGAAATCTTCTACGTCTCCCATTCTTCTGTTTCCAGAAGGTATCACTAAAAGACTTTGGTTTTTACAGTACAACACTTGTACACACCCACTTCAGCAGGCCTTATCCTTTGCCTACTGAAACTCTTAGTTTCTCAACATAATAAAACAAATACAGCAAAGTTCTGGAAAAGCCTCTTTTCCAGATTAAAAACTCTTCTCAAATATATAGTAATGTGAATATGATTGTAGAGAGAATAAAAAACAGTCATCACAATATGATCTCAAAAGATCAGATAACTATTGTGAAGCGTGTGCTGCTTTTCTGTATATTGAGCTTGAAGATGATAAGTAGTTCTGAGTGCTCAAATCGACGTTCGTATATTAGAGAATGTGATTGTTGTTTATTGGTAACCTATAAACGTCGTTGATCTTTTGTATTTATAGAAGTTTTGAATCCAACGTCTATAAACAAAACGGCTTCTTTGACTTCTAATAGAATCAGCTTTATTACCTAAAAAGATTCCTGCAAAAAGCTTCAGAACAATCAGTCTTGTTTCATAACACAATTGGTAAAACGTATTAAATGACTTTGTTTAGCATTAATGATGCATTTAATATTTGTACTTTGTAAAGTAACGATAACATTTATTATATGAACGATATGTTTTTATTTAGTAAAAGTCAAGTTCTGCTTCTGTTTATCTAAGCTGATAAGTACTCGAAGAGTACTGCTTTGTTAAGGCGATACGAGAACTTCTGTTTTTATATTATCTTCTGGTTTTACTAACGCGATCTACTGGTTTTGACTATCATCACCACAATTAAATTAAGTCTATCACAACTGAAACCGCAACAATTGAAACTGAAAGAGACATTCAGTTAAAAACTAAACCTTTCAAAGACATCAAATTATACCAGATGGATGCCAAGAGTGCAATCCTGAATGGTCAATTACAGGAAGAAATGTCCGTTGAACAACCACCAGATTTTTGAAATCACTCTTTTCTTGATCATGTTTCTCAAACAAGCTCCCAGAGCTAGGTATGAGACTTTAACTGATCATGATTTACTGTGGAATAGTGGATAAAACTCTGTTCAAATTTTCAAAAAAAGATCATATTTTACTTGTGCAAATTTATATTGATAATAATATTTTTTGGTCAACAAACCCCAAATTATGGAAGAAGCTTGCCAAGTTAATGCAGGATAAATTTGAGATTAGCATGATGGGTGAACTGACGTTCTTTCTTGGTCTGCAAGTGAAGCAACTGAAAACTGGTACATTTATCAGTCAAACAAAATATAAAAAGGAACGACTTAAGAAATTTGGCATGGAGACATGTTCAGCTGCAAATACTCCCATGTGCTCATCGATTAAATTAGATAAAAATGAAAGGAAGAATATCAGTTGAGACGACACTTTACAGAGGTCTAATAGGTTTTTTACTTTACCTAACTGCTAGTCATCCTGATATTGTGTTTGTTGTTTGTATGTATGCTAGATTTCAAGCTGAGCCTAAATAATCGAATTATTCAGCTGCCAAACGAATATTGAAATATCTCAAAGGCACACAAAATGTGGGCTTATGATATGCTAATAACTCATCTTTCAATTTAATTGGTTATTCAGATGCAGATTATGCAGGATGTAAACTTAATCGTAAAAGCACCAATGGATTATGTCAGTTTCTAGGAGACAGACTGATTTCATGGTTCAGCAAAAAGTAAACATCTATAGAAACTTTCACAATTGAAGCAGAATACCTAAATGCTGGAAGCTGCTGTGCCCGACTGCTCTGGATTCAACAACGGAAAGACTATGGACACATTGCAGAAGAATCACAATCTTCTGTTATAATACAAGTACAATTGCGATTACATAAAATCCAGTTCTTCATTCAAAGACAAAACATATTGTTGTCAGACATTACTTTATCAGAAATAATGTTCTCAGAAGGAAATCAGACTGGAGTACGTATCAACTGAACAAAAGCAGCTGACATCTTCACCTAGCCGCTTCCCGAGACTAAGTTTTCTTACTTTCGCAATATTCTTGGCTTAATTGATTTGTCTTAGTATTATTCGCATTATTATATATTCATGTTGTTATTTAGTTATTACATGTTATTCATTAATACCAGTTTGAATGAAGAATAATAAAGAAGTAAAATAATGAACATCAATGAGCAAAAACATGATTTTTATTGATAATATCGAGCTGCTATGACACGATTCAGTTCCTTATCTACTGCATCTTGCCAAGAGACATCCAACTAGACATATCCTCGGAGGAAGTTCTCCTGAAGCTTTCAGAAAAGGCAATTTTGTCAAGAACTATATGCTCCTTAATGAACATCAAATAGTAGAGACCTTCATCGGTGGCAAGGTATGAAGTATGAAAGATGGAGAGACGCCGATTATATTTGATTTAAGTTATCTTTTGTTCATTTGTGGCAACTATTCCATCTCTTTGGAGAGATCGCAGCTCCCGAATATTTGTCCAGGTGGACATTGTTTTCGCGAAGACAAAATCTTAGATATCCTTCTTCCAAGTTGATTCGAATGACAACCTCTCTACAAGATTGGGTTGATTGGAACTGCTAGTTTTGTTCATATGCTCTTGATTAATATTGTCTTTGAAATTACTTTGCATCTAATGAGTGGATCTTATTTATAGACAGATTCAAACCAACTGAAGAAACGAACAGAAGAATATGAAGAGACTTCAGTCAACCATCTTCATTTAGATTATCGAGGATGAGATTCTCTTACTCTATTTTATTTCATGCATTTATTTAGTGGGGATGTCGAATTTTTTAAATTGGTTAACTGATAAGGCAATTATCAGTTGGTCTTAAACTGAACTAAATCAGTTTTAACTGATAACTCAATTATTGACCTAACTGATCTTATTACATAGGTTAACTGATTATCGATAAAATTCCATATTAAATGTTGTAACTGTCAAAATTATGTGATTAAATATCAATCTTTGTATAGTTATTGACAACTTGACCCCAAGTAGTCCAATCGACTTATTTAAAGTTACACAGCACGTACACACGTTTTTCTATATTCAAATTAATCTTGGACTGACACGTGTCCAAAAATTTGAACAATCACCAACATAAGTAATCGTGTTGCCCTTATTCAGTTCTTCTTCACGTCATGTCATTTTCTCAGAGCTTCTATTCACTCAGAGCATTCAAACTTTCTGAACACTTTTCTATGCATAAATTTACTACTCAAGCAAGCCAAACACCAGCATTTATTGTCAATGTTATTGCTATTGACTTTGATCTGTATTATCTGTGATAGATGAAGAAGTTCGGAGTGTATTTTTGAAACTCGAAGCTGTAGGTTTAAAGAAATTTCTTGGGCTGGCAAACGAAGCAATTTACCCCAACAAACTTCAAGAAATTTATGCCAACAGCACTATCTCCGACGATGGAAAGATCATATCAATCGTCGACAACAGATGCTGACCATGGATGAGGATTGCTTCAACACCCTCTTCCAACTACCCTCTGATGGTTTATCTGTTAGAGTAGATGCCCTGCAAACCAACTGTTGCTAGGGATTTTATTGACTTAGTTGTAATTAACAATCTTTATTTTAATATAATTCATTATTTTATGGTTTGTTATTTCTTTATCTGTATACCCATGTTATCAAACATAGGTAAAGACCTTGATTATACTTTAATACAAATGAATCGTAATTCGATGTTGAAACTCGTTTGTAAACACTGTATGATCTAAATTCGTTCCTAGTCGATTCAGCCGCCTAAAACATGGATAAAGGTCGCTTGAGCTCGAGACTAGCATATGTGATGTTGTGTACTGCATTTCTTGGTAAGGGCATAGAGATATCCAAACATGCAGATGGGTAGTCATATGATGATTATACCGAACAACCCTCCCTCGAACTTTCCAAGTGGTTATCATTCATCGAGAGGATAAGTCCGTGGTTATGATTGTACACCATTAGTCCTTACGACCCGGGACAACACTAGGCCCTATATGCTAGGTCTATGTTTTGACTCGTTTACCGGCTCCAGGAGAGTGTGCTTTGACTCGTTTACCGGCTCAAGGAGACTCATCAGAAGGCGAGGTTGGGTACAATTATGAAACATATAGGAGCCAGTGCATTGTAGTCGGGGATTCACCGCTCACCTACAAGTGTGGATATCCTATGTGATCTGATGAAATTATAGTGCGTGAAATCTCTGGCCAGAGTATGAGATGTACGTTAGAGAAGGAGTTCTCCCACCGTACATGCGATGCTACTATTTATGGTTATCACATAGTTATCGAATTATTATGCAACCCTCGATGAACCAATGGTTGCAGATTCGATCTGAATATATGAGATGAAGGGACCGTACTGTACGCTAATCATAATCGACTGGTTCTTGCAGGCACTATCAGTGATACCTAGGGAATCATGGGGCGATGCTACTAGAAGCTCTTACCATGGTTCGAGAGGTTTAATCAGAAATATGATTTCTGGCATTGTCATGATCAATCGTTGATACATAGAATGGGCAAATAAGGGTAAGCCCGAATAAAAGATTATGTCCTGAATCACAAGGAGTTGTGAACCCACAGCTAGCTGTATCCCTGAACCTTTGAGGGTCACACAAGCACTGGATCGTTTGTTCCCGTTGAGAGAATAAATTCAAGGAGCTGAATTTATATTATGATATAGTAAATTCAAGGAGTTGAATTTATAATAATTAAATTTTGAGAAAATAAATTCAAGGAGTTGAATTTATGAGATATTAAATTCAAGAAGTTGAATTTATGAATTTATAAAATATGGAGAGAATAAATTGAAGGAGTTGAATTTATAAAATTTGATAATTTAATTAATTAAACTCAAAAGTTGGGTTTATTAAATATTAAATTTTGGAGATAATAAAATTCAAGGAGTTGAATTTATAATTTAAATTAAATTCAAATGTTGAATTTATAATGTATTTAATTTATTAAGCTCAAATGTTGAGTTTATTAAATATTAAATTAAATATAGTGAGAAGTATGTTTAATGGGCTTGTAGGAGTATAAGTCCAACATACTAAATAATTAAAATTTTTAATGGACTTTGATTAATTAATTAAACTAGTTGGACTAGTCTTATTAATTAATCAAGCACATTAATGTTAATTATGTGTATTAGATTTAGGCTTAATTATAAATAGGAGTGAACAAGCCATAACCCTAGCCACCACAATTGTGATTTTCGAAATCCCCTCTCCAAGGACTATAAAATTCGGCCACTTCCTTTTGAAGAAAAGTTTGAGCCATCTCTCAAAATTTGATCTCCAACGCAAAAATTCCTCTAATTTTTCTAGTGAAAGTTAGAAGAAGAATAAATCTTCCAGTCGTGGACCTGATTACAAGATTAAACAAAGAAGTTTCTGAAGATCGTTCATAGGACTTCATCAAGAGCAAGATACGCCTATACCTGATTAGTGGAGCCATGTGAATCAATTCACTAAAGGTATATTATTAAACTCCCTATGAATGTTTAATCTTAAACCATACGAGTGCCCAAACACAAATATATTTTGATTGTAAAAATAATTTAAAAATTTTTAAACTTCCGCTACGTTTTGGGCACGAGAAAACCGAGATCCAACAGTGGTATCAGAGCCAAAGTTTTTCTAAATCGTATGATTTTTTATATTGAATAATTTATTTTTAACCACACAGAAAGATTTTCATAAAATTGTACCACTACAAAAATTTTTTTTTAAAAAAAATAAATTTCGGATCTGCCCGAAACTGTCCGGGCAGACCGCGCAGAAACGCACAGGGTACGCGCAGAAATGCGCAGCGTACGCGCGCGGCGCGGCTATGCGCCACCTTGCGCAGCGCAGCGCAGCGTGCGGAGCGTCCTCACGCTGCGCGCGGCGCCGCGCACACCTCTGCGCGCCCTGCATACACAAGAGGCCCGCCATTGCCCGAAACGTTCGGGCAACTGGCGGACAGCGCGGGCGGTTGCCCGGCATTGTCTCGGGAACCGTTTTGGATGATGGGATTGAATTGTTTGGGCCTATGATGCAATTTTCTGATTTTTCAAATTTGTGGGTAAAATTGATATTTTTGAAAATTGCTTCAATTTTTCTTTTTGAAAATTAATTTTTGAAAATTAATAATTTTCTTGTAAAATAAATAATTAGAATATGATTTTAATTATTTATGGTAAAAATGAGTTTTACAAGAAATCAATTATTATTGAATTAATTGGAAATTAAAAAATTGAGTTTATTTAATTTATTATTGTGGTGATTAGTGGTAAAATTATTAGATATATGATTTATCAATTAATTAAATTTGTTTAATTACATTGATGTTAATATTTGATATTAAATGCTTGAAGGATGATCGAGAGCCTTGATCAATGTGTTAGGTGTATGTTAGGATATTTTACTGTTTTATTCATTTTGTTAATATTTGATATTATTAAATTGGGCCTTGTTTATGGCCCGTTACCACCCCATGAGATATATCCCTTATGTGTCATGGCTATTTAAATGTAATTATAAGAAATAGTGGGAGATCAAGACTGGAAGATGGTCGGCTCGATGAACAAGATGAAGATAAGTAAAATATTGTAAGCTCTTGTAATAATTGCATTTGCATCCCTGCATTCACCTAGATTTTGGACCTGGATCCATGTTTGGCTCACATGAATCTAATAGTGTTGGCAATTGATCATCCTTATTTATTGTTGAGTGTCATATTATGATATATGCGATATATAGTAATATGCATGTATGTCTATTATTAAGTAATATAGTTGCATGAATCCGGCAAACATACAAATATGGCATGCGATTTTAAATTAAAATGATGAGACAATTTTAAAATTGAAATCCCTCATTTTGAATATGTTTCAAAATTTATATCAAACCGAAAAAATAAAAATTAAAAGTGTTTAAATCTTCCTTGCCTTCCATCAACCGTGGTTGCATGTTGATCGCTACCCGCGGACAGTGTCTGGCTCATATTATTGGGGAGGCCTGGACGCCGGAAAGCTGTGACTTCCACCAGACATATTATGTTAATTGAGTGGAACTCCCATGACTTCGCTCATATTATTGGGGGAACTCATGGCGACCGTCTACTACAATTCAATATTGATGGGTCGGTTTGACACGCGAAAATAAACGACGTCATATTATTGGGTCCTTATTAAACGTGAGGCAAAACACGCGGAGGTTGCATAGGGATGCAATTGGATTCTACTTTTTAGAAATTATAATTGGCTGATATTATTCGGGATTATAATTGGCTAATTGGACTCTACGTGCCCACTAAGAAAATACGATTTTCCCTTTTTCATCAGAGGGTGATGGAAATGTAAAAATAATGGGAGGGAATTTATAAAATAAAAATCCATATTTTATATCTTAAAAATATTTTAAAATAATCAGCAACCATTATTCTGTTTCCATATCAGTATATTTTTGAATTCGTCACGTAATCTATTTTTTTTATTAACAATCTAATCGAATCTAACTTTCAAGACTGGTTGGAAAAATTGTTCTAAATTCGCAAAAAATGACATACACACTAAAGTCAGTCCTGCTGAACTGACAAAGCATGCAAGATGGTAGGACCATAGTATGCAAGTTAAAGTGTAACACGCTCACTTCTATGTCAAATAAACTGTAGGGACAGTTTGAGGAAATGTAAAATGCTGCTGACATTCGAATACACATGCAAGAGTTGCATGGTACATGAAACTCGTACAATGATGCACATTACTTTCAAGGAGCCCATGACTACACATATGCAAGATGGGTCTTTGGCCCATGAGCGTGGTGTACGTATGACTGGGCTTATTGAGAATGTGGTGGGCCTGGAATATGTGATTCATAACAAGTTACTAGATAACATCAATTTGTTTTCTTTCTCTTCCTCATTAGACGGGGGTATGGTGAACTTCAATTTTAATAAGACAGACGATAGTCTTGAAGAGCTAGTCAATACGCTTATAACTTATGAGATCACCATAAAATAGGGAATTTTTGTTTTTCTAATGGGCATCTCGTCAGACAAAAATGGCCCACAAGGTAAGGGAAAGAAATGTTCTGCCCCTCATAAGAAAAACAAACCCAATAAGAGGCAAATTCTGAAGGACACTTAAAAGGCCTACAAAGCCCGATAAGTTAGAACATATTTATTTCACTGCAAGAAGTCCGGACATAAGAAATTATATGTACCAAAAATGTTCTGAAAATGATAAGCGAAAGTCTAAGTAAACATGATTTCAACAACAAACAAAAGAAAGTTAGATGATCCAAATCCCACACAAATATGGCACGCTAGACTATGTCACATTTCCCAAAGAATGATGCTCAAACTAGTGGGAGAAGGCATGTTTGACTTGTCAGACATAAATTTTCTACCTACTTGTAAATCCTATCTAAAAATAAAAATGAAAAAGACTCCATTCAATGGAAACGTGGAACGTGCGCATGGTCTATTGGATTTTATCCACACAGACATTTGTGGCCCGCTAAGTGTTAGCACAAAATATGGGCAATCCTACTTCATTACCTTTACTGATGACCATTCAAGCTATGAGTATGTTTATGAAGAATAAATCTGAAGCATTTGAAAGGTTCAAAGAATTCAGATCTAAAGTAGGAAAACAGCTAGAAAGGAGTATTAAGACACTTCGATCTGATCGAGATGGAGAATACTTGAGTGCTGAATATTTGGGTTATCTAAAAGAGAATGGGATTCTCTCACAGTTGACTCTACCAGCAACACCACAATTGAATGGTGTTTCTGAACGTCGTAATCGAACCTTGATGGAAATGGTTCGATCTATGATGAGATTCACTGAATTGCCTACAAAGTTTTGGGGCTTTGCGCTTGAAACTGCGGCAATGTTGTTGAATAATGTCTATACTAAAGCAATGGATAAAACATCATATGAGATATGGATGGGAAAAACTCCCAAATATTCTTACATGAGAATATGGGGATGTCCTGCTTACGTGAAGCAAACAGTGGGAGACAAATTGGATAGTAGATCCACTTTGTACTACTTTGTAGGATATCCAAAGAATTCTGTCGGATATTATTTCTATCACCCTAATGAAGCAAAAATGTTTGTTTCAAGAAATGCCACCTTTTTGGAAAATGAATTTCTATTAGATAGAAAAGGCAAGATGATAGAACTTGAAGAAATTCAAGATACTCCCTCAACTATAGTAGTTGAACCTACTCCCCAACAACCAGTAGTTGAAATACAAGCTCCTAGAATGTCTGATAGTGTTATTAGACCACCTGCAATATATATGCTTCTTCATTAACAATACCATGATGAGTCTTGTGTTGGATGTGATCCAATGAAATTTAAATAAGCAATATCTGATACTGATTTATCCAAATGGCTTGAAGCGATGCAGTCAGAGATGGACTCTATGTATTCAAACCAAGCCTGGACATGGTGGATCAACCTGAAGGAATCGTTCCAATAGGATACAAATGGATCTACAAAAGAAAGCTTGGGACGGATTGAAAGGTATTGATCTTCAAAGTAAGACTGGTTGCAAAAGGTTATACTCAAAGGCAAGGAGTTGACTATGAGAAAACTTTTTCACCAGTTGCTATGTTTAAGTCCATTAGAATACTGCTAGCCATAGCAGCATGGTATGACTATGAGATATAGCAAATGGATGTAAAGACTGCATTCCTCAATGGAGTAATCAAAGAAGAAATTTATATGTCTCAACCTGAAGGATACACATCAGTGGGAAGTGAGCATAAGGTATGCAATCTTCAGAGATCAATATATGGTCTCAAGCAGGCGTCAAGGAGTTGGAACCTCAGATTTGATAGCACTATCAAAGAGTTTGGTTTTGCTAAGAATCCTGAGGAACCGTATGTGTACAAGAAAGTTAGTGGGAGTGTGGTGACATTCTCGGTACTTTATGTTGATGATATCCTGCTCATTGGGAATGATGTAGGATTATTGCAATCAACTAAAGTATGGTTAGCAAGTAAATTATCCATGAAAGACATGGGTGAAGCATCCTATGTATTGAGAATAAAAATCTATAGCGATAGATCAAAAAGGATGTTGGGGCACACCCAAGCCACCTATATCGATACCATTATAAAGCGATTCTCTATGGAAGAGTCCAAGAGAGGATACTTACCAATGTGTCATGGTTTTACTCTATCTAAGGTAATGTGTCCCAAAACTGAGGAATAGATAGAGATGATGACACGTATTAAATATGCTTCAGCCATTGGTAGTATCATGTATGGTATGATATCGACACGTCCCGATGTTGCTTACGCTTTGAGTGTTACAAGCAGATATCAGGCGAACCCTGGTCCACTGCATTTGAAGGCCGTGAAAGATATTCTTAAGTACTTGAGAAGGACTAAGAACTTGATTCATGATCTATGGGGGTGGAGAATTAAAATTGGAAGGCTACTCTGATTCTAGCTTCCAATGTGACGTTGATGATTCAAAATCGACCTCTTGTTTTGTATTTATGCTTAATGGTGCGGCTGTCTCTTGGAAAACTTTCAAGCAAGACACCATTGCGGATTTCACCATTGAAGCTGAGTACATTGCTGCATCTGCTGCAGCCAAAGAGGCAGTTTGGATAAGAAATTTTGTCCAAGAGTTGGGCGTTATTCCTAATGAAGTTGACACAGTCCCGGTGTACTGTGACAACACTGGTGCCGTTGCGCAGGCAAAGGAACCAAGGTCTCATCAGCAATCCAAACATGTACTGAGGAAGTTCCACATCATCCAGGAGATTGTGGAAAGAGGAGATATATCAGTCGAAAGAGTCCCCTCTGCAGATAATGTTGCTGATACACTTACAAAGCCCTTGCCAGGACCATTGTTTGAAAAGCATCGCAAAGCAATGTGATTAAAGTTTATGGGTAGTTGGCTCTAGGGCGAGTAGGAGATTGTTAGAGTAGATGCCCTGCAAGCCAACTGTTGGCTAGGGATTTTATTTACTCAGTTGTAATTAACAATCTTTATTTTAATATAATACATTATTTCATTATCTGTATACCCATGTTATCAAACATAGATAAAGACCTTGATTATACTTTAATACAAATGAATCGTAATTCGATGTTGAAAATCATTTGTAAACACTGTATGATCTAAATTCGTTCCTAATCAATTCAGCCACCTAAAACATGAATAAATGTCACTTGAGCTCGAGACTAGCATCTGTGATGTTGTGTACTGCGTTTCTTGGTAAGGGCATAAAGATGTCCAAACATGCAGATGGGTAGTCATATGATGATTATACCGAACAATCCTCTCTCGGACTTTCCAAGTTGTTATCATTCATCGAGAGGATAAGTCCGTGGTTATGATTGTACACCATTAGTCCTTACGACCCGAGACAACACTGAGGCTCTATATGCTAGGGCTGTGCTTTGACTCGTTTACCGGCTCCTATGTGATCTGATGAAATTATAGTGCATGGAATCTCTGGTGAAATTATAGTGCATGGAATCTCTGGCCAGAGTATGAGATGTACGTTAGAGAAGGAGTTCTCCAACCGTACATGCAATGCCACTATTTATAGTTCACATAGTTATCGAATTATTATGCAACCCTCGATGAACCAATGGTTGCATATTCGATCTGGATATATGAGATGAAGGGACCGTACTGTACGCTAATCATAATCGACTGGTTCTTGCAGGCACTATCAGTGATACCTAGGGAATCATGGGGCGATGCTACTAGACACTCTTACCATGGTTCGATGGTTTTAATCAGAAATATGATTTCTAGCATTCTCATGATCAATTGTTGATACATAAATAGGGCAAATAAGGGTAAGCCCGAATAAAGGATTATGTCCTGAATCACAAGGAGTTGTGAACCCACGGATAGCTGTATCCCTGAACCATTGAGGTTCACATAAGCACTGGATCGTTTGTTCCCGTTGAGAGAATAAATTCAAGGAGCTGAATTTATATTATGATATAGTAAATTCAAGAAGTTGAATTTATAATAATTAAATTTTGAGAAAATAAATTCAAGGAGTTGAATTTATGAGATAGTAAATTCAAGGAGTTGAATTTATGAGAAAGTAAAATTTGGAGAGAATAAATTTAAGGACTTGAATTTATAAAATTTGATAATTTAATTAATTAAACTCAAAAGTTGGGTTTATTAAATATTAAATTTTAGAGGTGATAAAATTCAAGGAGTTGAATTTATAATTTAAATATTAAATTTAAATGTTGAATTTATAATGTATTTAATTTATTAAGCTCAAAGGTAGAGTTTATTAAATATTAAAATAAATATAGTGAGAATTATGTTTAATGAGCTTGTAGGAATACAAGTCCAACATACTAAATAATTAAAATTCTTAATGGACTTTGATTAATTAATTAAACTAGTTGGACTAGTCCAATTAATTAATCAAGCACATTAATGTTAATTATGTGTATTAGGTTTTGGCTTAATTATAAATAGGAGTGAACAAGCCATAACCCTAGCCATTACAATTGTGATTTTCGAAATCCCCTCTCCAAAGACTCTAAAATTCGGCCACTTCCTTTTGAAGAAAGGTTTGAGCCGTCTCTCAAAATTTGCTCTCCAATGCAAAACTTCTTCTAATTTTTCTAGTGCAAATTAGAAGAAGAATAAATTTTCCAGTCGTGGACCTGATTAGAAGATTAAACAAAGAAGTTTCTGAAGATCGTTCGTAGGGATTCATCAAGAGCTAGATCCGCCTATATCGGATTAGTTGGAGTCATGTGAATCAATTCATTAAATGTATATTATTAAACTACCTATGAATGTTTAATCTTAAACATACGAGTGCTCAAACACAAATATATTTTGATTGTCAAAATAATTTAAAAATTTTTAAACTTTCGCTGTGTTTTGGGCACGAGAAAACCGAGATCCAACATTATCTTATTTATCTTAGGTAAAAGTTGCTGACATTGAAGAAATGCAGACGATGCTATCTGCTGATGGGAATAAGATCAAGGTATCTGTTCCCAAGAAAGAACTGAAGCTAGAAATACAGTTTTGGCTGATATTGTTGCTAAAGGGGTCCTCGCCAAGGCAAGTTCATTCACCGCCCTCACATTGGAAAAGTTCCAAATAATGACTGCGATCATGAAAGGTATAAGATCGAACTGGTCAACCACTATTTTCTATATCATGAAGAACATGGTTCGATCTTCCAAGCAATCCAATGGCTTCGCTCTGCAGCTCAGCTATCTGCTGAAAAGCTCAAGCCTCGTTGATGACTCAGCTGAAAATTCATCCAAATTCAAGGACTTCAGCGAAAAAAATGTCCAGCCACCAAAGACCAAGCTGGACATTTCACCTGATAAATTCACCAAACTCAAGCAAGAAATTGGGATGTTGGCAGCTCCCAAATCGATGAAGAAATCCAGGACCAAGGACATGGTATAGAAACTGACAATCAAGAGAAAACTGATTGTCAGTGAAAGCAAATCGGAGAAAACACCATCTCGGAAGATTGTGAAGAAGCCGCGATCTCAAAAGCCCAAATCAGTTTCTTTTGAAGTTGTTCCAGCTGATCGTCTTTTGCCTACTGGAGCATAGGGACCAATCACTGCAATACCTATTCAGTAAATTCCAGTTGAAAAGTCAGCTGAATAGACTCAGTTGAAGAATTCAGCTGATCCTCCAAAGAAGATCATCACCAAATCTGGTGAAAGATTGAATATTGTTGGAATCTGCGCACCCATCATCGTTGTCAACAGACCAACTGTTCTATTAGTTGCCCAATCTAAGGGTGTAGTGATTCAAGAAAAGGTGGATGCCACCACTTTATGTCTGAGCATTTCTCACATCCTAACTGACCCAAAAGGTAAGGGCAAGTTGATTGAAGAGCCCAAACCGACCAATCCGATTCAAACTCACATCGATCTGATATGGAATGAAATAAATGAGTTTTTTGAATCAATATTGGAAACATATGATGAATGGGTTAGATTTAGGACTGAAATATTTGTCAGGCGTTTGAAGAAGACAACGGTTTTAAGTAAGTTCATCGCCTTGGAGACAATAGTCCTGAAGACAGTTAAAGCTGTCACAATTGCTCAAGCACATGAGAGGAGAACTTACTTTCTCAATTTGATGCACGTGAAAAAGCTAGCTGAAGTAGCAGCTTAGCGCAGACTGAATTATGATCCGATCACTCCAACTGCCTACAACGACAGAACAATTTTTCAGCATTTTGATTATGATCTATTATCGTTGCAAATGAAGATCAAAGATTGGGAAATGGATCAACTGTTGGATCAGCGTATTATCGCACCCAAGACAAAGCGGAAGTTTAAAAATTTTGTTCTTGGGTGTCGTGTGTTTAAAACATTCATAGGGCATTTAGAATTATACCTTTGCATTCTCAACGCTAAACTCCAAACTATTCCGGTTTTTATGCCAAGATAGCCCTTCTTGTAAATTCCTACGAACGGCTCTTCTCCTTTGATCGCCTAATTAGGTCCACGATCAGAAACTTTGTTCCTCGCTTGGATTGCACTAGAAATCACAAATGATTTGTGTGTTGAGACTGTAGCCTCCGAATTTCCAAAATCCGGAGACGGTGCTGCGACGACAGCGCGGTAGTGGAAGGAAGGTTGATGGCCGAATTTCTTTTCACCCAAAATTGTGAGATAGCCGTGACTGAGTCATGATTCTTAATCATGATTATTTGAACTAATTGATTCATAATCAACAATTAACAAAACAATTATTGATTCTTAATCAACAATTAACAAATCTAATTTGAATGATTATCTTCACAAATTTTGTTGTGGTGGCCGTGTGTTTGCTTCAAGGTAAGGTGAGATTTTGTTTTTGTTTTGTGTGCCAAAACTAGGTTTTTAGTTATGATTCCTAGTGGTGTATATATAGAGTGAGACTCCTGATCTAATTAGGAGTCCCTCTCCCACAAAGACTCTAATAATTTCATTATATTATAAACTCCCATATAATTAATATATAATATATTTATTAACCTTTAATAATACAAGATATAATAATATCATATACACATATTTTATATCACCATATAAAATATATACATGTATATGTATATTAAATTAAATAACTATTATTTAATTTATACACTAACTCCTTAGTTAATTTAATTCTAGACTCCTATAGAATATTTATGAGAATTTATGCATGTTAGTAGTCACCACTACTAGCACAATCATTTAATTATTAAATTCCAAATTCACTAAAAAAATTATTCCGAACTCATTATAACCCCGATCGACGATCCGAGAGCGCCGATGTACCAAGAATACAAATATTCTTCATTTAATTAAATCGAAAATTTTGAAGATCAAAATTTTCACTTACCATGTTGGGCAGCTGCCAGTTTTAGTGATCTCCTTCACAAAACAGGCATTTCCACTCTCCTTCCTTATCTAGCAATCATGCTAACTTCCATTTCTTTCATCCTATGGAATCAGCTCATAAACTCCTTTATAAGCTTCATGTTTGATCTTCATCAAACTATAGTCGCCAAATTCCAACTCCTTGAAATTTGACTATCTCAACGGGAACACAGAATCCGATACTTGTGTGACCCTCAATGGTTCAGGGATACAGCTAGCCGTGGGTTCACATCTCCATGTGATTCAAATTAACATTTATTCTTATTCGGGCTTACCCTAGTTAGCCCCATTCTTTTCATCAACACCTTGAACAAGAATGTCAGAACTCATTTCTGATTGCACCAATCAGATCATGGTAAGAGCGTCTAGTAGCATCGCCTCATGATCCCTTAGGTTTCACTGATAGTGCCTGCAAGAACCTTTAGTCATGGTTAGCGTACAGTACGGTTCCTTCAACACATATATCCCGATCGAATGTCCAACCATTGGTATATCGAGAGTTGCATATGAATTCGATAACGATGTGATTTATCTTTGAGTACTAATAGTGGCATGGTATGTGCAACTAGGAAAACACATTTCCCTAAAGCACATTTCTTGCTCTGGCCAGAGACTCCTTGCACTATTAACTCATAAGATCACGTAGGATATCTTCACCCGTAGGCGAACGGTGAATCCCCGACTACAATGCAATTGCTCCTACGTATTTCAAAACTACACCCAACCTCGCCACCTGATGACCCTCGATGGAGTCGATAAATGGATCAAAGTGCATGCTAGTACTTATAGCCTCTACATTGTCCCGGGTCAAAGGATTAATGGTGTACAATCATAACTGCGGACTATTCCACTCGATAAGTGAGAACCACTTAGACAGTCCGAGGGAGGGTTGTTCAGTGCATCATCTGATGATCACCCATCTGCGTGAATGGACATCTCCATGCCCTTGCCAATGAAACATGGCGTTTACACCACAAATGCTAGTCTCAAGCTCGAGCGACCTTTATCCTTGTTTTAGGCGGTTGAATCGACTAGGAACCTATTTAGAATATACGGTACACTTCCTAATGAGTTTCATGATCTTACGTAGCAACGCAGATCTCATGGTACCTATTGTATATTCAAGGACTTATCTGTGCAGCTTGCATGGGTATACAGATAAATTGTAATGTCATAATCGAATAAAATCGTAAAATATTATTAAAATAAAGATTGTTTACATTAGAGTCAATGAAGCTTGAGCCACAAGTTGGCTTGCCGGGAACCTACTCTAACATCAACAACTGTACATACCAGTTGATTCACAAAGCCCAACATCGGTGGAGCAAGCTCAGACATCTGGAGCTCAAACAGAGCCATCTAAGGAACCAGTTGCTGAATAAACTGCTGAGCAAGTGATTGTTCCTACTTCTCAGGATGCTCAACCATCATCTTATTCCGCTCTTCAAAATCTCTTTCGGTTAGTCTTCAACTATATATAGGTGCTGAGTTGTCACTGGAAAATATCGATGAAGTGATACAATCAGTTGCTACCGACAACTAGATGAATATTATAACTGATCAGTAAGTTGAAGATCATCCCACAACACTAGAACCAGCCTTAGAAGCTGTGATACAAGAAGCTGAAGAACCAGTTCAGTCAACTGTCGCGATTGACAAAAAAATCTAACTGAAATGGCTCAGTTGCACTCAGAACAAATAGAAGATGTGCAAGTGCGAAGTGAAGAGCCATCCAGCTCAAATGCTGCTAAAATTTCCACCCTGCACAAGACATTCATCAGGAATCGGTTGAGAAATTATTGATGAACTAGCTCAAACTGAGACTGAAGCACAACAGATGGCCATGGTAATTTTCAGCGACGAAGACAAGGGCAAAGCTCCAGCTACATCCGTAGTCCCATCTCCTGAAATACCCACAACTGCTGAACTTATGCTTGAAGAAATCTAGTCTGGCTTGCACAATCTAATTACAACTATTTCTGATATGAAGTCAACTCAACTACTTCTTAATTTGATGATTGATTCTATGAAGGAAAATACTATGTAGAGCCTTCACCAGGTTACTAAAGATATCACTTCCCTATTTCTCCTAGTAGATCAGTTGAGAAGGATAGATTGATAGTACCAGCTCTTTTCCAAGCTCAAGACATGCTTATAAATCGGATTTATTTCATACAAACAAGCATGACAAAGAGAATGGATTTGATGTAGGAACAAATGCTAAATTCTATATCCCGAGTAACTTCAGAAGTCCGTATTTTATCCAATAAAGTTGGCGGTGTTGACAAAAATGGAGAAGAAGTGCAGCAGCAAGAGCAGCAACAGTAATCCAAGAAGAGACCAAGTTAACCAACTGATCAACAATCGGGTGATAAAAGAGCTAAGAAATAAAGATCAGTTAGAAGACAGTCTATTCGTTTATTCTTTGATTTGGAAGAATATCAGTTAGAAGAAATTCTTTCATTCTTTGTACGAATTTTTACAGTGAAAGATTATTTGAATTCCTTAATTCTTTTATTTAATTCTTTCATTCTTTGTACGAATCTGTACAGTTAAATATTATCTGCAGATAAAAGATTATTTTATCTACAAGGTTCAGTTCTTGAATTATAAGTTTTATCAAACACCAAAAAAGAGGAAATTGTTGGAATCAGAATTTCGGAGTTTGACAAAATGAGCATTTGAAGATTACCAAACTGATCTACTCAACTGAATGTATTATAAATGAAATGGTTTGAACTGAAGTTGCCCGACTGATAATTAATGCACTAAAAAATCGAAGGCAAGTGAACCGATTAAAGCTAACTGAAGCTGTGTAGCGAACTGAACTATCAATTATGTAATGCCCTAGATGGTCATATTTAAAATGCAAAGATGAAATGTTGCTTGAAGAGAGACCGCACCCGCGCCTAGAGAAGCACCGCACCCGCGGTGCATGGACAGAAAGTTGGTCAATTTTACAGTAGGGTCACCGCACCCGCGGTCCAAGAAAGAGTGCACCCGCGGTTGATGGACAGAGAGTTGGAAAGTATTTACAGAAATGACACCGCACCCGCGGTGCAGAACTGACCGCACCCGCGGTCGACGTTTATGCAAATATGGATGGACCGCCGAAGCTTGAGCACAGCCGCGGTTCATGAACTACCGCACCCGCGGTCATGCGTGTTACTTGAAAAATATGACACTTGCCCCTCAACATGCAAGATATATATATTGTGTGTCTTCATTTCTCTCCTAGCACAGCTGAGACCACCGAGAGAAAGAGAAAAGTTCAAGGAAAGGGAAAGTTCTCTTTTTTTAAAGCTAGTTTGTACAAGATTTTCACATCCAAACGTTAATCCGATTTCGGTTTTGAACTCCTCTTATCAAAGGCTTTAAGGGGATGTAAGTTTCATTCATTTCCTGCATGATTTGAAATATTGATGTTGGGAAAATTGTGAATTACACTAGATTATGTGTTCTTGTGAAGTTAGTGACTATGTATTCGTAAACGGATCGATTATCGGATGTCATATGCAATTGTTACGATTTTCCAGCATGTTTAGAGTTAACTTGTGCAGATTTTGAGTACTATCATATGCTTATGATGATGATTATGAGTTGAGACCTATGAATTATTGATATATGTTGAGAGATGGATTGACCGGTATCGAGAAATTACGTCGTTATGCCGTCAAATTGTACCGAGATCAAGTATTGAATTTGATATGTGTTGATTGAGATTAGAGATTGATAGAATATGTATCAACATTTCCATTTCAGATTTGATAGTGACAGATTCGTCTTCGAGACTTTGACTACGACACAGATTGTGCGACGAAAGGTATAATTCATGTTTTGTTTGTGGAAGACACAACTCAAATGAGATTCAATTTGAGTTTCCCAACCAAATCACATACTAGAATTGTTGTTTATCTTTTGATATGAATTTGATTTGTTTATAGATTTATATTCAAACCTCTTGATAGGATGCTGTCTTGTTTATGGATTTATATTCAAGCCTTTGAGATAGGAGAGTCATTGGCAGACTTGCCAAACTAGATGTTCGGTGGTATCGACGCTTCGGATCAGATTCACTCCGATTGTAGACATTCGATACAGACATGACCGAAAGTCTAGGAATAAGACGTACAGTTACCCCGATTGGGAGGGTAGGTGACAGACAGTGGCGTCTTATTCACACTGGGATCCCTAGAGTAGAGTCGAGTCGAGTCGAGTCATGATTTGATTTGAATTGCATGTTTATATAGATTTGTTTCATAGACTATGGAGCCCATTATTATTGCTTTGATTCATGACTTTATGATTATGTATCAGCATGCATACATGTTTTATACTGGGATTTGTTCTTACCGGAGTTTCCTGCTGTTGTTATGTCTGTATGTGTGCATAACAACAGGTGGGGCAGGATCAGGGTCGCGACAGAGATGAGAGATGGACATAGCATGGTGATCACGGGCGTAGCAGATGAACTAGTAGTTGTACTTTTGACATGTACTGTACTTAAATACTGGTTTGTAGAATATGGATAAAACAAGATATGTATATTATGTTTATTGTAATGAAATAAATATAGAATTATCTTGTGCTTGAGTTATAAACATTTGATTTAATGTTAAAAGCAAAATTTTGACCCGTATTTTTGAACAAGGATCCGATTAATCCCGAAAAGAATTGAGTTAGAGCCCGGGTCCCCACAAATTAAGACTGATCAGTTACTCAGTCAGTTCATCGAATCTGCTATAGAGTCAACTGATAACTTAGTTTGACACTTCATATGAAACATCTACTACAAAAAAATACTACTAATTTTTTTTAAAAAAATTTATTTTTCAAAATTTAAAATTTATCATGCATGCAATACTGCTGAAAAATAGACATATTAAAAATAATCATAATTAAATCACAGATAAAATACCGCAGCTAAAAATTGCCACACAGCCATCATAAATGTAAGTAAAAATCCTGATAACTAACAATATTTCAAAAGCAAGCGTAATAAAATGTTCACGTCCACTCTAAACTCATAAAATATGATGTGCGGAAAATATGGCCCTCTGGTCATGTGAGCACATCCAGCGCTGCCTACTGAGAATTCGGCACCTCCAATCTCCTCATCGACATGCTCACCTGCATCATTCACACCTAGTGAATCTAAAGACTCAACACACTTGTAATGCTATAACAAATAAATATACATAACATGCAACAATGAAAAATACTGTAAGAAACATACATTTCATGATCTTAAAAACATAAACGTAAACATATCATAATATAGCATAAAGTGTCAAAACATGTCTCATCAAATCATCATTTAAGTATACATTTTCTTGATTGAATTCAATTCATTATGTGTGACTTTCGTATCAGCTCTATTCGATGGATCCATCTAATATAACCACGGTACCCGACGGCAGGGACATCAGCGACAGCATTACCCATCCACTGAGCCTTGGCCTCAGCTCATAATATCTCATATAATCATATTAGTCACAACCAACTCTCATCCTTCAAAAACTTATCATCATATTCATCACTTATAAAAACATGCATATACGTAAATTTTTCCTTAAAATCAAGCATGCAACGTATTTTTCGTAATTACGTAAAAAGTCATATATGTGATACATAAACATTTAAAACATGACAAATTTTGCACAGGGCGCTGTCAGGACTTAAAACTCGATCCGGGTGCAAAATGAAAATTTTGCCCCTCGAAACCCAAAATGACCATTTTGCCCCTAGACCGCAAAATTTCGACCCGAAGCTTACCAAACTCCTTAAAACACCACAAAACATATATTTTGCCCCTGAACCTCAAAATTCTGACCCAAAGCTTACCAAACTCCTTAAAACACCACAAAACATATTTAAGAATTTTTCTTAGACGTAAACTCGAGCCTATATCGAAACTTAATCGATTTGTTTTAAAACATGGACAGGGATCCCGGTTTTAACCCGAATCAAACTGAAACTTAAACAAATTTTTCCCAACATGAAATATGGCTTAAACCTACATGTCCAGCCTCTAAAGTACTCATTCTAGCCCCGCTTATGACCCTCTACAAGCCCCGGAATGTTGCTGAAATTTTCTGCTCTAGCCCACACTACAAAACCCTAGCGCCTCAACCAAGAACCATCGACTCTAGCAAACACGAAGCCAGGCCAGCTTCGAACCAGCATAATCTAGGACAATGACTGAACACGTAACTCACTGACTAGTCTACCCTAACCACGCCGACTCCCCAAGCATACGCAAGACTCGGCCATGACAAGAAAAGGGGACAAAACCTAGCCGCCACTACTCGTTCGGTCATCCACCAAATCACCAAAGGTTCAACACCAGCAATATGTCACCTTCACTCCTGTCCTAAACAGACCTTTAACACCAAAATGCAGCAGCCTCTTGCACAAGGATATGAAAAACATGAGTTGTACACAAGATAAATTCATGTTCATTTCAAAACCTTTGCAAAAACGATGCTATAGGGTAGACTAACGAAAATTTCATGCAAAAAATATAAAACAACATATAAATGGTGTAAATGATGAGAAAAGAATGGTACAAGGAGTGCCTTGGCATTTTCATGCACAAAAGCTAGAAGAACTACGCGCGGGATTATCATTGGAGGAGCGGGAAGAAGCTTGCTTTGAAAATTATGGGTTAAAACGAGGTGGCTGCTGGTTGCTGCTGAAAACCGAGCTATGGAGGCTTTTGAATGAGGAAAGGGGGCGGCCAAGGGGAGTATTTAGGTTTAGGGTTTGACTAGGTTAGGTTTTAAGTTAATAAAACATTCACTAATGGGCCCTAATTAAAATTTAAAATGTTTTTGAGCCCATTAAACATAAAAAAACCCATCAAGCCCAATAATACTCTCGAAAAATATTTTGTTTTGGTACGTTTTTTAAAATATTGTCCGATCACTCAAAAAATCCTCTGAATCGTTAAAATT